>NC_084669.1:4797500-5111470 GCF_028389875.1 Rhea pennata | reverse complement strand
CTCTTGCTACATGCTGTAGAACTACTTTGTGAGTGTTTGGATGCATATTTGTATATTGGCAATTTTATAAATAACACCTTCCTGTTAGTGCTAGGTAAAGCAACAGGATTTTGTTACTGTAAAGGAAGGAAGCTTGGTTCATTGTCTCAGTGCTAGGCAGTGTTTTCTCCCTCTAGGGACATGCAGAAGCATCTAGAATGTGTAGGTGTTTCTTTAATCTTGGAGAAGGAACTTTCTGGTGCAGAACTGTATGAGCTACGTACTTTTAACAGATGTTATCTGCACAAGGAGGGAGTTGTAGGTCTGGTAGACATCTGTGGCATTCAACAGTTTAAACAGTTTTCAGGTTTGAACATATGCCTTTGCCTTGAAAATCTGAATAGTTTCAGGTATTTTATGTAGAAGAAAGGTGGTTCAGTGGTGAAGTTGCTGTGCTGGGACTTGGGAAACAGGTTCAGCTCACTACCTTGCCAAAAGCTGCTTGTGTGGCCTGGGACAAGTTGCTTCTCTGTCCCTCAGTTCTCATATTGAAACTGCAGAATAATAGAAGCTTTCTACATCACAAAATGTTACAAGGATAAGTCAGTCGGAGATTTTGATATATTCAGATATGGTAGTAATATGTGGCATATAGTTACCTCCTCAGGTCATGAGGGAGAGGTTGAAGTGACTGCACGAGTTAACAGCTAAGGTAAATTCTGTACTGAGGGAATAAAGTCAGAAAAAGCAGATAAGAGTTTTGACGGAAAACATCTTGAATTAGCCGAAAGAGATTTTTTTAAAAAACATTAAGAGTACTGCACTATTTACTTGTTTTAAAAAAGTATTGAAATGATTAAAAAAATAGGCAAAATTTTTCTTTGTATGAAGATCCTGTCACACACACAACAATAGCAAGCTGTGTTTGTTCCTGTTCTCTTCTTTGTTTTCATTTTGAGCTAAGCATTACATCTGAATCTTTAAGCTGTCAATTTTGTTTGTTGATTCTATTGGAACGATTGTCAAAATCTCTTAAACTCGATCAGATTTATTGACCTTTCATTTGAAAGAGTGTAAGGAGAAATCAACTTTTCCCACACCCATCCCCTGAGGGGAAAAAAAAAGAATTTGAAGGCACTGCTTAGAAGTAGTTGCAGTAGCTTTATATAGCTAAAAGTATCTGGAATTAAGAATCTTCCTGTTGGAAATGTGAAATGGTATTGCCACTGCTGTAATCTGAAAGTATAGACTAGGAAGCAATTACCAGGCTTTGCAAACACGAGTTTCCATTGTTGAGAGTCTACGCCTCCAGGAGCAATCTTTCCATACTGAACAAGATATATGTGAAAAAACTTGCACCTCAAAATAATTACGTATTACCAGTGTGCTCTTAATGGTTGCTTTGGTCCCCTATACGTTTACATCCCATGTCCAAGAAAGTATCTTGTTCAAACTCGTTCACTAGTGACTTAAGTGTTCCGCTTTCAAGCACCAGAACAGTTACATGTCAAGTTTGTTATGAGTGAGCAATCCTCTTAAAACTGCACTTCAAAGGATGTTGTTAAATGTATTGGTTAACTCCTTAAGGAGGTTTATAATAACAAATGGAAACTTATATTGTACTGACAATTCATTTGGCAAATTATTTTTCATAGCTACTAGTGTCAGTACTAGTATGCGTGCTAGTGGCACAAGGTTAAACGGGGAGTGCTTTAAGGATGTTCTATTGCTTCAGAAACGTTCCTGCTTAGTAATGACTTCAAACTTTGGTTATATTTTTTTTTCCCCTCGGAGTATGTGTGTGTGTTGTGAATCAAGTTTGCTTTAAGTGTTAAGTGACTTCTTTATTTATACTGTATTCATACCCAGATATTGGTGACCTGATTTTTGAGGTAGATGGAAAAGATTCGTTTGGTTGATCTGTTTGTTCGCTTCATGGGGGAAGACTGCAGGTTAGTATGTTGAAAGTTGGCCTGTTGCACATTCATAGTAGTTCAGGATTTCCAGGCATGCTGTTTCACTTACACAGGACTTCTGATTCTTCTTTAGTGTTTGTCTTGCTGTATGTGGATCAGACATCAATCCTGTTAAGCATCAGGCTCCTGATGCTTAACCAGGTAGTATTGGGATTACTCTGTAGGTGGAGTACTGTTATTCTCCATACTCATAGTAATTCACTCTTTGAGAAAGCTATCTTTGTACAGAAAAATTACGGTACAATAAACCCAATGTTTGTGTCATTGAATGAACAGAGGGTAAGGAAGAAGATCAAACAATGTATTCATCTGAGATTGTTCTTTTCATTATTTGATACTTCAAATGAACTGAAAAATCAGTTATTTATACTGTTCTAGTTAAAATCTGCAGTTGGTTACTAGCATTTAAAGCATGCCGTATGCTGAGCTCATTGTAGACAAAAATTTTTAAATGTTGTCTTACTCTTGTGTTCAGATGGCTTGTAATATATGATGCTGCTAATAAATATATCCATGCTGCTATTTTTTTTTAACACGGTAAGAGTATTCTATGAAGGTATTTTCAAATTTCCTAGCTAAGCCTTTTGATTTTTTGCATACTGCATAGGAAAAAGATGCATGCTTGTATTGCACTGTATAACTGGAAATGGATAACACTGGCTTAGAAATTGCTGGTAAACATTTTACTGTATTTTTAATCAGCATAACCCTTTTTGCATATTGAGCTTTCTTGGGTGAGAAGCTCCATCAGGATCTGCAGTTTGATGGAAGTAGATTTGGTTCTTCAAAGTCATTGGGGTGCTTTTGAGAATTATTTTGAGAATTATTGTTACCTTTTTATGTTTGAATATAAGCTTTGGTTAAATTTGAAATAGCTAGCAGTGTATTTAACCAGAATTCTCAAAGTGGTTGGTCTAAATGAAAATTAATGGTAATTGCATATTTAAATAATGTTTTATTGATAACAATATTTTGAAATGGAAAGATTCTGGTTGACTAATAAGTAAGAAAATAATATATGCATATTCCCTGCTTAGTTTTAAGGTATTCCTAGTTCCGTTGATGTTTACAAGTACCTAATTTGGCATATTTGGGGTCTTAAATACAGCATTTATTTAAAATTTTGAAGTGTCCCATAATAACATTAAAAATACTTGGGATAATAAAAAATAAAATCCAAACTTGCATTATTAAACACTTCCACTGGTCTGTAAATTTATATGAGCAAGCTTTTAAAGGCTTATTTTAAAAAACCTTAAGTCAAAGTGAGTTAGTATAACTATCTGTTTTTAACAGTTGTACTCGTGCTGTCTCTTTGCTTATATCTCATTTTTGGTAACTTAGTATTGTTTAGACTTGATAGGGAGTGATGAGAACTGTACAGCTGACTTCTGTGTGTGTTTTCCTTTTTAAGGTTTGTGATCCTGTTCTTCCGTTATCTTTTGACTTTTTAATCTATTGATTTTTGGGCTGGCTTATCCACCATAGGTTACTGATATATAAGTTTCAAGAGTGCCTCTGGTTATGGCTTCATTTTATAGGATGCTGGTTTTATTGAGTTTACTCAATGGCATTTACAGGGAAAATTGAAGTACTTGTTTTAGGTAAGCAGAAACCATTAACAGATGAAGCAGTGTTGCCCTTTGTTTTGGCTCTCTTGATGCACAAAAGAGAACTTTCCTTATTTTCCTCATTTCTTGGTATTGCATAGCTTTGAGCATACTACTGCAGATAATTTAACCTGAAAAAAAGAAATTAATTTCAGAGCATGAAACTTCATTTGCAGAAGTTCCTGCAGAAAGTTTTGCGCAAATTTCAGTCCATTCCATTATGGAACTTGCAGATCAGTATTTGAAATAGGCTGGCAAATGAAAGATTCAGGTAAGTTATGAACGTTTATCTTAGAACTCTGTTTCTCTAAAATGTACTGAAATTTTCACCTGGACTACAGTAGTGTCACCTCTGTCTAACCCAAAGATGTAGAGCACATGAATTGATATCATTGTTCATGGTGAATTACTGCAGCTTTCTAGCAAGCAATGTGGAAAATCTTAACTGCAAGAGTAGTAGGAAGTGGGAAGGCGGTCTGGGTTAATTAACTACATGCATCTTCTTCATGATTATTTTCATGTTGGTTGTTTCCTACTTCAGTTTGAGTCAACTTTTCTTTCATTGGTGTATTACTATACCAGGGCCTAAGGGCAGTTAGAGACTTTGCTGAAGTCAATTTGTACCAAAATAAGGTATGTTGAACTACATACTTTGATCGTATTTCTGTTTGAAAATGTACTTTATTTTTATTATAAATGTTGGTTATGTGCAAGTATTTAAAAGTGCCTATGATTAATACTCTGGGTTTTGAGAGAGAGATTGTATGGGATAAAATGATAGAAATTGACTCATTGAGGTATACTGGAAAAGAGAAGAATAGCTGGCTATCCTGTTTTCAAAAATTCTTCCTGGAAAACATGATTAAATGTGTTTTGAAGACAGAATGAAGACTGAATAATAAGACTTGAGTGTAGACCACTTCACAGTTATTAGATGATTCATCAGTGTGAATGATGCTTCTATTCTGTGGCTTGGTTTGGTTTGAGGTTGGATTAGATGTTGGGAAGGGGTGTATTGTTTGACATGCCTTCTAGCCACCTTGAACAGGGATAGGAGAGGTCAGTTCTACTAATACTTATAGAGCTTAATTATTATTATTTTTATTTTGAAGAGTAGTATCTTATACTTAGGAATTCTCTCCCAAATGAATACTGGCTTTTTATAGTTGTTTTTTCTTTATTCTTCTCCATTTTTGAAGAAGGAATTTAATTTTAGTGGTCAGTGTTTTCTGGAGGTTTCTAGTTCTCATCTGCAGATATAGTTAAAATGTTGTGACTAGCTTGCAGATGTATCAAGCAAAGCAAAATTCTGTCTTCTGTTTAATGGGCTCTTACAATATCCTTTGTGTCCTGTAGATCAGAAACTAAACCATGAAGGGTGATTGGGAAATGCTCAGCTTGCTATTTTAAAATAGCCAATCCCAAAATATCTTCAAACATCATCTGAATTGTCCAGATTCTCCCTCCAACTCCTGGATTACTGTTTTTCTGTCTTGTTTTGGGCTCTCTTCAGGATCTGGTGGATCTGAGAGCTCTGAAAAATGAGCAAGGCTGTTGACTCTGGACTTAAATTATGTGTACAGTGTTCTGCATCTGTACTGAGATGTTTTCGGGGGTTGAAAATGAAGAAACTTGTAAACAGCTGTCTCAGATTTGCATGGCTTATTTTCAGAGGGTTTTGTGAACTATTTGTCTCACTTTTTTTCTCCCCTCTATTTCCCCCATTTATTTTGTCCTAAAAGTGTGTAAGGAAGAAAGCCTTAATTGCTGTATTTTTCAAGGTACAAGCAGGGCATGTACCTTCATCCCTTACCCATGGGATTCAGTAAATGGAGCCTCCAGTAAACGAGAGAACCAACTGGAGAGTTGTGATTTACAGCAGGAAGCTGGCAGTAATTGCATAGGCAAAAACTGAGAGTACTTAACAATTAAACCGTCCCTGGAGCTGCAGGAAGGAGTGGAGGAGATTGCTGAGGATACTATTTACCTTCACTGTGTAGTGAGAGAGCGAGTTTAAATAGTAGAACCTAACGAGGAAGAGGGGAGGGATGGTGGATGGGCATGACTCATAGTATTATTTTATATTTATTAAATATAGTTTTATAAATGTTCATCATTTCAGAGGTGAGTGACTAAGGTATTAATGTATTTCTTAATCATCTTAGATAACTTATCTCAATAATAGGCTTTTTTTTTTTTTTTTTTGAATTAAGTCTAAAGTTCACAATATTCATAATCAAACAGCAGGAAGAACAAATGTCAGTCTACATACAAAAATGGAATTAGTGATAAATATACACAGATTGTTGAGGAAAATGCATGTAAAATAAAACTAGAAGGCATTAAGAAGTAGTGACTGTCTCACCTTATTTCATAGTTAAGCTTTTATATAGGAAGTGCAAAGTCTATTTTGGACCCAAGAACTGCATGATCTTATTTATCTGGAGTTCCACTGACCCTCAACAGGCCTCTGCAATGGATCAGTGCTCTCTGCCTGCTTTGTGTAAAATTATTAGCTCTCAAAGGAGAAATTGGGCTATAGAACTGTGAGCATTGCATGCTATTTTAATACTCCTGCAAAGACTTTGTACTTGCAGATATGGAGGAAGCAGTGAAACCATAAAGGAGGAGCGGAGGTGAACTCAAGAGCAGATGCTGGTGTGAAACTAAAAATAGAAATTAACGTAGGCGACTTGAAACAGTTTGTGTTGTAAGAGGTGAAACTGGATGCTTGCATGCCTCTTCAGGTTCTAGTTGCAGAATCACACATTTATAAATGCATTATAAACTGAGCAGAGGTGATCTGTGCTTTCGAGTTATAGTGACTCCAGTAGGCCAACCTTCTGTTTGTGAGGTGGTCCCTAAATATTGAGGCATGTTAATATATACACATGTTAGCATAATCTGCAGGAAAAACAGTAACGAGGAGAAACGTGAGAGAAGTTGGGCTGAGGTATGTACCTACTTAAATTAGTACATTGCCACTGGAAACAGGGATGTAAGATTCCTAAAATAAATGACACGTCCTGTTTGGACTATAACACAACCCTCGGAGGTGAAATTTGAAGAAGGTGAAAGTTTTTTGAATTCTTATATGTGAATGTCAATAAATACTACAAAATGGGATTTCAAAAATATTTCAGCTTCTGGTTGAACCAAGAGAAGCACAGCGTTTCCTTTCTAAGAACTCATCTTTTTTTAGTAACGGACTCCAAAAGTGGGCAAAGGATTTCTTATATTGCTCTGTGGTTTTCGTTTCTGCTGCAGATGTGTGTAATTAAGTGCTGTAGAGCATGTTTTGGACTTGGAGGTTTTCATATTGCAATCCTCTGAAATAATATTTTCATGAGCATTAAAGTATATCTATGTAAAATAGCATCCATATTCTGAAGAACGCTTCAAGGCAAAATTCTAGTGAGTGGACAAATTGGTGGTCTTTCTTCCACACAAATTTCCTATATAAACTGAGGAATTGACACTGAAGTTTTGTAATTCTTTCAACAAAAATCTTATAAGTAGCAGGCTAATAATTGTGTCTGTTGCTTTTCTTATCCAACTGGAGTTGCTGGGAAGGGTATCATAATGGTGGTTTCATCATATGTATTGAGTTTCTTTAGTAACTGGAAGAAAGTCAAAAATCGATCTTATGTGGATCACTAAATCGTGATTTGTTAATAAAAGCTGAGTAGAATTGCTGATAATTTACGATGGATTCTTGCTAGTATGTAATATGATAAAAGCAGTTTTTAAAACTGAAATGATTGCATGATTTCACATTTGATTTTAATTTTATAGTGTTTGAATTCTTGTTCTTTAAAGAGTGTCACTAGTCTAAATAATTGTATGATGAATTTTGAACTAATCTGGAGAAAAAAAATCAGTTAAAACTTTTAAAAATTAACTTCTCGTCCATCCTGGATTTTCATTAAAGGAAAGAAGGAACTGAAAATAGTATTTTATAGGCTAAAAGTCACCTGATAGTACTTCAAAATATCTAAATGGATTTTCTTTTTCTTTCCTTTTTTTTTTTTTTTTTTTTTTTGTGAAAATTGGTTTGACAAATCAAAGAAAGTTTGGGAATTTTGGATTTTTGCCCTGAAAAAAATTGAAACTTGGGAGTAGCTTGACTTCAGTAGAGTTATGCTCAAAATGGAATGTTACATGATGTGTTTGTGTTTTTGTTTAAGATAGGAGTTCCTGTAAGGAAAAGTATTTTGAAAAATTATACTGGTTTTATTCAGCAGTTCTTGATGGGCTTTTATTTTGTTCAGAAACAAGTTTTAAGTTTTTTCTTGTTTCATGTTCTTCACATCTGCAGAGAACACTCTGCTTCAGCCTGCTTAAACAGGAAACCAACCACCAATATCTGCTTTTTATGGGCACAGGATTTTTCTAGGTTTTACATACTCTTAATGTTAAGCTGAAATTGTGTCCAGGAAGTTCTGTATATTTTGTTGAGGGACCACATGGGATGATTTAGAACAATACTGGTTAATGACAGTGTTGTTGGTTTTTCTTATTTAAATTAAATCGTGTGTGCTCTGCCAATTTAGAGGTATAGCTTAGGGAACAAACACCTTTAAGCTTGCCCCTAGCTACATTTATATTTAGAGAATGAACCACGAACCAGAGTCTGAATTACTAATGAATGTTAGTAACAGTTATGACATTGTCTTAAGAGTGCTCAAGTGTGTTTTTACTGTTAGTTATAACCATAACTCAGTTGTAATGTCTTGTACTTGTGATAATTAAGTTGAGGAACGCAGTAAGGAAATCTAGATTACCTTAATAAATTTCGTTACTTTACTGAAGATCAAACCTATGCCTTCAAAGTTCTAAACCATCACTGCATACCTTAAACATGCAGCAGATTCCTTTGCCTTTTGTGGCGGAAAAGAATGGATCGGTCACCTGTTTAATGAACAGTTTATACACATTGAGTATCATTTCAGCTATATGGAAAATCTTGTATCTCAAACAGAAGTTTAACCTTGTTAAATGAATATATTTTTTAATTAAAGACTATATATGCATTAAATATGCATTAAAATGTATATAAACTGCATATAAACTTAGAATTTAACTCTTTATATTTAAAAGACCTGATTTCTTGTAACAGTTTATCAGTATGATATTGCAGTCTCTTCAACTTTCTGTAAATAATTATTGCTGAATTAGATTTGCTAGATGTGACCCTAATGCCAAACGCAGGATACCAGAGACTTGAACTGGCATCAGTAAATTAATTGGTGTTGGGCACCAAAAAGGTTAGTAATTACAGGCTGAATTAACTGACTCAAAGTTGGTTGCTAGAACGTTTTCTAGTAGGATGTTGGAATGATGCTAATAAACTGTTTCTCAAAGTGGATGAAGCTAGGTTTGAACAGTAATCTTGAGGAATTAGTGATTAAAAAATAACAGGTGGTTGTAGATATATGCATATATCTACATATATGTATATCTGATTCTCCCCCTCCCTCAAATAAATAATTTAAAATGTATTTAGCAGTACATCATCTTTTGTTATGTTGCCTCAATATGTAGATACAGCTAGTCATCAGGTATTTGCCTGTTTTATATATATAAAGACACACACACATATATAAAGCACCGTTACCATCAGGTAACATTAAGCAAGAAAATAGTAAAGGCAGACAATTTCAATAAATTTTAAAATGAAGTTTTGACATTACATAGTGCATGCTGGAAACTTATGATAAGAGTTTGAAGTGCTTAAACCTTCTGTGTCTGACATTAATAATATTTTGGGGTAGATAATATCTCTGAGTTTTGTAATGAAATGTAAAGAAGACTGAATTGTTTCTGTCCTGCTCCAATAAAGATTTGCATCAGCTTGCTTTTTATTGCTTTAAATATTGTTTTACTGACATTTTTAAATTAATGTGGAAATCTGCTTCTGGTGTTATGAGCTGACTTTTAAGGTAAAACAATTGTCCCTTAAGATAAAAGGAAGCAAAAAATAATGCAATAACCACTGGTAAGGAGGAGCCAGGGAAAGGTGCAGTGGGCAATATGGGAGCCAGGTGGTCAGCAGTACAATTTCCTTAAACAAAAAGCTTAGTAGAACACATCAACATTAAAGATTAAATTTTGGACTAATGAGTGCATTTAATCTGTCACTTGCTGTGCATGTAATTTGATATTTATTTAATGTGTAAGGATGATAGAAATGTGTGGTTTTACTGTTGTTAGACCTGAAGTTCTTTTTGGAGGAGAATTGTTTCTAAAAGTATTTCTGTTGAACGTGCTTAAGCAGAATTTGAAAAATCTTGTCAGACAGAGCTGCTGACAAAGATCCTTTCTTGACCATAAAAGGCAATGTTCAAAATAAGATGTATAAGCCTAGCATTAGCTAGATTTTGTGCAAATTGTGAAAGAGAATTTTTGGTTATTTTCTGCTGATCTTGCTAAAACTAATAGTTTTGTTTTTCTACTAATATTTACTACTTTTATCATTGCATTTAGGGTATCAGATACCCTAAATATGTTGCAAAGAAATAATTCTAAAATGTCTAACAGTTTAGTAGTGATGGGGGAAACATTCAGCTTCATTTACTCTTCTGTAGTAAATGTAGTTCAAGCTGCTAGTTGAAACTATTCAAAATGTAGCATTTAGGTACAGAACAGCTTTAAAATTAATAACAGGAAATTTTGGTTAATTTTCATGCTTTCTGTTCTGCAGTGTAATGTTCAGGGTCAGAAATGCCTTATGTGGATCGTCAGAATCGCATTTGTGGTTTCCTAGATATTGAAGAAAATGAGAACAGTGGGAAGTTTCTGCGGCGGTACTTCATTCTGGACACACGAGAAGATAGTCTGGTGTGGTACATGGATAACCCACAGGTGAGATGTTCTTGGCAATAGTTTTTTAGCTTCTAAGAACTTCAACTTTCTTCTTAAGTAAACCCATTAAATACCTGGAAATTGGTTTTTGTATTAGTTTTATGAATCAAGAAGCTTTAAAAAATGTTATATAAGTGAAATCACTGTAAATCATTCTCCTTTACTAATATGTACAGTCCTTTCTATAAAGAATATAATTTGTATTTCTGCTTAATACTTTTCCACTTACCAGTAAGACTGGAAAATACTTTTCCAGTAGTAGTAAAACATTTAAAAACGACTCTGGGATCAATAAATTGCCAGTATCTGAACCCAAGCATTGACATAAAAGACCTGGCCATATTTATTTTGTTTTCCATTTAGTACCTCGAACTTACGTTGCAGGTTCTTGCAAACAATACGTACTACTATATCATATAACCAGATGAGCCTGAATCACCTGCTAGTTTCACTACACAGATCTCTTAATTCAGCTTTAACCTTGTGTGGAAGTATGTAGTTTCCTTTATGCTACTTGGGTCAGTTGATTGTTTCGTGTTACTTTACCTCACAGGGTAAGTCATCAAAAAGCAATTCTCATGATGCTTGCAATTTTAATACAACCTGAATGTTATATGAATGAGGAAAACTTATACCCATCATGTTGGAGAGCATCCTTATATCAAAGTTATTTTTACAATATACACAGTATCAATATGTTTTCTAGTGTAGGAGAAAATAAATAATTGCCTGAGGTTTTGATACTGACAAAGTGAAAGCATAGCATCTAGGTCACCTGACGACTGTATGCCAGAAGAATATTCATATACCGATATGCCAGGAAAACTAGTTTTAAAATGCTGTTGAAATCTTTCCTTTCAAAGGAACAAATGAAAATTACAAAATGATATGTAGATCAGTGAATGTGACTTATGATTAAAGCATTCAGAAGCTCTTTCTGGGGAGAAAAAAGAAAAATTTCTGAAAATAAGAGATTTCAAATGTGTGATCTCAGCGAGTGAAGTACTCTTCTTCCTTTCTTGTGATATGTCCAAACCATGTGGGTAAAAAGCTTGAAGTGTGAAAATCTCAGTTTTTCAGAAGTTTTAAGACTGGTGGTACTTTCAGTTTACAGTTTTAGAGTTTTTATTTCAAGGTTTTTTTTATTTTTCATTAATGTTAGTTCATGCATAAAGGAGAGTGCCTTGTAAAGGATGGAGAGCTGAAGCCTGTTACTCTTGCACTTTGTATTTTTAAAGAACTACAGAGCTCTACAGAGCCCTTGTGTGGAGGCCATACTTGGTCCTTAGAGTGATGCAGCTTTTGATGTGATTGAATCTGTGGGATGTTGCTCTTCTGCTGCAGAACCTCATTGTGTTCTTTCATGGATAGATGTGCTGTATTTGCCTCTGTGAAAATAAGTTCAGCTGTTCAAAGGAATGATGTTTAAGTCCACCATTAACATGCATAATTATTACCCTAAAATATGGATTAAAAACTGGTGTATACTGAAATCAAAATCATCTAATAAACTGAAGCTTAAATTTATTTATTTGGACAGACTAGGAAGACTTTTTTTCCAAGTTTGTGTCACCAGCCTATAGCAAATCTAACTTACTGCTTAGCTTTCATATATGAAAGGAATAAAAACCAATTTATTGTCTCTTTCTGACATTGTGGATAGAATTAGGCTCCTCTTTGCAATGTAAAAGTCATAAGGCTGTACAGAACATGAATAGGTTGTCACATGAACTGACTTTTTCTCATTGGAAGAGAAGAACCCCGTTAAAAAGGTTACTGAAGACCTAGGGGTGGTAGGAGATGAGTAGAGAGCAATGTAAGAGCACTTTAGCTGAGAAAAGGATCAGCAGCCAGATGCGATATCATCCTTGTGGTCTCCAGGAATATCTGCTGTAGGAAGAAGAAGAAAGCACTGTTTCCTACTTTCTCCAGTGAAGCAAAAATATATAGAAAAGTGATATTTAGTTTGTTTCCTAGATGAATAACAAGCTCCAAGAGTATCGTGTAATAAGAGCTTGGAAGTTGTTGGAGTTAATTATATGGACGTAGCTTAGGATATTTGTCATTATTAAGATTTATTTTTAAATATAGACGTAATCTAATTGAGGTATGTAAGAGAAGAAAGAATGATGCTGCAACTTAAAGAACCACTTTGAAAGGACAAGTAATGGAAAAAGTGCGTGGAAAACAATGATCTATTTAAAGGAGTAAATTTATAAAGACTGTTTCATCTGAAACAGTTCATAGAAACTTCACTGTTTTATGCTGCTGTGTAGTACATATTAAATTGTTGTATTTCTAGCTGATTATGAATAGTAATGCAACTAGCATTACTGTTAGGCTTGTGTGCTATACATGGATGTAAAAACAATGAATGACTCCTATGTGGACTGTAAGGATATTTAGGCTTAACTGCAACTTTAGGAAGTATTATGCTCTTTCCCTGCAATAACTTTTGCTCTTAAATTATAAGACTATGATTTTTTAAAAAATGTGTTTTGGAAAATAAGTGAGACAGCCTTAAAAGTATCTGACCAATGGGTAAATGTTACTTGTCCTTTCTGCCTCCCTTGGCCAAAATACCTAAGAAGCCAACATCTGTTAAGGAAAAAGTGTTCTTTCCAGATTTCCTGGATGCAGACCTGCAAGAATCAGTCTTCCTCTAGTAAAATACATAAACCTCTGAAACAATTACTATTGGTATTGTTTCTAGCAGTCTTTACGGTTTTAATTAACAGATGTCTCTAATAAACAAGTAGTTTAGATCCTGTTACAAGCATACATTGTATATTGTCTATAAAAGCATGTAGGATTTTCTTTCTGTTTGTAGAGTTGACTTTGTTTTTGACATGTACATTGATATTGAGGATAACCTAGTTTCACTTGGTAATACTGTGATTTGTTTTAGAATCTTCCCTCTGGATCTCCACCTGTTGGAGTCATTAAACTTACTTATATTTCAAAGGTAAGCTAATATGTAAGGCTCTTGTTGCTAAAATCTGGTAATAATGACCAAAGGCCACTTAAGAAAACCACAACTTCGGTTAACAATTTTCAGAACTTCTTATTATATCATGTATGGGAAGTTTGTTGCCTGTCTGCTACTCCTAAATTTTGGAGGAATATTAAAAACGTCACTAGTACCAGGGTAAAATAAAAATAAACTATTTATTATGTTGTCTAGATTTGTTTTATAAGTTGAAGTGGTAGCTATTTTTACTTGAATGCAATAGAACTAATATTTCTGAACTGTATGTTTCATTACTCTTCAATTTATTTTAAAATATGGATGTTTGATATTCCAGTAGTCTTAATGAAAAGACAGACCAGTTAGAAAGTGGAGGCTAAGTAACTGGGTATAGTAGTTTGCAGATGATAAGGACTTTAATAGACTGCACAAAGAAAATGGCAAATATCATTGCACTCTGTGTACATTTATTTCCAAATAAGTTTGAAAGAAAATGGAGAGCTAAGAATTTAATCATCTTTATGGTTAAATTGGTGTTAGAGATCGCATTAACAAATAAAGAGGAGAAAAGCAACTGACCTCTTGCCTTTCTGCTCTTTTCTCATCTTTATCGTACACTTTTTCTTGTTGCCATACTCAGTCTCCTACCTTCCATTCCATCTATGTATCTATACATATTCTTCTTGTAAGAAGTATCAGTGATACCTGTGGAGACTGGCTTATATACTTCTAGCTTTCTCTGTCCTTCTGTTTAATTTGCCCCAAGTCTTAATCATCTCCTTAAGAAATCTAAAGCCTTGTATCTCACTTTTAACAGGAGCAAAGGTGGCCACCTGTGCATGTGCACCTGGATGCCACTTGAAGGCAGCTAAAAAGTGCCTCTTGTACTGAGACTTCATTAGACAGTGACATTGTGGTTATGCTGGTATTTAGGGCATTGAGTAAACTAAACTTTCAATTGTGGGCTGAAGCAAGACTGCAGGATTGCTAGCTGTACTAGACAATATATTCATGCCCAGCCTGTCCCATGTAAAGCAGGATTCATGAGTTGCCTCTCATTTCCCACATATTTACTGCTTGTCTAACTTTCCATAGTTGAACTGCTACTACTACTGCTTGTAACAGAGTATGAATCTTTGGTTTCTGCCCCAAAAAAGGTTGTGAGATGAGACTGCTTTCCTGTCTCCTCCAACCTTGCTGTATAATGTAAAGATAGCAATGCCTCTCACAGAACAGGATTCAGCTCCCAGTCCCCCAGATTGGCAACACTTTAGAAAATGTGTGAAGTATACTTCAGAAAAGTGGCTATTCTTTTTACACAAATAACCAACCTAAAACTGAGGTCTGGAAGTACAAAGTATTCTTGGTTTTTGTTTTTGTTTTTGTTTTTTAATTCCATTTGGACTTCAGTTTTCAAAGTGCAAGTGGAAGAACTAAGTTTTCTGGTTTCAGCATTTCATGAGAGACTTTCCCCATACTAGGAAGGTAATGAATCCTTAAGTCCTTAAATTTAAGGAATAGAAGCATATGGTATTAGGTATTCATCTTGTTATAGATAGTAAATCTTGAACTGAACTTTATATAGTATTTTTCTCTATCTCTTTTTTTTTTACACACACACTTGCTATGCTACTAATGTTCAAATTCAAGCCACCTGAAAGAAGAAAAATTATGATGTATGATTTATATCTTGTACACATAGCAATATTTATAAATCTTATTTTTTTTCTATTAGGTTAGCGATGCAACTAAGCTAAGACCAAAGGCAGAATTCTGTTTTGGTAAGTTCTTGTATGCAACTTTCATGTGAAGTAAGTTCTTCAGAACTCTGAAGCAAAGATATGTTCTTAAATTCTATTACTTCATATGACTGATAGTGAATTTTTTAAAAAATAGTTTTTATTCTGTTTCCTACCCAGTAAGAGAGAAATGTTGGCTTCTCACAAGGTGGTGTTATGGCTCTTTTCATATTGCAGTTTATTGAAGAGTAGATGAGATAAGGTATTTGATATTTTTGAGGCAGTAATAAGCTAACTAGAAGTAATCAGTGTTGTCAGAGACTTGGCATGCCTGTGAGCTATGCAGGCAAGTAATTAACTACTTTAATCTGTATTGCTGATAAATGAGTTGATTTGCTTAATCTAAAAATACTGTCACGCCTGCCAGAGATCATCTAAAAATTTCAGCCTAGTGCTGCAATGATGAAAAATAATTTGCTTGGGGTACTTTCTAGTTATTGATATTTAAACATATTATAATAATAGAAGGGCTTTTATGAGTTTTAAATTCATTGAGTCATTTGTCCAGAACTTACCATAATCCTAGAATTTTGTAGCAAGCAATTGGCATTCACAAAAGTTCATGTAAAGACTAGAAGCAGCCACTATTTATGAATAACCAACCTTTATGAATGCATTTATGTAAGGATTTTATCTCAGTTGAAGTTGCTGAAAATGCCTGAAGGGTCTGACAGTCATTCCCCGTTGGTTGAGGTATACTTCCCAAGCTGTAGTACAGGCCCAGCAGAGCTGCCTTCTCTGGACTTTGCAGATGTACGTGAGACTAACTTACACGCCTGTGAAACATTGCAGTTCATGATTTTGGCCCTGGACAAAGTAGTCTAGTAGTCTACTTCCCACTGGATTGGGGCTAGTGGAGCATTTGGTAATCTCTGGAACTTTACATACAGGTGTGATTCTGGACTAGTACCTTGTGTGTCAATTCAGTGTTATCTACAAATTCCTCTACGAACATTTCCAGATGCTTGCCCTCATCAGTTATATGGTTGCTTTGTGTCACTGGGTCAGGTTTAAGAAGCCTTACTGGTCACAGATGTTAACTTAAAGGTTATAATATTTCTGATTTATTAGAGCATACTCGGTACTTTTTGGAGTGTCTTTTTAGTTAAATACCTGAATTTCTTGTAACTTTGTCAACTATTTATATAGCTCTGTGTGCTGTGAATTAATATGTGCGTCTAAAAATGCTTGCTTCAATCTATCTACTTAGTGGAAAAAGTAAAGTATCAGTTGCTAGCATATATTTGCTATTAACAATGATTTGAAGAGCTGTTATAGGCGGAGTAGAAAAATCTGTTCAGTCTTTGCTTATAATGCATCAAAGTTCTGGAGAGATTTTAGTCACTATTTACCTTAAAGCTAATTTCAAAATACGTTCTTAGAATTTGTGAGAGACCTAGATGTTATTTTTACTCCTGTGTAGAAATATGTTCATCTCTTTTGGGTGAAGGTATTCTAGCTGCTGCCAGATTTTGGGGGGGGAGTGAGGATTAACTAAATATGTACTTTCTTTGCAAGCCTGTCAAGCTGTCTTAAGATGACTTCCAAAAAAACAAGCAGCGTAGAGCTTAAACACTTGCACTGAATTTTCTAGCAATCTGAAATCAAGTCATCTTATGATGGTGTTTAAGTTTGTTAGATTTCAGTGTTGCCAAATTCTCATAATTTTTTTAACAGTTATGAATGCAGGGATGAGAAAATATTTTCTACAAGCCAATGATCAGCAAGACCTAGTGGAATGGGTAAATGTTCTGAACAAAGCTACCAAAATCACAGTAAGTAGTTTAGATTTTTATTTATCAATGCTTTCAAAGTATTGCTAAAAGAATGAAGAAACAAATGGTGCCGTGCTCCAAAGGCTCTCACTTGTTTCTTCGTCTGGATGTTACTTTAAATAAAAACAATAAACTAATGAATACATTCTTCTGTGTTAAATTATTTGTTTTGTTTTGTTCTATAACAGGTTGCTAACGTGTTATAGAAAACACTCTTATTACCTCAGTCTTTTCATGAGGCAGAAACTGTTTTTTTTTTTTCCCCTGCAATTTCAGGGAAGTGATGACATGAGCTGTTTTGAAAGTATGCCCTTGCAAAGGGCAAAAGGGTACTGAGCACAGTATATTCCTATTGGTTACCATTATTTTTCTTCACTTTTAGATTATCTGGGGAAGTGATGTTTCCATGATTTTTACGTTGTTTGTAGTCCTTTCTTTGGAATTATAAAGCCTTTAACAATAAGAATGAAAAATAACAACTCAGCCTCCTTACTGCTCATTTTTGAGGAGGGCATACAACCTGGCTTCTGCTGTTACTTAATTGTTTCCAGTTGAAGTGACAGTGAATAAAAAATTAATTGCATCAAATTGGAGTTTAGTCTGAAGGTTGGTTATCATATGTTAAATTTGCTTTCTAAATAGTCAATGAAATCATTAGCATCTTTTGTCTTTGGAAGGACAAACATTTGAACTCCCAATCTGGTCTGAGATTATTGAATATGGCTAGTGATTTAATCAAACAATTGAGATTGTAACTTTCCATATGAACATTACTTGAAATAGTTTTTAACTCTCTAAGCTACATTGCATTGTAATACTGAGTGCTAATTATTTAAATGTAGCTATGACCCTGTGCAGTTTAGCAAAGGGTGTAGCTGTTTATAGGTAGTTTTTGAAAATTTCTTCATAACAGAAGATGGCTGTGGGTTTGGTATGTATTATTTTTAAGTAAGAGTTTGTGATGACTAAAGCACTTGCCCAGAAAGTTGTAGATACAGGTCCCTCCTCTTGAATGGGTCCCTGCCTGCTAAAAGAATGTCGTATCCTTAGGCTGCAGACTTGACTGTGAATAGAATTGCCTTTTACCTGTACTGGTGAAACTGGCCATTGCATGAGTTTAATGGGATGGAAAATGTGAGAGAAGGAGCCTGATACCTCAGCTGAGCAGGCTGCTGAGTGCCAGCTTCACTTGAGCAGGGGACAGTTGTCCTATGGTGTGATTTGCTTTTGGGAGCACAGGAAGAAAAAAAAAGGGGTGGCAGCCTTTGGTGTGGGGGCTAGTATCATAGGTGACTGTATAGTAGCTGCTGTTTTTGTCTAGACCAGTGTCTGACTTCCAGTTTTGAATGTACCACAGTCTTGCATGGTAACTAATAGTGTAAGAGAACTTGAGTTTCCCTTCTTCCTGAAGGAGTTTAAGTGTCCTATATAAATATCCAGTAGGCTGCAGTTAGAGTATATTGGTGCAAGACTCTTGATCCTTTCTTGCTAAAGTCATTAAAATTTACAATTTAAAAATTGGAGTAGGAGAGATTATAAGTGAAGTTGTTAGTTGACTTCTTAGGCCGCAGATGCTTACTTCTTGCGTGATCTCAGTAAGAATTTTTGAGAAATATTTTAGATAAAAAACACTTATTAAGGAAATTAAATGGTTGTGGTGTTTGGGTTGTTTCTGGGGGATAGGAGTAATTGTCTCAAGTGTGATAGCTAAAGTAGGTATCTGGAATTATTTTGGACACAATTTAGCATATATGATGCATCAGCGGTGGGTGGATGCTTACTATTTTTGAGGGCTGGTTCTCCCTACTGCTGGCTGATAAATTTTTGAAAAGCACTGGATCTCCCTTTCTTTGCTGTTATGATATTTGGAGTATTCAGAGCAAATGAAGAGGTAAGTTTTGCTGCTCATCATAATCTGGGTTTTATGTAGTTCCATGAACCTCACCTTTATACCTCAATAATAAAATAAAGGATGCTAATTTTTTTTGAGTGAACTACTTTTATAGTGTGCACATGAGAACAGAGGATGAGCAGCTTTTGTGATAGATAACGTTACATTGTGTAACTGTCATAAGCTCTGTATATTTTGTCAGATGTATTTCTTGAAATGTTTGGCAACTTGAAATATTAACCTTTTACTTGCCAAATGAAAAACAAGCATTTCAAAATGTGGCAATATAGTGAATATTTATTATTGCACTTTTAGCAAGACTACTGAAATGCATACCTAAGACTTGTCCTTCAAAGCAACCTGAATAGAACTCTTCCACCCTTTTCAGTTATTTATCTTAAATTAAGATTACATCGTTCCTTAGTACACGTGGTCTTAATGCCAGATACTGAAATGTGAGTGAAAATGTCATACTCGTTGGACATAATTTTTGCAAAATGTTTTAATACAGTAGCACTGAGTCTGTGGCCATATTAAGCTAGTTCTTGTATAGACATTAGAAATTCCCATTCTGAAGTATTTTATTACTGGGGTAAGTAAAACTGAAAGGAGATGAGAAATAACTAGTTCTTCTATAAACTGGAAATACTTCTTAGAGTATAGTGCTTATGGCAGAACTGGGAACTGATATTAGATTTCAAATCACCCAATGAAATGCTTTAATCAGAACCAGTTTTGTTCTGAAAACTAGAACAGCTATTGCCACAAATTTTCATGTAAGCTATTTTTAAAATTTTCAAAATAAAGAACACTTTTTAAATTCCCCAAAGACAAATAAAGAATGCTTGAACAATGGTGGGTGTGTGTGTTTTTGTTTTTTGTAAAACTTTTTGTTAATTATTACATCTAACTTTCAGGTACCAAAGCAACCTGATCCTCTCTGTCAAATGGATAATGCTAATCGTCAAGCTGAAAGTCCAGGTACCAAGAAGCAAGTGTCTTACAGGACAGAAATTGTTGGTGGTGTTCCTATAATTACGCCTACCCAGGTAATACCTTCAAAACAATTGGATATTTTTTTAATACAAGAAGCTTTATTGTTTGATAAATCAGTGTAAGTTACATATAATATAGCTGTCAGCTTCTCATATGGTTCAGAGAGCTTGTACTCTGGTGTGTACCTTCTATCATTACTGGATATTCTTGGAGAATTTTTGTCTCCTTTATACAGGACTATAAAGCATTACTTAAGTATCTGACTCTCTGAAGTTAGCTGATTATACTATGTTATTAGTGGTATTAAGGATGACAGCAGATTAACTATTGAAAAAGAGCCATATTAAATGGAGAGACTGGACAGATAAGATAGCAAGTGAAATTCAGTGAAGTAAATGTGAAGTAAGAACTACTGGGAAAAGCAGTCCTAGTTTTGCACAGAAAATACCGGTTTCTGGCATGACCATTCTTACTTAAGTGAGAAGTGAGGGTTATGGTAGTGTTATGGAAATATTAGCTTGATGTCCAGTAACACAGTAACAGTAAAAACCCCAAATCAAGTATTAGATAATATTAGGAAAAGAAGAGAGAGCAAAACAGAAAACTTAGTTGTATAAATCCAGTCTTTGCTCATGCCTTGATTACTGTGTCCAGTTTTGGTCTCATCTTCAAACCAATATGTTAAAATTGGGAGGGAACACGTGGATGATTGATCCATGTGGAATAATCTCCATAATGAGCAATCAGAGTGGGCTGGTACCCTTCAGTGCGGATAAGAATTAAATAAAGGAGAATATAATAGAGTTTTATAAAATCATGATTGTCGTGAAGAGAAGTGGATGGAATAAACTGAAACTCTCTCTTTCTGTCCAAGAACTGTGGACTATTAAAGCTAGTGGTAACCAGCTGAAACAAAGGGATGGAGTTCTTCATTCAGGGAGTAGTAAACAGGAACTCCTTCCTAAAAGATAGTATGGATACAAAAAAATTTTTTTCCTGAGTTCAGGAGGCTTGACACGTTCATGGAAGACGAATCCATGCAGTGTTAGTAAATATATAAAATTATCTGGCTCAGGAAGTTCTCTAAATTGAAGATAGTTGGAGAATGGATACATATGAGGGGAAAATGTTGTATTTGCTGTGTTTCTTCTCTAGATGTATGCTTATGGTTACTGTTGTTGACAAAGCAGTTAGATAGACCTTAGATCTGAGACAATATGATTGATCTTGTTTTGGTTAAATTGATGGAAATTGTCTGGTGCTACTTGCTCTTGTTTTGCAGCAGGCAGAGGAAGTCTTTCAGCAGACCATGGTACTTAAAAATGGTATACTAAATTCAGTGTATGCATTTGCTTTCAAAGGAAAGAAATGCTCAAAGATTCAGTAATATTAGGTTACAGAAAGATACATAGTTGCGTATGACAGTGGCATGTAAAAACATGAATTACACTAGAAAGTATGGTGATTTCTGTGTTGTATGGCCCTATAAACTGTTTTTTACTTCCATAACCACCTCTAATATTTTACCTTTCAGTCCTATTATCAGTTTGAAATAAAAACATTCAAGTACTTTGTTTCTAGGTTTGTAAAGCTTTCAATTTGAGTGTCTGTTTGTTAGTATTATTCTAGAATATGTAGTGTTTACCATAATTTTAAAATGGAGCTTGCATATATTCAACTAGAACCCTTATAGATAATCTCATTAGTTGTCTCTTAAAAATCAGTTGAAATATTTTATCCTCTTAAACAAATGAGAAATGAGATTTGTGGACATGGGATGATGAATCTATTTCTTGAATAGCGATATAGTTGTTCTTTGACCTTTTTTTAAAAAAATGAGAATTTTCTGAACTTTCCTGCTTTTATCTAGAAAGAAGAAGTCAATGAGTGCAGTGAAGGGGGTGATAGGAATTATTTGAAACGGTCGCAAAGTCACCTTCCTTATTTTACTGCTAAACATTCCCCAGATAATGCTATTATCAAAGCTGGCTACTGTGTTAAGCAAGGAGCAGTGGTAAGTATTTGAGATCAATGGGTTTCATTCATCAAGAACAAAGGTCCTGAAATGGTATTTGTACTAATAAAGTAGATGCTTTAAAAAAAGGGGAAAAAAACCCCCTCATAATTAACTGCAACTTTAGCCACCCTTAACATTGCCAGTAGTGTTAAAGATAAAATTTAAAAACTAAGTCATGAAGCACAGTAGTACAGACATATATGCATATTACCGGAGGATAAGCTTTATGTTGTTGAAGGTCTCTTTTGAAGAAGAATGTTATCTATGCACGGATTTTTAGATTATGGTTAGTTCATGCAACTAAGGAGTCTGCTCTTTTACAGTTATGTAGAAATACTTATTTTTGTCTTAAGCCATCTGAGTTAAAACAGAAGTTCAAATGTCTGCATGCTTTTTAAATCTTTGAAATATTTAGAAAAAGCTAATTTTTATGCAGGTAAGAGGATGAATTGTATAACATGCAAGACCAACTTACACAAGTAGAACCACTCACAGCATGCCTTACAAAGTAGACTAAAAGAAGGTGCAAACAGTTCAGTTTAAGCAAGATAAGCATGTTTTGAGTTCTCAGATCCATTTAATCTATAATTATTAAGCTTATTCTTATACTGTTCCATGTCTTTATTAAAAACAAAATCCAAAGATATTTAATATGCTGTCTGTTGACATTTCTTAAAGGATACTTGTGTTAGTTGCTACAATTTTAGTAAAGGTTGATGGGAAAATTTAATAAAATAGAAAATAGTATTGTCCAGAAGTTAAAGTTGTTGCGTTAAATCACACAAGACTGTATAATTGATTTTTTTTATCTATCCATCTGTAATATCTTTCCCTTCTACCCCTTCCCTGTTTTGCAGATGAAGAACTGGAAGAGAAGATACTTTCAGTTAGATGAAAACACAATAGGCTATTTCAAGTCTGAACTGGTATGTTTCCCAGTATGGGTTGCTTTCAGAAGGTATTTGGAACTAAATGTAAAGAAGTATATCTATTTATTTTTTTTAAAAAAAAAAAAAAAGGTGCTCTGCTGCTCCTCAAACTGTTAATTCTTTATTGTAATAATTTTTCAAGATAGGGAAGGAAAAAACAAAGTTAATAGGATGGATGTTAGCTCTCTGATTTCAGTCTGGGAATATGTTAGTAAGGCACTGAGGAATGGTAATGGAATATACTTTGTACTCATTCTTATTAGTATCTTGTATTAGTTGGTACTCACATGTAATTAATTATCTTCTAGGAAGAATTGACCATTATTGGAGAGACATAACTCTAATCTGAATGTTTACGGTTTTTATTGCTAGGATTATGGTCTGTGTGTGTGTGTGGTATGAGTTTTGGGGATTTGTTTTTGTTTTTCCAGTGGTGTCTTTTCTTACACTTTCTTCACCAGAACCAACAAGGCAGGTGAAGAGCTCTGCTGTTCAGAAGTGAGGCTTATACTGTTTGTTTTTGTGTTTCAACTTCTTCCTTCCCCACTCTTCACCTTTGAACCTTTTGATCAATTTTGGTTAAATGTTAAGGCTCTTCAAACTTAATTTAAAAAGTAAGTGGCAGGTACTGGAGGCAGTCTGGTTTTCCCAAAGAAGGGATCTAACACTTACTAAATCAGAAAATCTGTACATAAAGAAGTCTGAGTTAATATTATTGACAGTGGGGAAGTAGATCATGCTTCACATACTTGTCCGAAATCAGGGTTTTTTTTTTTTTTTCTTCCTCAGTGTGTATTTTTAAGAGGGTCATCCCTCTTCTGTTCAGGGAAGTCAGTACTGATGAGATAACGTGTCTTTGTGGACTGTAGTGGTTAACTAAGGAATTCCTGGCTGCAAACATAATTACAATCATAGAGTTTCGTGTAGTGTTGTTTTTTGTTTTAGAATTAGGATCTGCCCTGTCTCAAACACATGTTGGAGAAACATATAATCTGTCCTAGAAAAAGTAAAACTTTTACTGAGTGGGGCACACCAAGAAGAAGAAAATATCAGGCAGCAACTTAAGTGAAAGTGTGGTGGACAGATGGTTATCTCCTACAAATACAGAAAGGGTAAAGTGCTCTCTTCAGAAGACTTAAGGTGATGAATGATTTCTTTCAGCAGTGTGTGTGTGTGTGGGGGGGGGGGGTGTCTCTGTTTCCCTAATATTCTCCTGTTCCTAATAAGAGTAATACAAAGATAGGATCAAAGTTCAATAGCAATCATTTCTTATGCCTTTCTGGCTAAGAAGGCTATTGCACAGAGGCCTTATTTCAGCTAGTTTAGCATAAGATTTCTTCCAATTCTGGAAGGTTTATTTCCATTAGAGTTCTGTTCCCAAGAATTACGATGTTCAGTCAAGTATGGCTTTTACTTCAAGTTAGTTTGTCTTGATAGCCATCCTGGGCATTGGTAGTTCAAATAAATCTTACTGGATATCTTCATATGCTGTTATTTTGCATCTGTGAAAATACATCTAGGTTCTCTCTTCTTCCAATTAAAAATTCCTAGATTCTGACTTTTCTCTTAAGGATCCTTTCTTTTCAATTTGAGAAGACTGTCTCTATCTTCAGATGGGATGTAGTGAAGTGCAGGCAACATCTGACCAGGAAAATTGTAACTTCTGAGCTTGGGTCTGCTAGACAAGCCTATGACTTTCCCAGAACATTCAGTTTTGTTACCTTCCCTGTATTGAATGCCAGTGTTGAATCCAAGAAAGATTGTGCAGTTCACATATGATAACTGTTACTTTGAAAAATCTATTGTAATGGATCTGTGAACCTAAGAAAAGGGGAATAATAACTGAGACTGAATTTTAAAATCTGTGCTTTCAACTATAGAAACAAATCACCAAATGAAAATTGACATTTGAAGATTGTGGTATTTGGGCGACATTCACTATTTGCTTTAATGGCAGAAGTTTCTTAGGTACATTAATGCAAATTTTTATTTAGGGAAAGTAGTTATTCCAGAGCTGACAGACTTGCTTTGGTCTACAAGCTGAAGCAAACTGAAGTACTCCATAATAATATTTCTTAAAGAGAACGTATTTGGAGATAAAGTAAAACTTTTTCCTGGAACAGCCACATGAAAATGGTGGCACAGACTTTTCTAGTGATAGTTAAAAAATAAACCTATATATGACATTATTTTATCATGGCAAAAATGAAAGCGCTTCTGCTTGAATATCCACCGCTAATGTGAACCTGACAGAATTCTAACAACATTGTGTGAAACTGCCAGAATTATAACATCTCATTTTTGTAACAGTAATAGAATATTCAGATACTTTAAGAATACTTACTTACTCTTTTACAGATTTTGGTACAATTGTGTGGGGATGTTTGGTTTTTTTTTTTCTTGTATTGAATATAAGATACAATTGATCTTCTTGTTTAAAGCTCTGTCATGTAGTACAATGAACAAAGCATCTTGTATTGTAGCATTTCATTGTAAATGAATGTAATGACAGTTCTACTGAAATAAGTTCTAGGGGCCAGATTCAGTTTTCTGATCTAGTTAGGGGAAGAGGTCAGGGATTGTAGCCGTTATAATAAGATGAAATACGTAAGAAAAGTGAACCTTGGTTGACATCACCTTCTATGTAAGTGACTGCCTTGTAAGTCTCATTTATATAGTGTCACTGTTATCGTTAGTGCTGACCTTTGATTTTTCTGACTGTGCTCTACTTGTTAGATATACTCTACTGAAGTAATTTTACTTTTTTTCTTTTCTCTTTTCTTCCTCCCCATCAGGAGAAGGAACCTCTCAGAGTTATACCACTTAAAGAGGTCCATAAAGTTCAGGAATGTAAACAAAGGTGAGGAGAAAGAAACACTAATGCAATTACATGGGAATGTTTTGTACACTGCTTTATCATGGCTAGACTGCTCTTTGGAAACATTAGAGAGCTTTTTAACAACTTTAGTTGACTTAGGCGTATTATTTACAGGACAACAGGTAATCTTGTGCATAAAACTACTTTGAGTATTCTGCATTACTGTGTGTTCCAAACTTGTAACATGCAGTAATCTTCTTGTAGAATATAGATCTATTAGACGAGGTGGAACAAGAAAGTGTCATGCAGTCCTGAATTGCAGAGAGAAGCACAGGCCACTGCTTGATTTGAGGCAGAAGTTTTAGGGGTCCGTATACTCCTAATAAATATTCTGTAAGCCTTTAGATGACACTATCTTTCTCAAGCACTTCTGTTAAATGTCTTAAGTTGAGATGAATGCATTCTTCCTATTGTTTCCCTTTGACTAAGTGGCAATATACTGAGTGAATTTGTAACTTAAGTTTTATCTGTGAAGTGCTTTATTAGTTCATTTAAAAAAAACAAAAACAAAAACAAAAAAAAACAAAACAAAAAAAAACACTTGCCATCCATATTACCATGCTAAAATCCAACTTTTGATGCTATTTCATATTTATGATGACCACTTGCTTTGACCTTTCTATTGACAGAAGCTTGGATTTCCATAGGTATATCAAATTTCTTCTATGTATTTTGGCACTTTCTGAGAAATTTTACCAGTAGTGTTTCCTCTGAAATATATGTATGTACTGAAATGTAACGTATGAGATGAGGCCTCATCTCGAGTAGGGTGTCCAGTTCTGGGCTCCCCAGTACGAGAGAGACATGGAGCTACTGGAGAGAGTC
Source organism: Rhea pennata (assembly GCF_028389875.1). NCBI lineage: Eukaryota > Metazoa > Chordata > Aves > Rheiformes > Rheidae > Rhea > Rhea pennata. The sequence continues at coordinate 5,084,963 of NC_084669.1, read as the reverse complement.
CAGCGTAGGGCTACAAAGATGATCAGAGGGCTGGAGCACCTGCCCTATGAGGAACGGCTGCGAGAGCTGGGCCTCTTCAGCCTGGGGAAGAGAAGACTGAGGGGGGATCTCATCAATGTGTACAAGTACGTGCAGGGAGGGTGTCAAGGGGACGGGGACAAACTCTCTTCAGTTGTCCCATGTGACAGGACAAGAGGCAATGGAAGCACAGGAAGTTCTGCCTGAACGTGAGGGGGAATTTCTTCCCTGTGAGTGACGGAGCCCTGGCACATGTTGCCCAGAGAGGTTGTGGAGTCTCCTTCTCTGGAGATCTTCAAGGCCCGCCTGGATGCAACCCTGTCTACCATGCTCTAGGGGACCCAGCTGAGGAGGGAGGTTGGACTAGATGATCTCCAGAGGTCCCTTCCAACCTTTCTGGTTCTATGATCCTATGTACATTAATTAGTCCAGTTATAAGCTGTATGTCTTAAGGATGTTCTAAACATTTATCTTGCAGTCTATCATTCATCTCCATTTTTCAGCTACTAAAAGCTGTCTATGAATTTGAATGGGAAGGTATGGATGGGCAATGAGTTCCGTTGCTCAGGCTTGGACATGAGGCACATAGGGATATTAACAGCTGCTGCTGTTCAAAACAGTATTTGTGGGCTTTAATAGTGGGTTCCATAGTGGCTATAATATCATAACCACAGTTTTAGAATTCCTGACAGTTTTGTCAGATTTTTAATTTTAAATACAGTAAAGGAATGAATTGTCTTTTGTAGTAGCTATTATGGATATTTTGTTGCTTTAGCAAGTGACTGCACTACTGAGGATTAAACCTTTGCAAAGATCTAGCATAAATAAAAACATAAATGTGAGATTTTACAGAAGTATGACTAGAACAATCAATAATATTCATAGACTTAATTTTGGTTTATAATGTTCTCATTAAAATTATATGGAGAGTAGCATGGTGTTACTATTAAACTAAAGGGTGTTAAGACTAAGCTGAGTAAGAAGTACTACTTTCCTTATTCCACTTCTTATTTACAAAACAAACCCAACAAAATTGAAGGGTGGTAGAGAATGCAAAGGTAACAAATGCTTTAGTTTTCTGCACTACTTAGGCTATTTTTTTTAAATACAGTGGGAAAGTTGAATTTGCTCTTTAGGTATATTTGTTTTATTTACAGTGATATAATGATGAGAGACAATCTCTTTGAAATTGTAACAACTTCTCGAACCTTTTACGTACAGGTAAATCCTTTTTCTTTTTAAACATTGGGCAAAACCAAGAGATTACCATATCCAAAGCAAAGCAGAACAACCATTTTACTTTTAAAGCTATATTTAACTATACAGTGGTTTTTGGAGGGAATACAGTTTCATCATATTTCAGAAAAAGATGATGTATGTCAGAAATTTTCCACGTAATAGCGAGAAGTTATACTGGTAGTGTATGAATTGTAATAAATGCAAATACTTACTATGATTTCATTGGCATTTGTTTCTTCAAATTCTGCAGTTTCAGCTCAATACATAAAAATTTTAGAAGTACTAAAATTTTATTTATACTTAGTTTTCAGATTCAAATTAGCAACTACCATGTTAAAATGTCTACTAAAAGGCACAGCAGCACTCCAGATTTCAGTTACTATCCGAAAATAGGTTGGTGATATGTGTCCGTATACATCTTTATTCAGTGCGTTCTTTCAGTGTTATCTTCTAAATGTTCTGTTATAATTTCAGTTACAAAAAAGGCTTGCTTTTTACGTATATGAGAATGTGATGCTTGTAGTATTACTTCTCATATTTCTGGAGGAAGAAATAATTTCTGAGTTTCTCTTGTAGGATCAAAAAGACTTGCATCATTTACTAGCGGCAGCGAGATCAGATGCTGAGTTATCAGCTGTCTTACAGCAGTTCTTCTACACTGAATATAACTGACGTGTTATACAACTAAGACACAACTTTAGCTTTTTATCTGTCTATCACAGATGTATACAAGTGTATACATATAAAACAATAGAAAATTCAGAGTAAGCTTTTAAGCAATGTCTACATGAAAAAAAAATATAATCCACATAGCTTTGAATAACAAATCCTTACATAGGGTAAAGATTTCATTATGTATTTATGCAGATGGTCAGGATACTGGTTAAAAAAAAAAAAAGTTAGAAGTTACACAATAATCCTAAATACAAAAATTCATATGATTTGATCCAGGCGGACAGTCCAGAAGACATGCACAGTTGGATAAAAGCAATCTCTGGGGCCATTGTAGCACAGCGAGGACCTGGAAGATCAGCAGCTTCTGTATGTTATTCTGAGCCTTAGAAAATGTGATTAGTGGATATTTGTTTATACACATGAAATTCCAGTGTTTTTTTGTGTTCATCTGTCTTCCGTCCTATCCTATAGTAACCTGTCATCTTTGCATGGACTTTCACACGGATAGGATGGGCAGAGAATATTTTGCATTTTTAAATGAGTACTTTTCTTAATCTTATCTATATATATACTGTATTTTCTTAAACATGTAACTAATGCACGTCCTAACTGAGAAATTCTTCCTGGTTCAGTATGATCTTTTATCACTAAGCTGCTACTAGTTTTAGAAGTAAAATTGAACCTAATTCTTGCAAAGTATTTTTGCTAATTGCTGTGTTTTACAGTAAAATGACACTGTTTTGACTGTTTTTAGGAGCTTTTGCTACTGAATTGCCATTCTCTACTATTGATAGTTCATTATACATGCAGATACAGATTCAAATTTAAAATAGGTTATTTCTGAAGGAATTACCTGCTCTCATGAATTTGCTCTTGCTGTTGGAAACTTAGTATGAATGCCATCTAGAATTACTGAAGTACTGTGACAGATCTTGGTATTTGTGAAGCATGTGGATGCCAGCAGTTCATATGTATATTTATATTAAAATCATAAGACATTCACTGCTTTTCACAAATTGTTCTATTTTGTGCTGAAGGTTACTATATTGTCACAGTGTCTCTAAGTATGTCCAGATTTAACAAATGGGATATTTTTCCATTCAGATGCTGCAAGGTCTGTTTTTCACTTTCTGACTAATGAGATGTTTTTTAGTAGCTGAATATATCACTACCTCCATGATCTGAAATCTAATAACGTGAATCTGGCTTTTTAATACAGATGTACATTGATGTTGTATTTCTGTTAACTTGATCAAAACTCTCAATTCTGTTTTGCAGCTGAGAGCTGCCTCATACTTTTAAATAAAAACTTGGTATCATAAATTTTGTTTCTTTTGGAGGTAGGAAAATATTCAGGTAATTTTCTGTGTGTATGTGTGGTTTTTTCTTTTTTCTTTTTTTCTTTGGTGGGGCTAACTGAGCAATTTAGCTATTACTGTCTGCATCATTTCTTTCTTTTTCTCTCTTCTCTCTTCTTTCCCCAAGTATAGGTTACTCTAATCTTAGCTTTGCACTGTGTTCCAGATGCGGCAGGCCAGAAGGCTGTCGAATCCTTGTATACAGAGGTATACATCAAGAACTGGTGAATGCAGCACGTATGTGGGCTCTCATGTAATCTTGCCTTCTTAACAGAGGGCTAGGACTAGAGACTAATTTGCACTCTAAACCTAAATATTGCTACCTGTTGCCATTACCATTATTGAAAACTAACTCATAAATTATATCATTTATAGGTTTGCATTGTTGGTTCTTACTTTTAAAATAACTGGAATTTTAAAATGGCAAAACATGTATTTTTACTTATGATTACTTTAAAGCATAATCTATATTTAATGTCATTTAAAAAGGAAAATATTAAATTTAATTTGCATGAGAGTTCATATTTCCATTTCCATTACATTTTTTGAAACTGCAAAAGCAAAATTAAGCTACCCACAAACTAATACAGATGCGTGCACACAAACAAATGCACGTTGTAACTGGTAATTGGAAAGATAATATTGTAGCCTGACTTGCATGGCTTATAAATCTCTGCATGAAATTATTAGTGCAAATGTGGAAGCATTATAATATATGATCGGTACACTGTTCAAAGCAGTATACCTGAAAGTAATAAAGCAGCATAGTGTCTTAATAGTGAAATTAGTCAGTGTGGGTAGTAAAATCTGAGTATCCTTTGGTTCAATTTAGCAAAATGTTTATTATAGAAATCTTGTCCAAACTTCCCTTTTGTCCTATTTGTTCACATAAAGTTACTAATAAAAATAAGAACAGTAGGTAAATCACTGTATCATATAAGCTCTTAAACTTTTGTTCCAAAGGGGAATATCAAGCCAGGAATGAAATACAGAACTATAAATAATATAAAAAACTTCATGGAATGTGAATGGTTAGCACAAAATTGGAATACAAGAAAAGATATTTAACTACTTCACCCAGTAATATTAGTTCAAAAAAAGAAATGTAAGATTGTTTGACAGAATCCATTATGATGGAACTTACAAATTCATGTCACAGCATGCTAAGAGAGACCTGGAAAACTGATACAAAAAAAAATATTTAGGAGGTATATTTGCATCTTGGACACATCTGTGATGGTGGTTTTGCTAATACATTTATTTGAAAGTTTAGTTGATTTGTGTACACACATGGGTTCACAGGTTCCTTTAGTTCCAGTACTAACACTGGTGATAGCTTGAGTGGCAGCAGCTGTGGCTCCTAATGCATGTGGAGTGAAGTATGCAGTGTATCATTGCACATCATTTGACCAGATCACTTAACATAAGAGTCCTATACTGATTTATATTCCCTACGTATTCCTCACAGAACTGCTGGATGTGATGCAGAATCTGAGACGTTTTCTATTCTGGAAGTACAGCTGTAGGCCAGGCAGGATATCCTGAGATGTTTGAAATGGTACTCTGTGCCTGAATTTTAAACATCTGAATCATGCTGAGGTAGACTAATAGTGTGTTTCTATCAGTAAGTAAATGATGGAAAATTATTTTCACAGTTCCAAGTTAACAAAAAATTATGTAAAGGTCAGTAGAATGTTAGTTACCAACAATAAACTTTTGTAAGAAATTAACTTGACAATTGAAATGTATAACTTTAAATTTGAAAGATTAGTTTCTTTTGAGTATCCATTAATTTTGGAAACTGTTATATAGTCTTGATAGCACAAAATGGTTCCCATGTTTGTTTGATTTCTTGAATGAATTAATGCGAATAGCCCTCCAAGAAGAGGCAAGAGTAGATTGCTGTACTTGAATGTGAGTGCCTATTGTATGCAAATATGTTTGAATACCTTTTTCTCTTAAAAAAAAAAAAAATCATTTTCAACAGACTTTAAAGTACATATCTTCAAAAGGTTACTTAACACATTAGTAAAATGAAAAGATTCAGCCTGTTAGGCTATATCTGAAAGCCTAAAGAACTGCTGAGCTTGATTTGAGAAACTTAATTTCTTCAAATGAAGAAATTCTTGCTGTCACATACTGCTGTGAGCTCACTTTTAATAATACACTGCCTTGGGAAAGCACCTGCCTCCTACTGCTGTGACTGACGCTCTGCTTTGTGTATTTTCTGTCCTTTTCCCCCCCCGCCCCTCCAAGAGCAAAATCTGAAACTGCGTCTTTTCTCACGTGATGCTAATGACTTCATCTGATGCATGCTCTTTTTTTCCAGGAGCATTCCGAGTCTTCTTCAGAATCCAACCATGCTTTCCGTTCTGCCACCCCAGCCGCAGCCGCCCCATATTCCACAGCCTCTCACAGCAGCCCTTTGGTCACAAACCTTAACTCCAAATACCCTGCCTTGGAGAAGCGAGGATTTCACGAATCTTTTACCAAGGCCAAGCCAGGGAACTACAAGATCCAGGTTGTCACTCCAAGAGAATCAGCTTCCAAAGTGACTGAACAGCGCTTGTTGGAACCCCAAAGTAAAAATGGCACTCAGGAACAGGATCCTGGCCTTGTGGATCTGGATGATGCAAGCCTTCCAGTTAGTGATGTGTAAGAATGGAAGTGTTTGGAGAATGATCCATTTGTTCGGTCCTCTAATTTCCTTGTTCAGACATTTAACCAAAGAAAATTACAGGAAAAAGAACAAAGAAAACGGAACACTGATTTTTATATATATGTGTATGTGTGTATGTACACACGTGTATGTGTATGTATGTGTGTATGTGTGTAATGTTTGTATATTGCCTTTCCAGCTAAGGGTCAAAAGTGGACCTTCCACGTTTTCTCAAAGCCTGATAGTAAATCACTTACTAGGGAGGGGCCAAACTGCATGATCTAAAAGAAGAAAGCAAAGACAAAAAAGGAAGAAGTACTTCTACAAATAAGTAAGGTATTAGCAACTGTTTATCTCTAATTTGACAAACTAAATTTAAAATTATTCCTATATCGTGGAAAATTTATTGCTAACATATGTTGTTCTTTTCATTATGAACTACAGTAAGGTTTTAAGCATTTAGGAGAATTGTTTCTCTCCATGATTTTCAGATGCCAGGAAATGGATAAAAGTTTCTTCTGTTCTTTAGGATCAACAGTGTCAAATGAATTGTTATCAGAACGAGAATTCTGAACTCCCTTGGAATTCTAAGTATATGGTGCTGTAAAATTTCCACTAAAATATTTTGAATAGCAGCCTATTTTTGAAGCACTCCTGATGGTGGTTTATGACTTTTTGCACATTTAGATTTTAATGGACTGCATGTAATGGTGTTTTGGAGGGGAGAGGAGAGAAATTGGGCATTTGAATTTGGACACTTTAGATCTTTTGAACAAAATAGGGTTTATATTGTGTTACATTAGGCTTTGCAGCAATTATTTTTATGAAATGTCTAAGCATATCATTTGATTACTGTTTTGAGATTCATTTTCTTACAGTGCTTTGTGAGCAGTTCTTGTTTCTATATGTGATCAGTGGAAGACCTTCTTGTTTTCTTTGTCTTTATTGGTACTGAACTGTTTGTAGTCATGCAATTGTGGCCTATAACTTCTTGTGCACTAATAATCTTAAGTGCCTGTTTTCTTCTTGCATTGTTGAAACACTTGCAGACTAGGTATGTACACAAACCATTCTTCATGTTTTTGAACAGTTGGTTGGAGTTGTCCTGAATAGCATAGTTCAAAACAGCTATTTAAAATAGAAAACTTATGCTAGGGGTACCAGTGTTCTGGTATTGCATCTACTAGCTGTGCAATATGTTTCTGAAAAAAAATGAGTATTTTTTTGTTTGTATACAGTGTCTTATGGGGCTTCAGTGATGAAAGCAAATGAAAAGAACCTTTACATTTCAAGCATTGGATTAAATGGAGTGTGTACTTTTCATAGTTCATGAAAAATGTTTGCTTTAATCAAAACCCCACAGATGTCTCATGCTGCTGCTTATTGTGATTCAGATTGTCCAGCTTTGACATATTTTTCATCTAATGAAACTTAAGTTACATATCATACAAGTTCATCTTCTCTCCAACTTCCAGACTGACTTTTTTTCTTGAGAGATATGGATGGCTTTACCATAATAACTTGTTGATCCAAGGGTAGAATAATTGCTGTCATATAAGAAAATCTTAAGTTCTGTCAGCACCTTCAATATTTTTATCCATAAGCTAACCACTGTCATAAGGCAGTGGCATTTGTAAATTACTGTTTTTGTTTGACTCTTTAGCTACATGTGAAAACTAGCACAGAATTGGAAGTTACTGTAAATGTCTGAACTTGTAAGTTTTAACTTCTATTAAAAACATGACAATAGCTCTTTTAAGGCTTATTTTTTCACAAGTACATTCTGTGCAGAAGACACTTTGCATTGAAATATTTTTACTGTAGTCTAATGTTTGAAATCACTTGCTCTGGTACAGCTTTCACACTGCATGTTCATTTTATTGTATTTTGGTATTGGCAATTTTACACATTCGGTGGAGGTAAAGCAGCTCCATTATGGGACTCCTTAAAAGACGAGGAGGAGAAAAAACAAAAAAACCCTACTTTTGTAGTTTGGTAGCATAGGGAAATATTTGTGATTGGTAATTGTCAGGGTCTCCTATTTATCAGTACTTTTATAAATCTATGAAAATTGTTAAATTATTTTAGAATGAGTGCTGTAAATATGTCACATTTAAATTGTCAATAAATCAGTTTGGGTAACTTAAAATAGCAGCTGACTCTTTTTCCTTGTATCATGTTAAATGCTGTATCAGAACAGTTTTCCTTTTTAGCATATAAAAGGTCAAATTGTCTTGTACTCCAGCTATAAATGTCTTTTTAATCTTTCGGAATTGATCAGGTTGTACAATGTAAGTGATAAATTGAATAGAATGAGCTATTTTTTTTCCATTACTGTTCTGTTTCCTCTGTGGAATTTTTATACATTATGCAAGGGAAATGATAATCTTCATCTTCCATCAGATTTCTTTTTTTAATCAGTGGAAGGGAAAGATGATGCGTAGCAATTTCAATTTAATCATTTGGAAGTACTCTCGGGCACTGTCTGAGAGGGAAGAAAAAAAAGGGGGGGAGCACAGGAACAACAGAAACATGCATTTTCTGGCTTTATATAGGTGCATAACAATTTGTTCTCCTGAAAATGATTTTCTAAAATAAGTGCACCTCTATAAAATCTGGATGTACCTCTTTGTACAGTAGATACTATTTCATCATACTTGAGTGACTTCATTTCTCAAGTGCATGTTTTTCCTCTTGTAAAGTGGTGCAGTTGATCAGTGTGTCTACAGTATACAAACTTCAGATAAAGAATAAGACATCTTGTGTAGACTATGCGTAGTTATCCAGATTCCAGTTTGACTGTGAACTCTTCTGTTTCTAGGTATGTACACATCTGTTCTTGCTGTAGTATTGAAATGTGCATGGAAATGTCCTCAACGTCTTACTCTGTAACTTACTTTTCTAGAGGAGCTGCTGCAGTAATTATCTTCTGTGATACTTCCATTTTAGCCAGTTGCACCACAGGCCACAGTTGGTATGAAGTAAGTATCTAATTGAACCTTTGAAGGCTAGACTGTTTCCATTTAAACTAGAGATTCAGTTTGATTGTAACATCACTAAGTTCCAAAAGCAACTTGATACAATGTGGAGTTGATGTTTCTGTAAGTTCCTTGTTAACCTAAAGACCACTCTGGGTACAGCAATGCAGTTTATTCTAACTGGTAATAAATGTCCAAATAAAATACAAATACTCTCAGCAACTCAACTTATCTAAACGAGCTGAAAATATCAATTGTAGTTCACTTATCTTAATGCTTGTGTTTGTGCTGTTAAGCTTTCATCTTTTCTATCCTCTAATTCCTTTTTTTTAATTTTTCTTTTCATGGCCCTTTGAGACCTGAACTGTGGTCATGAAAATGACTTGGATACTTTGTTTTACAGTATGTTGTCTCTTATTTTCATTTGCTATGTATTTGCTGTTGCCCCTTTACTGAAGAAAGGATTGAATTACTCTTTATGGTGTTGTAATAGTGTAAATGACTCACTATGATATCACGTGTTTAAATCTGTTAAATCTGCAATTTAAATATCTGAAGATAACTGTTGAACATAGTGGTGCATGTATAATTTAATGTGCTGGCATATCAACCACATGGAATGGTGGGATGCTCATGCCACCTAGAGGTGGCTTTGAAAAAGATCTGATGGGTATTTACTTTGAAATATACTTCTGAATGTTTCTTAAAACAAAAAAGTGGATAGTTTCAAGAAGGGTTAAGTCACTGGACTGCTCTAGAAAACCGTTAAAACTTCTGTTCCTTGAAAACTTTGAAGAGCAATGGTAAAAAAAAATCATTTGAAAAAAACAAAACAAGTCCTCTCTGCAGATGTTGTTTGCCAGATCCTTTTGTTCCTGATGAAGCTGTAATTCTAAAGGAAAAAGGTTAAAGGAAAATCTGTTAACTTTTCCATATATAATATGGAAAGGTTTCTTTTGCTGCTACTGACTATAGAAGGCAATTACAAGCAGTTGAACTGATCATTTATAGTCTGAAAAAGCAAATTCCATAGTGTAGCAGTGCTGTTTCTAAAACACAAAACACATCATTAATGAAATATTAGTCTTAAGCTGACACTTTCATATGATAAACCAGTGCAAGAGAAATCTATTGCAAATAACTAGATAGTAATTCAGTCTAGAAAGAGCATCCTGCATTCTTTTGAGTGACAAGCAAACACATGTATGTTAGACTAACGTATAAAATGCGTGCTCTCAATCCTAATTACTACTTGAAGGACATGCATATGTGTCATAGTATAAGGCAATAACTTCCTATACTAAGAGGGCTTGATTTGAACTAGTTGACATTCAGTTACTTAAGTTTAAAAGCTCTGGAACATAGCTGTGAAACAGGGTATCTAAAACAATGCAGCTGGTCAGCAGGACCTGTAAAATGTTGTATTTGAGTACCACCTCTTAAACTTTTGCAATATAAAGGAAAAATAATCTGCTGGTTATGGGAGAAGGAATAATGTGACACAAAGGTGTGTGTGTGTGATGGAGATGGACGAGAGTAATTAGTGCTACAGATCGTAGGGTGGGGAACTAATCGGTTTGAAATGTACTACTTCCTAACTGAGCTACTGTTTTACTCTATTTTTTTTCCTTTGCCTTTTAAACTTCTAATTGTTGCAAGTATAAGGCAAGATGTGTTCAAAAGTCAAAATTCTATATAGAAATGAGTTAAAAGTGGAACTATGTCACAGAGCATTTCCTGTCATAATAGCAGTATCCTCTGGTAAGTAAAGTAGAAATGTCAATGTATTAGAAAGTGTTAATATTCAAAGGCTATTTTAAAAACTTCATAGGGACTTCATATTATAATGGAAGGGGAAATTAGTTAAAGGTTCCAAAAGTTCACTCTGAAGGTGTGTGGGACAGAAATTGCTGTTCTTAGGCAGCTTGTGTATTAGTTATTTGAGGTAGAAGAGAGGGGAGAAGAAATGAAAGAACGGGATACTGGCACAGTGTATTCCTAGTCGAAAAGTTAAAATGGAATTAAAAAAAAAGTCAGTTTGAAACACTGTGCTATGTGTAGTTTCACCCTTGTATCCATTATGTTTATGTTTAATACTTATCTCTATTTTGGAGTGCAATCTATACAACTGTTTGAGGCTCTGAGCCAATAAACTGCTAAAGTACATCGTACTTCTGATAGGTTCCATTGAAGTAATGAAGACTACTCTCAAATTCTGAGCATGAATTCTACTACTTAACTTGATCTCATATACATTTTGCTTGGTTTCTCATTTCAAGTATTCTGTGCAACCTTCCTAGGGGAAAAAGGGAAGCTGGTACTCATTGTAAAGGACCTATGTGGTGGTGGTGGTGGTAGTAGTAGTAGCATAAAATTCCTTTTCAAAGTGCTAGCTTTGACTTTTTAATTAAAGACTTTACATTTAAAACTTATGTCAGCACTGTAATTTTGCATATCTATACATACTGTGAACACATCTTTCAAGAATTTAAACCACTCTGTTGCACTACATTCCTAACACTAAGATTCTCATAATAGTAATGGAGCACACTATAGAGCAGACATTATTTAGATTTCTTATAAGTGTGAGTGTTAACTGCATGTTCTCATACCAGTGCATTCTATATAGTTGATAAGTTAGATTTTTACTTCGTATTTTACTGAATCTTCTTGTAAATTATGCCAACATTATGTTCACTTTTTTTAAAAGAAGTATATAATTTGAAGTATAAGGCACTTCTAGACAGGTGGCTCCTTAGTAAATATGTATTTGTCAGTCAACTAAGATATTAAACTTACAGTTACTCTGGAAAAGTGAGGTGTTTATTTTTGTCTACACACAAAAAAAAATAGTGAAACCTGTAAAACTCATATAGTTGAATTTTTAATACTTCATAGAAGATTCACATTCTTACCTGGTGAAGAAAACATGACAGCAGAGAGTCATCGCGTTTTGGAAATGCTAGTCTACTTACCTCAAAATGGACTGCTAATTGTGACTTTTCGGTAAGACGTTGGGTTATGCTTGTGGTGCAGTGTTCATCTATTAGAAAATGAGAAAGTACACTTATTGTACTATTAATATAAAAAGGCTAGTGTATTATATAGTTTTTTGGCTAGTCTGTAAAGGAGGTTGAAACTAATGCTGCTGAGAGACAAATTGTGGAAAAAATCATAGACAATAGGAAAGATAAATGTGTATAACTAGTGTTTTATGCAAGAACACTACTAACCTGCAGTAGTTCTTGAAGTAGTTAAACATTTAGCTTAAGACTTCTAAACTCTATGAACCGAACAGCTAAGTGAATGTTTGATATTTTCATTTTTGAATTTGTCCTTACTTGATGTAAGGATGTGTTCACTCAGTTTAGTTCTTTAAATAATTATTGACTTACTAAATTGTAACTATTCCAAATAGGCTTCTGTCAACAGGGTTTTTGTTAACCTAGTTTGAACGTCTGTTCGTGTCTTGCCTTTACCCCCTAGAATGACCAATATCAAAGGATATGAAACTACAAGGGTACAAAACATCCATAGAGAGAGGGTGTCTGAACAAGGAGCTTTCCCTCTGCATGCACTCTTTTCTATCTATGGAGATAACAGTCCTGTGGTTTCAGAAACCTATTGTAAGCAAGCAAATAAAGGCAGTTTGACAGAAAAGTAAATAGCCTTCTGGGTGTGGGGGAAGACTAAACCCCATAGTAATTCCTTGGTCTGAGTATTTTGCTCCTGTTTCCCAACAGGAGCTTCAACAGTCTTTTCTGAACCTCTGTTTCTTACTTTTATGCTGAAAGATGTCATTTTTCCTTGAAGACTTGTCTTTATTTCAAAGTAAAGTAAAACCCTGAAGCTTATCAAAAGTAGCCAGATAAACAATGAATATACCAATAGTAATTTGGAAACATATTTTACCTTAGCATGTCAATATGTATGAATGCACTTCAGATTAAACTTGTAAATGTTTCCAAACGTTTTCTTAGGCTTTTAAAAATCACAAGAATTCTAGTAAGTTAACTGTTAATTGTTGCTGTTAATTGTTCTAGATGACTACTTCAGTATTTCGGTCGCTTGTGTAATCAGGTGATTCTCATGAAATATCTCCTTTTGCACAGCATAGAAGTTATTGGAAAAGAGCAAATTTAAGGGGTTCTTACTTAGGGCTTCTAACTGAAGGTAGAAGAGCATACATCAACTGAGCATTTCAGTAGGTTTGGACACAAATGTGGTGTTTGTGAGCATAGTTTGATAATATTTCATAATGTTCCCTGGAACAAGTGTTTCCTGGAATGCTTGAATTCTGACTCCTAGTATGTGCTTCCACCTTCTTAGGTGGTTGGTAGTTTAAGATTATTCCATTTTTCATAGGAGAAAAGATGTTAGCCTGCAACAGTCTGTCTTTCAGATATTTCTCCAGTGATGATAGATTGGTTTGGGGAGAGAAAGATCTCCTTTATCCTATCACACCCCATCTGTTATACCTAAAGGATGCAGTTTTGCACAAGGCTTAACCTGTTCTGGTTGTCAAAGAGGCAGTTTCTTGGCAGCCTCTATTCCACAGGTTCTGGCACTTACACAGCTGCAAGACAAATTGGATCAATGCGCTGATGGGATTGAAAACTACTTTTTTTTTTAGGTGGTTGACCTGTCAGTTGTGAGTATCCACCCCAAAGCGGTGAGAACCTAGATAAAGTGAGGTGGCAGGAATGTGCAGGGAGAGAGGGGAAGAGCAGAGCTGCCGTGGGAGCAGCTGCCTTTTAAATCCGATTAAGCTTAGATAACAGAAATGCGGTTAATCACAAGTGATCAACTCAATTTTCAGTCACGACTCCCAGACCCCTCCTCTGCAGGAATACCTTGCATTCTTGCTGGGTGGATGGCCTGGCATTTGCATACGTTAACATGTGCTTGAACGAGAGCACCTTCCTAATTCCTTCAGGTTACTGTCTGACTGCCCTGGCCTTCATATCTGCTCATCCTTCCATCGAGAAGAAATGCCATCACCGCTTACTTTAGATTGCCTTTCCAGTAAATCCTTAAGGGGGGGGAAGAGTGCAGCGTTTTACACCCTCTTTGAGCGTTTTCGGTCGATTAACAGCTTCTTCAGCCGTGTGTCAGGCTTTCGGCGCTCTGGAGCAGCGTCGCCTCCGGAGGCGCGCAGAGAAGATCCCCTTTGGTTTGTCTTCTGGCTGCCACCGGGTGCTGGGAAACGTGGTCGCGGTCTTGGCCGCTTTCGCGTAGGATCCCGTGCTGGATAGGAAACAACGTGCAAACTGAGCGTGAGCCACGCGAGGTGGTGGCTGTGAAAACAAAAACCCGCTCGGAAAGCTCGCGGGAAAAGGCAAGCGGCGAGGCCGAGCTGGGGGCGGGGGCGCTGGCAGCGCTGCCCCGCGGCGGGGCGGCGTGAGCGGCGGAGCTCGCCGCCTCCCCGCCCCCGCGGCCGCCGCTTAAAGCCGCCGCCGCGCCGCGCCGCGCCGCCCCGCCTCGCCTCGCCTCGCCTCGCCGCCGCCGCGATGCCGCTGTGGGGCTGGAGCCTGCTGCTGGCGGCGCTGCTGCCCGCCGCCGCCGCGCCGCCGCCGCCGGCCTGCCCCGAGCGCTGCGAGCGGGCGCGCTGCCCGCCGCTGCCCGCCGCCTGCCCCGGCGGCGCCGTGCTGGACGCCTGCGGCTGCTGCCGTGTCTGCGGGGCGGAGGAGGGCGAGCCCTGCGGCGGGCCCGGCGGCGGCGGCCCCCCCTGCGGCGAGGGGCTCCAGTGCGTCGTGCCCCCCGGCGCCGTGCCCGCCTCGGGCACCGTGCGCAAGCGGGCGGCCGCCGGGCGCTGCCTCTGCGCCAGCAGCGAGCCCGTCTGCGGCAGCGACGCCGTCACCTACGCCAGCCCCTGCCAGCTGCGCGCCGCCAGCCGCCGCGCCGAGCGCCTCCGCCAGCCGCCCGTCATCGCCATCCAGCGCGGCGCCTGCGGGCAGGGTAAGGGCGGCGGGGCCGGGCCGGGCCGGGCCGGCGCCCGCTGCAGCCGGGGCCGGCGGGGAGGAGGTTGAGTCCCGCTTCCCAGGCGCCTGCTGGAAGCGCAGTGAAGTGGCCGCTCAGCCGCGGTCATCACGCACCTGTCGGAGTCCCGCGACGAGCAGGAGAGCAGCGGTTATGCCGTGGTTCTCAGGCACTCGTCGAACATGTGGGGCAAGCAGGGAAATGCCAGCTAAACCATGATTCTCATGCACTTGTTGGAAACTTGGTTTAGCAGAGAAATAGCTCTTACACCCCGATTCTCATTGCACTTCCCTACCTACAAGTGTAAATCTTCGACTATGATGCGAGTTCCTTCTCCAGCTGCAGTGTGCACAGCTGGAGAGGGAGGAAGGAGAGGTATGGCCCTAGGCTGGAGCTGCTGCTGGGTGCTGGGGAGCTGGGGCTTTGCAAGAACTGAGAGTTGTCCACTGCACTGTTATCTAGAGTGAGCTAACCTAGGGCGAGGACTTCCATCGGCAGGACTCAGCTGCTTCAGGTCATGCTTGCCTTCTAGGGAGGGACGGCACCGCTGAAAAGCAAACTGCTCTGCAGCAGTCAGGCATCCTAGTTTATAGCTGGCATTATTAGGAGAGGACCAAAGGAAAGGGCTGTCCTTGGCTGAAGTGTGGCATTCAAGTTCAGTGAGAAACTAGAGCAAGAATGCAGTGTTTTTAGTCCACCGAACGTCAGGGGAAAAGAATCTTATATCCAACTTTAAACATCTCTTTCCCTCCCTCCCTCCACTCAGAAAAGTAACCCTTGAGGAGGATGCAAGACTTGGAACCGGGGGGAATCAGCATCAGAACTTGAAAGTTCTGTACTGGTAAAGGTCTGAGCCCGACCATGCAGCCATAGCTATGTTTGGGACGTCTTCCTGAGGGCACTTACAGCCAGGCTCCTTATTGCAAAGAAATGCCCTGGGAAATAAAATCAGGAGCATAGAAGCTGTTAAAATCTGATTACAGTAAATGAATGCAGTACGTCCATGTCAGCAGAGCAGGCAGTTTGCGGTCTTTGCACATTTTATCAAATGCACTCTGATTATTACTAATGGCTTTGCTGGAAAAGAGGAAACTTGAAACTGAGCAGCATATTTGGCTGACTTGCAGTATTTTGGTGGCGGGAGAAGGGAATGGTCATCAAGAAGTAGCCGTATAGCTAATAATAAGGAAGCGTAGTAATTTCCCTTAAGCATTATTATTAGTTGTAGTCATTTTGGTTGAACTGGATGTAACTGAATTCTCAGCGCTATAGGACGGATTACTAACGCCAGCTATCTGTAAACCATGTAAAGACAAATTACTGGATTAGGAAGCTGTTGCTCTACATGTGAAATAGTTGTACTGGACAGCACTCTGGAGTGTCCAGTCTTATTTCTAGTGATGGTTCGTGCAGGACATGACACAGCAATACAAAAGCAGACTGGTAGGCGAAGGTTGGATGATCTGTTCCCTTCCGTTGTGTTTGCAAGATGCTTTCTTGCAACTCCTCATACAGATTGGTTTAGTTTTTATGCACTATTATATTCATTTTATGCCCTAAGTTTATTCATTCCTAATCACTCAGTACTGTTAGGGGCTAATATGTAAAAATTTAAGGCCTTATTTCTGAAGCAGTAGTTGTATTTTAGTAAGTTAATACTGCTTTCTTAAAAATCTATCCTTCTGTTGTAAGTTGTATTATGCTTTCTTCCCAGTATTTATCCCTCATATATCCAGCAAAAGAATGTTATGAATTGTAATGACTGTGGCCTGCTCAGGCAGAATCCTGTTCTTGAAGCCTTGAGAGATCCAATTTGTAACTTGTGTATCATACAATCAGTTTTTTTGTGCCAGTGGTTTTCCCCTCAGTTTAAAGGTTATGTTGTGTTCCAATGGGACGTTGCTGGCATTTACTGGTGAGAGAAACAATTAAAGCTTTCATGCTATAGTTTCCTCATCAACAGTACAATATAGTTCTTTGTGATTTTATTCTCAATTTGTAAAACCAATATTGTTGTCTCACAGTCTTTTCTGCTAAATGTTCGCAGAAAATCCTGGGCTGATGAGTAATGCATGTCTCCTGTAGGTTGTAATGAAAATGCATAGGATGGAATTGGCTCATTTTACAGCTTGGCATTTGGTAGGTGTCCTGAGCAGTAATTTCCTTTGTTACAGGGAAAACTAAGCTCCAGGAGATGCATCACATCACATACGTGTTCAGACAGCCACTTTGCTGCTGTTGCACCTCTGGTTGGAGCTCAGTTTAATATCTGCATCAGTAGGGACAAAAGGAAGGTATTAGAAAAGCAGACCAGTAGTATGCATTATCAGACAGAGCAAACATTGCTGCAAGCAAAACTTTCTTCAAATGTAAAGAACCTAAAGCAAAAAGAAATGGAGAGTGGGCTGTAAAGCTGCATTCCCTAAAGGCAAATTGAACCACTCTTTATTTAAAAAGGCATTGCCTAGTATGTGACTCCTTGGAGAGTTGTTACTTTTAAATTTTATTTTGGCTTCATTTCCAACAGTGCTTTTTCTGCTTCCTGATGGAGTTATCTTTGATAAATACTTATATACCTTTACAGAAATGTATCCTTATAAATAATTTAGTGAATATAATACAGTAGTCCAGGGAAACAAGGGAATGGGGATGTAGTGAAAGCATTTGGAAAACATTTTAAGTTTCGTATCGTTTTAGTAGTTGGCCAAGTACGCTATTGTGCTTTGCTTGTAATACTCTGAAAATATTCATGCTGTTACTGTATAGAATAGCTTCACCAAGAGTTTGTCTCCTGATTCTGTCTTTTGCCTTTGATTAAAATGATCATTTTTGTCTTCTTATCCAAAGCCCCATATCAAAAACTTATTCCGCTTTTAAATCTAAATTCAGGAGCCAGCATCAGAAAGTAAACAGAAGGAAACCAAAGAAATTCCAAGCTCTTCTCTTGATTATCTCTGCAATTCTTTGCTTTATCTTCTGTTTTTAGGTATTTTTATCAGAAGAATCCAATGGTTGGTCATTTCTAGGATTTATAGTCCTATTTCAAATAACATAGTTTCCAGGAAACTCTGAAGATGCAAATGTGATGTGGCATCTAATTTAAAATAATTACTTATTCAGTGACTGTATATTGCATGAAGTTTTGGTTTTTTGTTTTTTGTTTTGCAGTTTTCATCACAGTTAATTCTGGAGTGCTTCTTTTGTCTTTCTTTTAATGTTTCTCAATGCATCTGTTCAAATAAGCCTATAGGGTGTGCTTATGAGGGGATGAGAGAGAGATAGGGGATAAGATTGCTCCTGATCCATGTATATAAGAGGGTGGTGTTTTCCTATGCAAAACAGGTGTGTGAGTCTTAAAGCTTAACACTTCACAAGCCTTTCCAACCATTCTCCAGCCTTCAACCTAACACTGGCAAGAGGATGGGTCCTGGCAAGGTGCAAATGTGTCACACTGACATGCTGAGGGGTCCTCCACACTGTAGTGTTGGGGTCTAGGGATGCAGGATCGTTCTGCAGCCTGCTCTGCAAGCCAGACACTCAGAGAAAATATGTGGGGACTCCTGAAACAGGAAGGAGTGAGCACTAAACTAGCCATGTTTGGAAAAACTCCACAAACAGGCAGGAAGTGAGTATGTTTTACTAATGTTTGCTAAATGCACAGAATGGGAGCAGGGCTGAAAGCACCCTCCATAGACTCACCTGTGTTGAAATCTGGTGGTCAGGTGATGAGCTGGGTTGTGTGCTGTGCTAGGGATATGTGTCGCCCGCTTTCCTCAGTGCCTGTGTTCATGCCCGGGTGGTGCCCTCTTTCCATCTCTCTTCCACCCTCGCTTTTGGTGTTGTCCCAGGCTGTGCAGCCTGCGTTACCTGTCCTTCCTGTGTGCTACTTGTCCTTCCTGCGTGGCAGCAATGGGCAGCAGCACCTGGGCATTCATTGGCAGATGATGTGACCCTACTTTTCATATCAAAAACTCTGCCAAACAAGCCCTTGTAGCATTGACAAGCTATGTGCCATCTGTATGCCTGTCTGGACAGGACTCCTGAGCTGAAGCTTTAACAAAAGAAGTCTTCACCTTTCTTAAGGCATTTGAGTGATATTGGTAGAGAATGTTTAGACCTGTCAAAGCATGTGCAGGGAGAGGCTCAGTGCTTGCTGGGCAACATGAGATGGCTTAACATAAGTGACAATACAAAAACACAAAAGGGTTAAGGTCCTCTGAACAGAAACTGTAACCATGTGGGTGATGTCCAGCTCTCTGGAATGAGATCGGTGTGATGAAACCTCCACTGTTTGGTGTTTCATACCTACCTCATGGGTGCTTTAAGGATGCCTAATGCCAGGAGGATGTTTTCTTTTTCTTTTGCAAACATGTTCTCTGTGCTTTGAGCTCCCTGCTGTTGGCATCTTGAACAGCTGGTACATCAGAGGGAAGAAGACTCCGGACCATCTACATGGAATTTAAATAGTAGTCTTCCCTTCCTGACTTCTCCCAGCAGGCATTTTGGGACAATGTGCCATTCTCTCCATGCTGTGTTCTAGAGAACTACACTGCAAAATACGAATTAACTGTGATTTATCTTTTAATCTTTAATCAGAGTAAGTGGAAGAAAGTTCCTTGTGAATGCGCTATATTAGTCTTCTGTGTCTCCTGTGGTGTCCCAATATCCGGGGCATGCTAACATCTTGTCGCACATGGTTCATGTTTTTCTGTCACAGAAGAGTTTGTACTATGGCATCATATTTGGAGTTTTAGATGTGCATGCTGTTCTGTTTTAGGTTAAACAGGTCATTTACTTCTTGCACTGGAGACAGGAGGAGGTGTATTTAGGAGAAACTCTCAGTTCCAGACCAGTTTATATCATCAACAGATTCAGGTTTTATCATTTCTTTTCCTCGTGTTATCATTTTATGAGATGGAAAAAAAAATCCATCACTGAAACTCATTTTCTTGCAAAATGGCTGATGTAGTATTTTGAAACACACCAGGCACAAAATGCATCCAAGTTACTCTCCATAATTAATCTGGCAGAAGAAAATGACCTCAGTGGTCAATAAGCCATTTTTCATTAATTCTAAGTCTTTTGAAAACAACATAAAAATGAAAACCATGCATCAAATGATGGGAAAGAGCAGTAGATGGAACTGTTTAAATTTCTTTGCTTATAGTACTGATAGGGCTAAATGGTTTGGCAATGAATGGTAAGTCTTGCAGAAATGAATAATCAGGGCAGGAAGAGAGACTCAGCTGAGAAATCTGGGAAGGTTGGGAACTAAGCCAGATATTTATCAAGAGGAAAGTTGATATTGTTCTTGTGAACCAAGCTTTCAGCTGTTTCCCTAAAGATAATAATAGACATTTCACGGTTAGTGTACTGAAGAAATGTTAAGAGAACTTCACAGATTTTTTTGCCACGTGTTATGTCTATAAAAATGACCTGTGTGGGACTAGGTGTTGAAAACACTTGATACATAAATTAATGCTCCAGTGCCATTGGGTTAATTTTTTTTAGCCTACTTCATCTCCCTCAATTACTGTGTTTGGGTGGTCTGAGAGAGTCATTATTTTCTTCTGACTTTCCTCAGTCTTTTTTGCAGCAGAGGGAGAACAGGAGGGAGGGAGGGAAGAAGCAGCTGAACACAGTGGAAATAAATAGTAAAATATTTCCAGAAGAGAACCAATTCCCAAGTGTGGGATTAAAAAGCATTTCCAAAGCCAAGTATTCAACTCCAAGGAGAGACAAATGTATGAAGTGGTTTGTCTAAAGCAGCTCACCTTTTCCCTTCTCCGCATCTAGATTTCCTTCTTGGGGAGTCGACAGTAATTCTGTAGTCACTAGACATCAAACAGTAAAGACTTGAAATAAAGACTTGAAACAAGGAAAGATTCAATCCTTTCGTCTTCTGGACTCTGAAATTTAAAGGTATGCATGAACTAAACAGGAATACAAAAAGCCATGAGTAAGCAGTAGGAGTTGTAGTAAATTGAGTTTGGATGTGATGGAAGCAGCATATCCTTAGCAGTTAAAGGAAAGTATCTGCTGTCCAAGAAACTCGAGAAGGTGGAAAATATTTTTCAAATGTGAATTTACGTGTGCTTGGAGTGAAGGAAAGCAATACTAGAAATAGAAGCTGGAGTAGTATGGAACACTACCTTTCATTGTAGATGAAGTCATTGCTCCTGTAAGTTGCCGGGGCTTCTATGGTTCCTGGCTGGACTTGGTGGTGTTTTAAGTCCTACCATATTTGTGACTGGGCCAAGGTGAATATATAATATTATTTTGGAGACTGTGTTCAGGATGTAGGAAAAGAAAGACTTTATTTTGGTGTGTGGATACAGGTCATAGTGTTTCCTGGACTGGTTTGCATGCCTCGGAGAGTCAAGAATATAACTGAGAAATAAATCTGAACTCCCCTATATTGAAGGGGTATAAAAATGCACTGATTTATTCTAGCTGAAGATCGGGAACTCATATCTGTAGTAGCGGGAGATGCAGTGTTTTCAACCTGCCATACAAGACATAGGTCATTAATTATGTTATTTTGAAGTTTAGTGAATTGAGAAGACTTTGGCTACCATATTTTAGTAACTGCAGATGAATTAGGCAGCCTGGCAAGGTAAGCCTTGAATTTCTAGGTGAATATCACATGCCTTGGTATGCAAGCACAAGGCTGGAGGCTGTCTGGGGCGTGCGGTTTGCTGAATGCTCTGCCAGGAGTTCTGCTTCTGGGGGGACAGTGGTGTGTGTGTATGCATGCATGTGTGCACACGCCCACCAGAAAAATGTGTGTATGTAATGCTCACAGACAGAAATAGAACTATTAGCCCGTGCATTTCTTATGCTCCAATTCTGGAAGCAGTTGCAAGGACCGTCAGTGGCCCTGTTAGTATGAGCAGCAGCGTGTTAATGGAAGCAGTGCTAAAGATAGGGTAGTTTGCAGGATTGGGGCTGTACTGAGTGTCACAGCAGTGTTATGCTATACCCTGTTTAAAATTTTATGTGTTACTAGTTATAAAGCCTTTTCTCATCTGTCATTTTTTTCCCATTGAATTCCATTACCGTTTCTCATTCTGTCTTGCATTTCCCTCCTATTTAAAAATTTAGGAGTCTTTTCCTGTGAGGTGGGAGAGAGGGATATGCAGCAAATAGTTCTGATATCTGGTTTTGCAGACTTGTTACCAGAAATATTGATGATATGGAGGTAAGGTGGTTAGAATTAAGAACTGCTTTGAGTTTCCAATAGCAATTAGATTTTTCACATATTTTACTGACAAATAACTGAAGAACAAAATAATGCATGTCAAGTCTGTTAAATACCTGTTGCCTAGTGGTTTTTTGATGGTCTAAGGTTTACAATAGTTTACAGTATGTGGCACAGCAGAGCATTAAGAGAGCTCACAATATTTTTAGAGGCAGATGTCGTTACTCTATTCTACAGATAGTGAATCTAGGGCAGAGGAAGATAAAGAGCTTTAGTCAAGGTCAGCCAGTAAGCCAGCAGCAGAGCTGAGTGCAAACAGAGGTTTTAAGAGTCCCCATTCATTTTCCTCCCCGTTGCCAGCATTGCTGCTCCATTTTTTCCATTACTTTCCTTTTCCATTACTTTATTTCTTAAACTCGCAGGCTGCAATTTTGGCTGAAAAGTTCTGCAAACAGAATCGATGATCTGTCAATCCGCTTCTGAAGAAAGTAATATTGGAAAAGGAGAGAAGTGGATTGGCTGAGCACTAACACAGAAAAAAAATCCAAACAACTCTCTTCCCCCAATCCATCTCCCAGAAAATAAACACAGAACCCCAAGAATCTTGTACTTTGACATTTGTGTTATTAAAGATGTCATTCCTTCCTTTTTGCAAGACAGCAAATACACTGTTGGCATGTCTGCACACTACCTGTGGATCTCCTAATGCAGAGATTTTTGCCTATAAAAGTAAAGCTTGGCTAACCTTTGCTTTCTTTTGCATTCAGAGAGCAAACTGGGAAAGGCAAAACCACTTATAAGAAAAATCTTCAGATGATTCATGGAACAAATTGGGATAGATGTGTGGATCAAAATGTAACTTACAAATGGCTAATGTTGATAGGGTAGCAATTAATACAGTAATTAGAGATCTGCAAGTGACAAAAACGTATCTCAGAGAGAGGGAGACAGAGAGAGGTATTTCATACAGTGAAATAGAAACCTATCCTTTTTTAAAACTTTATGTAAACTGGAATAGGGCACTCTGAAGGCATGCTGTCTCACCACCTCCTTTCTGTAGTTCTCGAAATGAGATAGCAGAAGTATAGTCTCCATTAATCCAATTTCATTTCTGAGATACTTACCGATTTCTCATGTGCACATTAAAAATCTGAAACTTCTGTAGGATGATTTCTGAGACATATACAGACAATATTGACAAACTGTAGGATTTATTCAATGTGTAGATCTTTGTGTCTTTTGTGATTAATTGTGCTAGACCTCTGTGTTTTGCCTTATGAAGCCCTAGGGAGGAGGAGTATGTGTGTGTTATTATTGTTTTCTTTTTTCTGTTTCATCTTTTATCAGTTTGGTCCTTCTGTGCATTTTCTTTCTCTCTGTCACTGTAAGAAGACTCCTGTCACAGCCAGGTGGTAAAATTAATGCCCTCTCTCTGGCTCAAGGGAGTGTGTCTTAGGAGGCTTCTTTCATGTTTTCCATTAGAGAAAAGTTTGTTTAAAAAGCAAAACCAAAACTTTCTTGTAGGTTCTCTAGTGTCTTTATATGAGGGTTCCTCAAAATTGAAATTAAATCTCTCTCAAACAGGAATATTTGCTAAATATTCAATGCAAAAGTTTCTTGCTGATTTAAATGAGACTTTACTGTTTTTATAATGTAAAGACAGGTGTTCATGATCAGCTCGTGGTTACACGTGCAACAGAAGTGTTACCACATCATTCATTGTTCCTAGCAGTGGAAGTTTTAGTGGAAATTCTATTCACTTTTTGTAGATGCAGAGAACTGGGAAGCAGAACAGAGTGATGACCTGAATTGAAAGCTTGAGGGTTGTAAACTGAACAGAGCTGGAAAAAGGAGAGGAGAACTTATTCCTGACTCATCTGTTATATTTTCAGAATTCTGCAAAGAAGAGCATGCCATGTCTGCCATAACCTGTTGACTGAAATACTCTTTTAATTTGACTGCAGGAAATAAGGCAGACTCTTTTCCATAACTACCTGACTTAAATTTCTTAAATGTTTCCAGTTCAGACACGACAACAGTTAACGATGTTTTTTGAGTTCAGCATTCTTTGCTGTTGTCCTAAATTGCTCTTCACTATATTTTTTTTTCCCTGGTCTCCAGTGCTGTGTCTGTTTGAGCGTTTGGTCTGAGGAGGCTTTGAGCCTGCAGCGTCTGCACCCGGCTCTCCCTCGCTGTCCTCCGGACATGCCGGCACGTCCGTGCAGCACCCTGCAACGTGCAGAAGGCTGCTGGCATGGCTGCCAGAAGCACTGCATCTTTGTCAGCGGGCTGCTGAGTGAAATTAATTTGTCATCTCTGCTTAGCCTGGCTGCGGCACTGTGTTAACATGGCAGCGTTGCTTCCCATTCCCGAGCGAGCTCAGAGAACAGTGTGTTCTGCACAGAGCTGCGTTCCCTCTGCGTTGGGGCCTGAGCCTTGCTGTTTATACAGAAGTTGGGTTTTCTCCACCTCACTGCTGGTGTTTACAGAAGGAATCGTAGTTTCCTGTTGTGTTAGATGTAGCTGTCACTCATCTGTAGCTTCTTTCTGTTTATGCAGAAATGCTTTTTATCCTCATCAGTTTGAAAGTCTGTTGCTTTTCCTCACACATTTATATTACCACAATCAGTTTATAAAAATTTCTGAATTTTTCCAGAGTTCTTTTATTCATTTTCTCTGCGTGAGGTACTGCAGACATTGTTAAAGCCTGAGACTAATCCTGTGGGGTAAAATACAATTATACTCACTTTAAAGATAAAGGTAAGACACTGTGGATTTAAATTCTTTTTTTGGAAGTTGCATAGAAACCAAGTAGTACATCTTAGACTAAGATACACAGATCCTGGGTATTTTTCCTTCTACAAAATGTTCTGTAAAACTTGGCATCTACCTAGCAATTCAATACTTGATTTACAAAAGAAAATAACCTGTATCCAATTCATACATTACCGCTATCTTTTAAAGAAGTATTAGGAAAAGTTCCTGTTGAAAAAGGAAATGCTAAAATTTCAAGTTTTTTATATAAAAGTTATATATGAATTTTCAACAGGAAAGCTGTAGGCACCTTGCCCTAGGGCTTTGACCACTTGACCACAGTAAGAAGGAAATCCAGCATTACATTGGAAATGGTTGCCTAAGAGGCCTATTTCATATTAAGAACCTAGAACATATACTGTACCAAAGTTCTCTGAAGACTCTATGCTTGCAAATTTAATTTTCTTCAAATACTTTTTCCTGCCGTGTCATCTTGTTTTATAAATGCACAAGAGCACTGTACGTAGCATTCTGTTTATATAATCTGATCATAAAGATATTACTAGTGTCACTTATATTTTCAAATAACTTACCATCTCGAGCTCTCTTGGAGGCAGGCAAGCATTAATTCATAGAATCAGTAAGGTTGGAAGGGACCTCTGGAGATCATCTAGTCCAACCTCCCTGCTCAGCAGGGTCCCCTAGAGCATGGTAGACAGGGTTGCATCCAGGCGGGCCTTGAAGATCTCCAGGGAAGGAGACTCCACAACCTCTCTGGGCAACCTGGTCCAGGGCTCCGTCACTCTCACAGGGGAGAAATTCCCCCTCACGCTCAGGCGGAACTTCCTGTGGTTAATTTCTTCTTGGTAGTTGAAGATAGGGAGAATCTGTGCTTGAAGGAGCTGAGTCCCAGCAGTTCTTTGCACTAGCTGGAACCTCCTGATTGCCAATGGGATATGTTGCTTCTTTCAGGCTCTTCTGCCTGCAAATCAACAATTTTTCTTTGTGAAGATACTGATTAAAATTTCTGCAATTTGCTCATCTTCATTTTTATACTCAAGGATGCTATTTTATATGAATGGAAAACTCTGATCTAAACACTGTTCCATTATTGTTAATTTGAGAGCTATTTATTTCTTTGAACTCTGTATGGGTTCCCTGTCTTGTTGAACAAGGCAGCTTTTTTTGTTTATTTAAATGAGTTAAAATGAATGATTTAAGGCTTTTGTATTAGCAGGGAAAGTAGAAGTTTGAAGTCCGTTCCTTTCAAGGTCTGTGCAGTATTTTCCTTGTTAAAGGTTGCTGAGAAAGAATTGGTCATCTAAATATTATGAAGATGAAAATAGACTTCATTGTACCTTTTAAAGTTTATATTCATACCAAAAAGAAACTTTACTTTAAATCTTTGTTTTAATCTTGCAGTGGTTTTTGCTGCAGGAGATGTTCTAAGTGAAGTCCAGATTTGGGCAGTTTATTATTCAGTAGAATAAGATACTTGAAATCCTCCCAGTATTTAGTGCTGTGAAAATATTTTTGTTGTTGTTAGGGATGTCATAGTAATATACATTTTATTCTTGGAAACCTGGGAGTTTCTTTAGTTTGTCCTTGGATGATACAGAAAAAAATACCATTATAATGGTAGTTTTATATAGAGCATAGTACTGCTTCTGTGGTTTAGACCTTTCACAATTCCCTCCCTTGATCTGAAAATTGTTCCTAAGCAAATTGTCTATGATATGTAGAATGTTGTGTCTTATTTTCTTAGTATTTTCATTGCGTAATATCCTTTTCTGTTGCATTACACAATTTATCCTTGAAAGGAAATGGAATATTTAGGCTTGCAGTTTTATGTAATTTAGACAAAAAAAAAAAAAAAAAAAAAAGTGGCAGAAGATTCCCAGACATCATTTTTTCCTTGCATCTTTCCCATAGAGTTTGCTGATACTACCGTTTTCAGTGTGAGCAAAGCACATTTGCTCTAGTTTTTGTTTACACTGTAGCATCAGAGGTTTAATGTTTACCTATACGACATGAATGGAAGTTTGCACAAACATCAAGTGGCTGGAGGGTGGAAGTTCTCCAAGTAAAACTTTACGGGCCTGTGGTTTTATTAGTAGTCCTCCGATTCTGCCATCCCAGAAATCTTGTGAGTGCTTAAACCCTGCTGGCTCCAGTCCTGCAGGGAGTCTGGCAACCTCAGAGGAACCTAAGCTTTTCTTTCAGACCATTGTATGTATGGATACTGGGAATATCTTAAAGGGAATGGAAAGTCTCTTGCCGTTTTTAAAGAAATTGAAGCGGCCGTTTCCAGACAGAATCTAAGCTCTTTGATTTAGAAGAAACTTGAGGATATCGGGTGTGGGAAGTGGGAGGGAGAGCCTTGCTGGTGGTTGCCTGCTGGATAGATGTTCACCTGTGGTGTGCAAGTGTCAAATTCGAGTCCCTGTTGCATCTTCTAGAGAGTGGTGACTCCTGAGCCAGCCACTCTGAAAAGCAGCAGGAGCTTGAATCTCCTGTTATTAGCCAAGGTGCAGTGTACCCTAGGTTACTCCCAAAAGCGCTGGCATGTGCTTATTTGTGTCTTGCTGTGTTCCTAAAGATGTTATCTGGGTGCGCCTTCTTTTTTCTGCACATAACGTAAGGATACACATTGAACAGGGTATTAGTATTGGTTGTAACTTCACAGAGAGGAAAGAAGATGTGGGAGGGTTGAGGTTGCTATAGCGCAGAGTAGCTGCAAAGCTTATATGAAGAGCTATTCTTGTGAAATGTGTGCCTATACTGAGAGAAGACCTTCACAAATAGCAGATAAACTTCTCACAACAGAAGGGGTGAGTTTACTTTCATGAGATTTCTATCTCCAAAGCATTCCAAAACATATATTTCAGTATAGCTCAAAACATTATCAAAAGCAGCACATACAGAATAGGTTCTGTAAACATTAAGGCATTAATGATGCTTTGAGTCATGAGCTAATCAAAACCTAGATTTAAGTATGCTTTTTGGCTCGTCTTTATAAAAACAGATTATCACCGTTATTGTTTACAGTCGCTTGCGCTTTTTTTTATGCTTCAGTGTTCTGCCTGTATCTAATTGCCTTGCCTTCTAGCAGTTTGTTTACTGGTAATAGACTAGACCTATTAATGTCAGTTGGCAGTGATTTCTTTTTTTTTCTTTTCATTCAAGGCCTGACAGCCAGCACACCTTTGAAGTCCCTGAAAAATTAGTTGCCTTGGGATTTTTTCATGTTGCAACCTATTCATGTTGCAACTTATTCATGTTTTCTTAATTAGCTTTCAGTAATTGTAATTGAATACACAAGAGTCATCTTCATAATGTCATTAATAAAGTTTCTTAACCATGCTCATGGGCATTTGGGGCATTTGCAGAAAGACAACAAAAACTTTACAAAACATAAATAATAACAGCATATAAATAGAAAGAGGAACAGTCTACAAAGGCCTAAACATCAAAGCCTTAAGGATGTTTAGGAGCTAGAGGATTTTTCTAAGCCCACGTCTAAATCTTTTTTTAAAGAGGCAACAAAACAAATACTGAAAAGAAAGAACCTACTAGGAACAAAACTTCAGAAAGACATGGTTTTAAAAAAAGAAAAACAGGAAAAAAAAGGTAGAAGATTGGAAACTTATTTGCATGGATTCAAGAACACTGATTATACCAAAGAAACAAGTTTTAAATTTGTCTAAACATGTAAATTTCTCAGTTAAATGTGGAATTAAAGAAAGAAATATTCACCTGCTCGTGGGATCCTTGTACGTCAGGATGCACATTGTGCTTCAAGATACGTGTAAGGATACACAGGGAGTAAGAATTAAATAGTCAAAACTATACCATTAGGGACCTGACAGTTTTTGTTTCTGTCATTCAAAAGTGGTAAGAAAAATTGTGTAAGACATTTGCATACTGTGTCATTTTTTAGATTAATAGCATCTTTAGTCAAAACTTCAGGCTTTTTTTTTTTTCCCTCTCAGTAATTATGGCATGATCCATTAAACTGGTACAATACCTTCAGTTCTTTTAGTGTGAAAATGTGGAGAACACTGCCTGCTACTCTTTCCACTCTAACTCTTTTCTTCCAGCTCTAATGATAGTTTTGAGTTCTAGAAAATACTTCTTTTAGAAGAGGAGAATACTTCTTGCTGAAGTTCTGAATTTCACTGCTGTTTTCTATAGCAGCTAATGATGGCTGGAAGCTACCATATAATTGTTGAGTAATGGGCACCTGTTCATTACTAGTTTTTTATTACTAGAGTTTGTACGGCCATTTAGACCATTTAGGCATAGTAGCCTGCGCCTACTGGTGCTTCAAATCATAAAATAAAATTTTGCTTGGTGGTTGTTGCTTATAGGAAAGGTGAATGCACCTTTCAATTCCTGCATACATTGCTACTTAATCCCAACGAATAATTAGCCATGGTGAACATGTGCAAGCGTGCACAAAATGGGCAAAGTCTGTTCATGCATGTGTGTCTGTTTTGGTCTGTTCTCTCTCCCTGCTACTCTTTCTAAGTGATTGCAGAAAATGTTCTTCTCTTTTCTAGTATTATTAATTCTTTTGCTCTTGCCTTTAAATTTCATGCTTTAGTACGGTAAAGACCAGTTACGTTTTCGTTTTTTCTTCTTAGCATTCACCAATACATTTATCTGAGTAGTACTTTGGCTTTTGTTTACTTGCTTAAAAAAGGTATGTTTTCCATTTAAGTGAGCAGTTGTTCCAAGAGTGTTGCAAAACTGTGTTACACAATGCAAGAATTCCTAATACATAAGCAATAAACAGGCGTGGTAAGTTGTCAGCTATTTAGGTCAGTATGCCATGAATCAGTATTTATTATCTAACGTTTTCAGAGTACAAATTCTGACCTTTTAACTGTGCAGCTCAGTCTGACTACACAAGGATGCAATTTATACACAAAGCAACAGTGTCACTTCTGAAATCTTGGCATTCATAGCTTGGTATTCAAAGTGAAGGCGGCTCTCTGAGACGAAGTATTAGTAGTCTCACCATGTATGCAGCTTCAACAACCTTTCTCTTCTTTAATAGCTAAATGCAAAAAAGATCGGAAGGAATAAAAAAAGCTGTGTTTTTTATGCAGTTTCCCTCATCATCCTTGAGCTTTCTTTTTCAAGACTGGGATGTGACCTTTAAATGCCTATGGAATTGTGACTAATATGAAGTCGTTTTATAAGCAGTAATCGAAAAGTGTATTGAGGGATACAGCCGCAACATCAGGTTCATCTAATCTGATTATCTGTCAAAGCTCCTTTCTAATATGAATGAATACTTCCAAATTGCAGCTCTTGTTCTCCAACTAGTTTTTCAAATTCCCACATTATAGTTGTCAATAGAACTTCATGTATAATGATGATGTGGTTCAGCTGGTACTGGATACATAAATCCTTTGGACAGGATGTTAATGAAGCAGCTCTTTAGCCTTTCTCACATAGAAGTCCAAGATAACGGTTTTAAGTCAGACAAAGCATAAAATACTTCTCAGGAAAATCATAGGTGAGAACACAAGCTCTTTAGTCAACATTCCTGTTTCGTAAGTTAGGTTAACATGTCCAAACTTTGATTTGAAACTGCATAGTAGATCGTAGTTCAATAACTATTGCTGCTGTTCTTGGCTGCACTTAAAAACACTTGAGAAGCTTCAAGGGAGAGAAATGGGAAGAAGTCAGGTTCAGAAGAGTCATCAAGTAGTGTTTGGGTTGAGTACCTAGCTCACGAGGTGAACATGGTTGGTAAGTCATCTAAAAGCCATTGTCTATCCCTCAATTAAACGAATATCTAGTCAGTTTAAGAGCTGCAATGGTTTATGCCCAAGCTTCCTTTTGTATCTCCTGCAATGGATTTTTCCCTCCAGAACATACATGGAAATTCACAAACTTTTCCACTCTGATTTTCAGATAATGAAGATTGTCCAGTTACAGATAGTGGGATAGCTTCATAACTCTATAGCCCATACCCTGTGGGATAGCTCCATAGTCCTGTATCTCCTCCTAGCAACCTAAAACTAAATTATCCTGTTGTACCGTTACAAGTACTTGCAGCACATCCAAAAGCTGTATACTGTTTTAATCTCTTGGACAGCTCAAATGATTACAGCATGAGGGGAATTTGACTAGGTGCTTGTCTGTCTGTCTGTCAACAGAGAACACTTCTAATTCCTATATTCCAATTCATTGCAGCAGAAAATCACTCACGTTCTTAACAAATCTAAAAAATGAGGGCTTGTGTGACTATTACAGCAGTCAAGAAGATGGCTTTCACAACTTCTTACATTGTTAGTGTTGTATCAAAATCATCACATGAATAACATGTAGAACAATTTTGGACTTCCATATTTGTGGGCGTAGCATTTTTTTGTAAAAGTGTTTATTTCTACAGATTGCATAAAAATGTTCTAAAAGCCAAGTAGTAAGGATGGATGAGAGAAGCACATAACATAATAGTAATCTAGAAGTCAGTTACAGATTTTGTTTATGCTGTTATAACATTGAGATTGGCTTATCAAATAAAATGGGAACACTAATGAAAACAAACAATGTTTCTTGTCTCTATGGAAAAACAAAGTAATCTGCTGGGATTCCAACTGAAAAGAAGTTTAGTTTCTGAGCAGTCTGAGAAAGGGAAGTTGAGTTAGAACTGAGATTTTTTCAGAGCTTTTTAGGCATCTAATGGGTTTTCTATTGGCCACAGGAGGAATTTGTTATCCAGCTGCTTTTTAAAATCCTACTGACCTCTTTTGAATACTCACTGACCGTGAGCCTTTGCAGTCCAGTACTTGGTAGGCGTGCTAAGCTTTGTAGTTCCATTGGGTCTATGAGTGTATCTATTCTACAGCTTTAGGGGTGGCTCAGTAACTCCAGGCAGGTCAAAATAAATGGCATCTGCTCCTGCTGTGGAGCCTGCAGCCAACCCACAGTTTGTTGCAGTGGAAAAGATGCCAGAGTATAGTTGTGCAGTGCGTAAGTAACACTCATCCACCTTTAGGGGTGAGCAGAGCTAGGTGGTTAAAGTCATGACAGAGGTACCATAGGCAGGACTAGTGGAGGACTGACGGAGGAAAGAGGTGAATCAAGCCTCATCACTGAGTTGAGCTTTGGCAGTTACTTATAGGCTTAATCTGGGTTTAGGACCTTATTGTCCTAGGCACTCTACAAATGCAGCAACATGAGACTTCAAAAATCAGTAAGCAGACATATTTAGGCAGAAGAAGGGAGCCTGTATGTTTAGTCTGCGCAAATACCATAAAAGCTAAATAGAGGATCTGGAAAAGAGAAGAGGTGAGAGCAGAAACGGAGGCACACGAGTGCAGACTGCCCTTCCTGCAGGGACAGCAGCAGAGCTTGAGGTGAGGCTGGAGCAGGCTCCAGGTGCAGGCAGAGAACTGCCTGAGGTTATGGATGTGCTGCTCTGCAGCTCAGTTTTGTGCGCTGCAAGCAGAGGTTTCGTGGACCTGTTTGTTATAATAATAATGAAGCATACTGCTGCTTCTGTGTGAAAAGCTAGAGGGGAAACTTTGGAGCAAGAGTCATGCTGCAGACTGCTTTTAAGGAGGGGAAAGATATCCTTAGTGTTTTTGTTCAGGTGTTTTGCAATGGTCCTTCTCCTGGCATTTGAAGAACTCATGACATGTTTTCTGTTTCTATTTCAGGCCAAGAACATCCTAATAGCCTGCGGCACAAATACAACTTTATTGCAGATGTGGTGGAGAAGATAGCTCCTGCTGTGGTTCACATTGAATTATTTCGCAAGTAAACAAGATGCCCAGTTTTGATTTCATATCCCTGAAAAAAGCACTGACTGTGTGCCAGAAACATTTTTTTTTTTCTGATGTAGTGATGCATAATAGCAAAGAGGCTCTTGAGGTGATAAATATTTATCATGCTTAAGAATTAAGGATCTTTTAAGAGTCTTGGCCAAAGGTAGATTAATTCATGTGTTTTATCTTGTGATACTGAATTATCGAGTAATAGCAGATATTCTAAAGCATTAAAAATACTAAATTCTGGATGATTGTTTATTATTTGGAAGGATTTGTGATTTTTCAATGCTTTGGGCTTTTTGCAGAGATAAACATTTATTTCCCATGTCTTTTAGACTTCCTTATTCGAAGAGGGAGATTCCTGTTGCCAGTGGCTCGGGCTTCATCGTCTCAGAAGATGGCCTGATAGTCACAAATGCCCATGTAGTCACCAACAAAAACAGAGTAAAGGTGGAGCTGAAGAATGGTGAAACATATGAAGCTAAAATTAAAGATGTTGATGAAAAAGCTGACATTGCACTAATTAAAATAGATTCTCAGGTGAGTTACTAGAACAAGACACTTTTTCTTCTTATTTTAGTATCCTTTCTAAAAGTTACTGCTAATATTAAAATTTAAAGGAAAGCCTAGGAGTTTAATGGTTTGAGTTTTAGAAGATCTTTGAGCTGACAAGGTAAATATATCTTTTTAAAAAAGCCAAGTAATAGAGTGTATTGATGGTTAATTTTATCAGTGTGTAATGCCAGCAAGTACATATCAACTTTTATGCATCCCCAAAAAGTAAAACCACCACCACCAATACAGTTTACTAGCTAATTAACACACACACTGGCTAATGTAACTCTCTTGAGAAGAAATGTTGGGGTGGGGGTCCCCTTGTGGGTGGTAAAGGGGTGAATGTGGCTTTCTCACGTGCCTGTAGTGAAGTTGACAAGCTGCTTTTAGAAAATACTTGCACTTCTGCACTATGCCACACTAATGTAAATGTTACAATGGGAAAGTATCTTAGGAAGCATCTTCAGTATTGAAATTGGCCAGCTTGGGAAGATACTCTTCGTCTGCAAGTAGTTTTCTAAATGAATGTGAATACAACACTAGATTGAGAGTCTTCAACCACATCAAACATATGGCTGTCATAATGAGTCTATCTTGTTATTCTAGTACCTGCAACAGCAGAAAAATTCTTTCACGCGATTCTGCACATATTGACAGTCTAGCACAAATGGTATATCATGTTGAAGTACTTTGTGTAGTGTAGATGCTGTTAGATGCGTGTGATTTACTGAAGTACTGCTCATATTCATTTCTCTTGTTTGTACTTTTAGTTAATGGTCTCCAAATTTAACAGGCAAGAATGCTTCATTTAAAACTCATGACTCAAAAATGTGTAGATCTTGCAGTGTTGTTTTAGTTCAGACCTATTCCCCAGCGAGGTCAAAGTGTTTGTGCCAGAGTTCATGACTAAATCAGACATCTAATGCAGACCTTTGGATGACCCAAGATATATAGTGCTCCTGCTGCTCCCTTGCCACCTTGATCACTTAAAGGCTCTTTCTTTCGTCATTTTTATTATCTAAGAGCTCTTACCAGCGACACGGCAAAAAAAGGCCTTCACAGTTTCAAAAATGTTTCTCCCCTGTTTTCCTGAGCAAGAAACTGTATGAACAAAAGTTAACTCTGCTTCAATGAACAAAAGTTAACTCTGCTTCATCGCATACAAATGAGCATTTTGTTTCATTTTATTTGCACATTCACTTTTTTTTTTTATTTGCTCCTTGGTATGTTAAAATAAGAAAAAGCAGACATGAAAACAGTGGCAAAGCAAGGGGAAAGATCCCCCAGGATGCGAACTGTCAGCATTAAACTGACTGGAGTATGGCAGGGAGTGAATGGTAGCTAGAAAAGTGATATAAAACTGGCAGCACTGGAAGGTGGTGAAAGTAGAGCAGTAAGTGGTGGTGAGAAGAAAAGGACTTAGAGGGTGATAGGAAACCTAGCTTGAGAGAAGGTAGTAAATCAGAGAGATGCTGAACTGACTGCTTTGAAGACACAGGGGCAGAAAGATTGGTGTTACATGGTACCCTAAAGAAATGATTCCTAAATTTCCCTGGCACAGAAGGCCTAATGGGTGAACATGAGGATGAAAAGCAGACCTCACTTGTGCAGATGGAGAATATCCCAGAAGCTTCTTCAGAGACCCAGCTGGAACATTTCTTTCTAGCTTTTCCAGCTTTGTAAGCTGCCTGTGGGAAGCGAGAAAACTGAAGGACTCTGGAAGCAACTTGGAAAAAAAGAAGATGCAGCTGGTTTATTTGCCTGTAGCAGAGGACACTGCTAAATAGAGCTTGAACTGATGATTCACTGATGTCAGTAATCGGGGAGATGCCAGATTAACATATACACAGTCTATATGTTATATAGACATATACCTAATCTATGTTTCCTGAGAGGAAAAATAATTTTGGAAAAGTGAAAAGAAATGTATTGCATAAAATAGTTCCATAGCACATGAAACAGTAATTCTTGTTATATATTGCCAGATGATAGATATTCTTTTTTTTTTAAAAAAAATATATATATATATATATATATATAGCTGTGTAATTAAATGATTGTCTTCACCATTCCATCAGTTTAATTTTTTTGACATATTTGTGACCCTCTTTCACAAGTGGCTTGCAGCTGGTCATTTGGAAGTCTTTATCTTTCCAAGTTATTGTCTTATATTGTTCAGCTGTGGAACAGAATATATGATTTTTTTTTTTTTTGATCTAACATGAAGCAGCTTTTACCTCTTTAAAATCATCATTCAAACATTCATAATTCTTTGTCAATAAGGGGTACATAAAGGATACAGGAAGGTGTTCTGGCTTGAGATTTCTTGATTTCTGAGCCTGGATAATATCATACATGTTTCAATCTGAGCATTGCAGCCGAGTTGATTATAGTTGCAAATTTTAGATACAGATATAGACAGAACTATGGATAGTTGCAAATTCTTTAAAGCAGGAAACATTCTCTGTCTTACATCTGATATATAACTGAGCTATATAAACAGCTTTCAGCTATATTTTTCATGTGTATATGGGAAGGAATCGATTTCTTAAAACTCAATTGCCTGTGA
The DNA here is from genome assembly GCF_028389875.1 of Rhea pennata. Lineage (NCBI taxonomy): Eukaryota > Metazoa > Chordata > Aves > Rheiformes > Rheidae > Rhea > Rhea pennata. The sequence goes on along the minus strand of NC_084669.1, from coordinate 5,049,188 downwards.
AAAGAAAGGGTTGTTTTTAATGAAACTTTAGGGAAGGCTCTTAGAGGCTGAGCTCTGCTGCAGGAGCAAGCGAGGAGCCCCCTGCTTTCTTCCTCACAGAATGTCAGCTTTACACGTCCGCCTGTAGGATTTCTCCTTTGCTCCTGCTGTAGGAGATTTTCATGTCTCTGCTCTAAATTAGGTAGAATATGTATATGAACTTGAGTCTTACATATCTTCAGTAAGTGTCCTATTGGTTGTACAAATTACTACCTGATGTCTATTCCCCCCTGGCCCTTTGCATTTCAGGAAAACTTCGAGACTTGGGGAAAACTTTTTGTGTGTCCCCTCCCCCCCCTTTTTTCTCCTGAAATGGGAAAATGGTTTCCCAGCTAACTATTAAGCACTGTGTATTCAAGAGAGAAGGCTTTTTAAAATGTCAGAGGTAATGATTTATTTAAATTTAAACTTTTTTTAATGACTAAAGAGGTTGATGTGGCAGTACAGATGACCCTTTAAAAATCTAGGTATAGCTTGAAAACCATCCTAAAGAATTTTGTCAGAAGTAAGAGGAGAAGTTCTTCCTTTTAAATAAGTTATTTGTAGATGACATCAAAGATGTAGAACGTTTTCTTTCTATTCTTGCTGTGGCCTGTTAAAGCAGATCTGAAGGACAAAAAATGTCTGTGGTTAGGAACAGGCAGAGGAAGGTTGGAAGTACGAGTTCAGGCTGTCAGCTGGTATCCTTAAAACACTTAAGATTTCACAGCAGCATGCATGCTGTTTTTCTTTAAACTGTACACATCTGGCCAAAGACATTATTTGAATTAATTTGGCTTTGTTGAATGGAATAGGAAATGAAATAGAATGGTAAACTCCAGGCACCAGTAGAGAGGAATTGTTTTCCCTAATTAAATTCTTCTTGGAGGAAAAACATATTGAAGGCAATGAGAAACAGAAATTTGGGGGAGGGATTGTTCTTATAATCCTAAAGAATGGTCATTTTTGCAATCTAGAAAGAGAAAAACTGTATTTCTTGCATCTGTATTTAAATATAAAGGAGTGCTAAAATGTTAAAAGTAGGAAGTAAAATTGGATTCAACCCTTGGAAACTCAAAGGCTGTATAATTCTAGAGTACTGAGGAAGATGCTTCCAAATACAAACAGCTTCAAGGAAACCACAATACTAGAAAGAAACAACACAGTTGCAGGTGACTTGGATATGAACATCCAAAATCTATAAAAATTCCCTAGAAAAATTTGGACTCCGGCAACACAGGCAGAGGCTAGTGAACTAATCCATTCTGTATTGCACATGTGATACTGCAACAAAAATAAAACCCATCAAAAATGTTACACAACCCTCCAAAGCAAGCAGATGATTTTGAGCTAGCAGAGCTTGGTTATGAAATGCATCTTAAGACAAATGTTGTTAAAGGAGAACTAAGTGTGATGCAGCTGTTTGTAAGCACCAGAGGGAGGAAGGAGACTTTGAAGGTGGTCTAGTGTACAGTGGATGGAGAGCAGACAAAATCAGATTCTCATAAAGCATTCCCTGAGTGTGAGACTTACCAAACCGCGCGGAGGTGAAATAGCGAGGAGTTGCAAAAGAGCCTTGGGCCTTCACGCAGATCCACGCTGGAAGCCAGAAGCAGTGGCAGTGGGGTTGGTTTTTACCTGGGGACCTTTCTCATCCTTCCAAATTTGACTCTGTGCTGCTGAAATGCAGCTGCCTTTGGTTTGGCAGCCAGCATGAAAGGGAGCGCTGCGAGCAGGTCCCGGGGTGTTTATTCGGAGATCTGTTGTCTTCCTGCGTTGCTTACCAAGCTACCACGAGACACTTGCTGTGGCCTCTGAAATAGCACCTGTGTCACAGGAACATGGCAAGGAAACACGGGAGGCTTGTGCTCCTTTGTACGGTGGGTTACCTGCCCCGGTACCCCAGGCGAGGCTTGGCCTCTGAGTGATGAAACAGCAGTGAGTTTGTGATTGATCTTTAATTCAATTCTTTTTCTTCTGTATTCTTTTTCTTTTCTTTTCTTTTTTTTCCCCTAACAGCACTCATGGCCACTTAGTCTGACTCTGTAAAGTCAACAGGGCCTTCTGCCCTCATGCATCTGGTGGTTTCATGAGGCAACGCCGTGTCCGCATCTCTGCGGTCAGAGGGGATTTGCCTCTTTTTTTTTTTTTTTTTTTTCCCCAGTGTGTACAAACCGGAGGAAGCGGGAAAGCAAGCTTTCCTGTTTATGTATCAATATTTTAATAGCCCGTGTGTTGAAAAACCAGATTACCTGAATTCCAGATGTAAGTGGCTTTCCTAAAATGCTGGTTTACTTTGAAATCTAATGCTGGCTATTACATTGCTTCCTCTCAGGAGTCTGCTGTGAGGAAGCCCTTGTATTAGTACCAGAAGCTGTCAGGACTCCTGGAAATGAAATGGCCCATCACAAGGGCTCATGTAAACTCCTGTTTGCTGACGGCTTTGGGCAGCAAAGCATTACCGTGTCCCCCATACACTGAAAACGGGCATGCATGACGTGATTTACTTGCTTTACAAAGCAGACTGAAGAAACATAGCTGGATACATTTGTATTATTACTACATTTCCTAAATATTGTATTTTAAGGGAGAATATCAGTATTTTGCCAGATAATTTAAATCTAAATGACATAGTGAAACAACATTTCTACTTTTTTTCTCCTACAAGCTTCCCATGCTCTATATTTAGATAAGGAGACTCAGTTTTGTTTTTCTAACTATAGATGAAATTCTTTTGCAGACTTGTAATACTTTTTTTTTTTGATTTTCTTTGGCATTTTGTCAAACAGTTTCTAGATTGCAGATGGTACTCTACATTTTTATGCGGTTGGACTGTTTTTATTTTGCCACAGCATTCTGAAAGTAAAACAGGTTCATTAATGAGAATAGAAATGCAGTTCCCAAGAAAGTTATGTATTTTGCCAGAAATACTTGCAGCTGAATAGCATACAAACATCTGTTTCTTTTCCACCTAAAAATAAAAAAGCACAAAGGAAATCTGGCCCCATTTAACACAAATTGAATTCAAAACATTTGTCGTCTCTTCATCAGTTTGTTGAACTCCAAACTGCTTTCTGCAAATTCGTGATCTTCCTTCCACCAGTTAAGCAGCTTATGGAGCGGAGAAGGGATTTACTTGCTTTCCCTGCCAACATAAGAGACAGATGCATGTATTTCATGGATGAAAAAATTCCAGATGAAATACCTACTGCCCCTGTTTGTCTCTCCCTTCACATTACTAATTTTGGTCTGGCACCAGCCGTACTTTGACTGTGGTGATTATGTTCTGCTTCTTCTCTTAGCTTTCGTTTGTCAAGGCTCAGCTGAGCACGTTGTTCTTCAGTACTTGTCCTGAACTCTGCAGAGCGCTGCGCTGCTGTGCTCCCTCCCTGCAATAGCTGCTTTTTATTGTTGGATAAAGCCATTTCTTGCTGTGGTGTGCTGCTCTCCATTTTGTGGGGATTGTGTTTACCCAGGGTTTGTTGAGTCAAATCCATATATAAAAATGTGTGAAGCAGTTTGGGATGAGAAATGCTTAAAATATTAACACTAATTAATGGCTCCTTCTCTGACAGAGTGTAAACAGTGAGTCATGCGCCACTTATGGTTTGCGTGTTTAGTTGTATTTCTGTATACTTGCAGAATGCATGCTTGCAGATGATTTGTTTTATTGAGTAAACACGGATCCCAGCAGAACCGTGAGAGTTAATAACAGGGGAAACAGAAGGGAAAAAATCTGTGTTGCTCAAGGTCATGCAGTGAGTCATTGGGAGAGCTGGGCTTACACGTTGGGTGTTTCTGGCTCCCTGTTCGTTATGCTGCAAGGCATATTAGTATGCCTGGGATTTTAATTAACTGTTGTGGCAGATCTATAGTTAAGAGACTCACGAATTCTAGCACTTGTTAAAGCACCCTTATGGCCATCAGAAGCAAAAACTGAGGGGAAAAAATGTCTATTTATTAAATGTAGTTAGGTGTCCTAGACTCAGACATTTAACTTTGGTTTAAGATGTCTGGCTTATATGCCAAGCAAGAGCTCACTAGTGGAAGTGCAAGAGGGCACTGGTACTGGTTTAGCTGCAGCCACTGCCATAAATACGTGCCATGTATTTCCAGCATCTTCTTGTGAGTTGCAAAAGGACATGCTTATCACTTGATTCTCATGATGCCAAAGGATTTTGATTGTTTTTGCCATAATTTCACTTTAACCCCCCCATAATTTAAAAAAAAAAAAAAAAAAAAAAAAAAAAAAAAAAAAGAAGAAGAAGAAGAAGAAGCTTGTGAAGTTTCTGATAATAGAAAGTTTAGTTGTGGATGTGGCAGAGTTATTTTTAAGATTTTTTTCCTTTTGTTTTAGAAAAACCAAAAGGGAAAGCCACTACAATGCGTATATTCATCATAACCAACTCTTCGTGGCATTTACTTTTAGAGACATTAATGAGAATGTTTATATTTGTTACTGTTTGAATAAGAAGTAACCTTTTAGAAAGTTTGCCAAGCTTATGGCTTTTCACTTACAGCATAATCTCCTACGGCCTGTGGCTCTTTGAAGTTTGCTCAGTATCCTTCATGCTCTTGAAATGTGCAAAGATACTTGTGTGGGTCGTCCGCTCTGTAACAGATAACTATTTATTATCTGGGTAAACAGAAAACAGCGAACCAAACGCATTGGTTACGTTTGTAGTATCTTGAGATACAGTATTTTTAGACAAGGCTGTATGTCTTCTGAAACATACTGCGTGGAGAACACGTTTCCCAAAGCTATGTTTCATATCATGTGCTGAGCGAGGAGCTTTTCTGCAATTGATTTTTGTTCCGAGCAAATGAAAGGTTAGCCTAACCCTTTCCAGAAGGCGTGCTAAATCGTACAGACTACCCACTGCCAATCCACCCAGTGTCAGACGTCGAACTGAGGTTGAACTAGCGTACACGCGGGCTTGAACACTCAACACAATCAAGCATAATTGTATTAGTCAGAGTTTGTTCATGTTTTTTCTTTCTGCTGCCAAATGCAATTTTGTCTTTGTGACTGTTTTTTGTATCTCAGGAACACTGTATAAATCTTGCTAACTTTGTGTTCAGCCAGTCCTTTTTCTCTATTTATGAAAGAAAAGATAGCCTGTTCTGTGTGGGTTTTATTTATTTATTTATTTATTTATCTATTTTGTTACTGTAATCTGTTTCATTTAGTGATAAAATGTCCTCTTTCTCTGTAAAATATGTCTTCTGCAGTGGACAGCTTTTTTTTTTTTTTTTTTTTTTTTTTTTTTCCTCAAGGGTGAAAACAGTGCCAGAAAAGGAGATACTTCTTGATCAACCACGTCTTGAAAACACGTGCTACTACATTAAGTTAATAGCATCTGGAGGGAGGAGGAAGGGACCTTGGCCCTCTGTCCAAGCAGCATATGGAGCTGTTTGTGTTGCATGTACTGTGTGCCTCACAGCATAGCTCATCAAAACTGCCCCTTTCCTTGGGTGCTGAAGCTCCCTCGGCTTTGAGGCTGCTCAGCAAACTCCTCAGCAATATTAACTTGGGCTGCTGCTGCTTATTTGCTGCATTGCGAACAAGATGGGCAGCACTGCTATTGCTGTTGAACCGCCCCATACCCCAACCCGAACAGAGCTCAGCTGCAGCCCCAGTCAGATTTATCTCAGTCTGTGGCACCGATACAGACCACAGATAATCCTTGTTAATAGTAGGGCGTTGCTGCTTCTGAAAGCTTTCCTCTGAAAGATAATTAGGGAAAAGTTTTTTTCTTTTCTCTATATTGCCTATTTTATTGATCATCCAAGTGATAATGTGTCCAGCATTTGGTTAATTTTCTTGCTGCAGAGACAATATTTCCATAGAGCATCTTATCCTGCCTGAAGGGTTTGGCAGTCAGTGTTATTGAAACAGTATGTGCAGCTGAGTAAAATATTGCTGGTAGAACTGTAAGAGTTGGACAAAAGCACTGAAATCAGGCTTGTTAAATATTAGCTGTAGCTTCTGTCTTTACTACAGCATATAGTGACATGACTGATGCCTTCTATTTTCTACTTATAGGCATTGAATATTTCCTAGGGCATTTGAAATAAAACTGTAGGTGAAAAATACTGAGTGATACATATTTAGCTTAGTTTGTTAGTGGATTTCTGTCCCTAGCGGTGATTTATCAATACAGGCTTTCAAGTTGCTGATAACAAAACACCATTAAAGAGCTAGCTCTTGATTTCCAGTTTAAGCACATGTAATATTTTTTCTTTTTGCCAAAATGTAGTAATCTTTCAGCTTTCATTGATATTCGAGCAGAATTATCGGTAAATTAGGAACACGTACGAATAATCAATGCATACTAAATGTTGTTTCTTGTATATACAAGTATCCAGTATTTTTTTTATGCCATCAAGTATAGACATATGAATCTTCATGTGTTTTGGAACAGATATGGTATGCAGAAGTCATCTTTACAAATTTCCAGACAGGAATAAATTACAAGAGAGGGTGTTAAACTACTCTGTACTGCCATTTTTAGGGGCACAGCTCATGGATGCTTTGAAGGAACTCTGTGTTTTAAGAAAGTGTTTATGTTATCTAGTCCTTGAAAATTGGTTTAAGTTATCCCTAGGTCTCTAATCATCGTTCTGTTTGGAAGGTTTAGACTGCGTTTTTCCTTTGAGGCCAGTTTGCTGAGCAAAGGAAAGAATTTTGGAGTAGAGTGAGGTTGGAGAAAACCTATCTTAAAGTAAGGATTATCAAGCAAGTTATATGCCTTGTGCAACTTCTGTTTTGATTTGGATTTCAGTAACTTAATTTCTTATCCTGCAAATGCTTATATTGAAGCCTGACTTCATACACATCCTGTTCCAGTGATAGTAATGGAGACGGTCGAGTGACCGGACTAAATACGTGTAAAGGATCAGGATCTTGCAGGAACCGTGTTAAACTTAGAAGTATTAAAAATATATGTAATGTCATTGAAAGGGTAAACATTGTTCTTAAAAACACAAAGCAAAAAAAAAAAAAAAAAAAAAAAAAAAAGAAGAAGAAGAAAGAAAAGAAAAAAGAAGAAACTCAGTGCATATTTTACAGGCAGAGGCTAAAGTATTAATCTGAAATAATGTCTTGTTTCAAAATGCCCTTTTTAATTACTTTGCTGAGCAGGAGACCTTGTGGACTTCCCTGCCATTTTTTTGATGCTGTGAGGAGTTGCTGGTCCCCTTTGATTCATCAGTTATCCAGCCAGTTCAGTTCCCCTCCTGATCTAAGGTGTCTTGGAAGGACTATACTAATTTTCCTCGATCCATTACATTGGTACAGGAGTGCAGTTCCAGCCTTCACCTTTCTTTTTTTTTTTTTTTTTCCACCAATTTAATTACCAGGAATTCCAGTCACCTTCACAGACGTTGGATTTTAGGAATGTTTTCTGACTTAGTGGGAGTATCTTCAGTAGTGTTCTAGTTAACAGTGCTTAGAGATACAATCTTGAGGGAGACTATAATGGTGTTCCCCACTGCCATAACAGAAAAATACCATAAGCTCCTTAAATCCTAACAACCTCTGAAGAAGACATCAGTGAATATAAGAGGTAATAGAGTTATTTAAAAGAGATATTCCATTGAAGATTATGTAAGATGAAACATATTAGCTGGTGTGTGATGAGAATATGAAATGCTTTTAACTATGCATATGTTTGTTTGATACACTTTGGTTGTTTTCATGACTCTCTTCAGTGTTCACTGTTAAGCAGTACATTATTTTTACATCAACAGCTGTTGGCCAATTATTTCAAGAAACTGTTGTAAACAGCTCAATCCTGGTATCATGAGATGTTTGCTTTGTGCAGCAGTGTGTAAATATTCCTTTGGTATTTAATTGTTTTTGATTTAATGGGTACCTGTTGTGGAAAAAGCACTGTTACAGTCTAAAAAGCACACTGCCTAGATCAGAAGTGCACTGAGGTGTTGTTTCTGTACATAGCCACATGGAATATCCAAAGGAAAAAGGGAAATTTTTTTTTCCTCTGCTCTATTATTGAAATCATGCTTGTGTAGAACACATTCTACTTGTACAGTATTGTCTTTATAACACTTGTGGGTTTTTTTTTTTTTTTTTTTTTTTTTCTGCTTTGTTTTTGTTTGTAGGGTAAATTACCAGTCCTTCTGCTTGGTCAGTCTGCAGACTTGAGGCCAGGAGAATTTGTGGTTGCAATCGGAAGTCCATTTTCACTTCAAAACACAGTGACCACTGGGATTGTTAGTACCACTCAGCGTGGAGGAAAGGAGCTGGGGCTCCGCAACTCTGATATGGACTATATTCAGACAGATGCCATCATCAATGTAGGTCCTACTCTGAGCTTTGTCCTGTTGAGCTCCTACATTTCCTTGGTAGTTACTTTGAAAATTTCACCAATGATATCATTCTGAAGAACAGGGAATATAGTTTATCCATATGAAGATGGACATCTTTCTGCAACATGCTCTAGGTGACCCTGCATGAGCAGAGGGGTTGGACTAGATAATCTCCAGAGGTCCCTTCTAACCTCAAATATTCTGTGATTCTATGACATCTGCAGTGCAGCAGTTCTTGGTTGTTATTAAGAAGTCCTCAAAGGAACCACACAAATATCTGCCTTCACTTCAAAATCCTTATAAATTACAACGGAGAAGGCAGTATTCTCTGATGACTGCATATCTTCTCAGAATCCGTTATGCTTTCCAGAAAGAAGACGAACTTAGTTAAAAAACACAAGTTTGTTCCTTTATTAAGTCAAAACAATAGTATTTGTACTTATTTTGTACTTAAATTGTGTAAGAAATTTTCACTAACAACTCCCAGAGCTGTCCTAAAATCTTTTAAGTGTCTAGTGTGGTACAAAAGAAAATCTTGACTTTCTTAGGTTACTGTGGAAAGAGAAGAGGACTAAGCATTTGCAAAGCTCAGCTAGCAAGAACTGTTAAGAGGGGAATAGCTCTAGATTTTTAGAGGGCATTCTCTTGCACATATTTAATAGACAATGAAAAATTACAACAGAACTTGCAAAAAATTCTTTTAAGTTTTGCTTGCCATGAATTAAAGCAGGTGGATATTAAAACATGTTTTTACCATGTGTTTATTTTCAGTATGGGAACTCTGGAGGACCCTTAGTAAATCTGGTAAGAGTTTCTTTGTTTGCTTAGTGTAAACCTTATTACTTATTTTCCTTGTTAGTAAAAAAAAAAAAAAAAAAAAAAAAAAAAAAAAAAATTGCCAAAAATGTGATTCAGAGCCTTTGATATCTGTCTGACTACACAAAATTCACATGGTTCTTACTAATCACCTGTCTATATTTGTGTTGGCAAATCACAAGATATGCTTGGACTTCAATATTTAAAGTGTTTACAGATTGCATAGTTTGGAGCAAGTGTAATGCGCAAATTGTTTGCCTGTGCCATGCAAAATATAAAAGGTACATTTTAAATTTGAGACAGGTTTTACATTATACTCACTGTATACTATATAGCTGCAATTTTTTTTGCATAATGAAGCTCAGTTTAGGATTCAGAATTTGATATATACCTTTATTGGATCACTCTGATGGGGTAGAAACTTTTATCAAGATATTAGGGTTCACTTACTGATACTGTAGATAGTAGATGACCTTAGAACAGTTGTGAATAAGTTTAAAAACCTCCTTCAGCTGTTCTCTTTTGAACTAGACTGTAGTGTAAGAGCCCTTGAATAGGGCATATGGGATCTAGTAGAGGAGAGACAGTCTTCCTCAACAAGGAAGGGAGAAAACGGGAAGAAAAGTTTCTGCTTTGCAGATTTTGGCAATTTTTTCACTCAACTTATGGTAGAATTTCAGCACAAATAACCTGCATTTTAAAATTTATAGCTGGGACCAAAATCCAGTAAGTTCTATATGTTGGATAGATCAGGGAAGAAAACTGTTTTCCCCTTGAGACTTCAAAAATGTTTTAATGCCACATCAGGCAATACCAGAGAACTTTTATCAGTGGAAAAAAATAGAAGTTAATATTCTTGCTTGCTGCCCTTTCCCACTTGTCCACATACTGAAGTAGTCATAGCAAGGTCCTGTGGTGTTTTGAGGGGATATAGGAGACTTGATTTATTCCTCATCTTCTTTCTTGGTCTTGCCATAGATATTTTTCAGTACAAAGTTATTTTGAAATTCATAAATATTTCAATATTTAATAAAACTGAGACAGTGGTATAATGGTAAGGCTCACCTGTGTGGGGTGTATGAGAGCCATAAACCCTACATGCTAAATTAGTGGTAATAAGCTGTTTGCTTGTGCATACCCTCCAGCAGCCTAGCAGTCAGTTCCTGTCAGGAAGCAAGCAAAATTTTGCTCCTGTCTTGTGAAAATGTGTCTTGTTTCAAGGCTTCTTTAACTGATGGCCCACCAGCTGTCCTGGTGTGCGTCTGTCTGAAGTGAAATTGTCTTGGCAGGAGACATTCTTCCCTGGGAGTGCTCTGTCAGGAGTCTTTTAGCTTTTAGTCTACAAAGCTTTTAGTTTTGGTGAACTGATGTTTCCTTTATATTATTATTCAATATTTGTTGCGAACCTCAAATGCTAGTTGGTACCATACTTCACAAGAGGCCTTCCTAGATTTAGCAAAATGAAATTCACTGTGGAATATGCTGCTATTCTTTTACAAGCTGAAGAGCTGCCAAATTCTATTTTTGGTTATCTTGGTGTGAATGAGAGCATTCACATCAGTTTTCCAGTACTGTGGAGTACTTTTTATACCAGTAGATGATCCAGACAAACTGAACTATTGACAGATCATTTTGGTTTAACCTCGTAGTAATGAATTGAATTTAGAAAATTGAAAAACCAGCTAGAAAAAATGAATTTGTCTTTTGATTGCTTGAAAGAAATCTTCCTTTTTTCTTCAATACATTTCACATTTGCTAATAAAAATTTCTTATTTCTCCAGGATGGTGAAGTCATTGGAATTAACACATTAAAAGTCACAGCTGGAATCTCATTTGCTATTCCATCCGATAAAATCAAAAAGTTCTTAACTGAATCTCATGACAGACAAGCTAAAGGTACCGTACTTTACTCTTTTGAAAGAGGTAAATCTAAAAATAATAATACAACAGAAAATCAGCAGTCTGAGGCTCTGTCTTTTGGTAAGAGCACTTGGTTAAGTCTCTTTTTTTTTCCCTCCCTCACTCTCCCTTTTTATAGGAAAAGCTATAACCAAAAAGAAATACATTGGCATACGAATGATGTCTCTTACTCCTAGGTAAGTAGAAGTGGTAATTCTTCAAAATCTTACTTAAGTGTGATCACTTCATGCATTTGGATCAAATTAACGATCTTCATAAACAACTAAAAAAATTAACCAACAGCTTGTGCCTCCCTGTAGGTTCTGTCTACAACTTTCAGCCAATTTGTGCCACCTTTTGCTCTGTATCTGTTACACGGTTGAATTCTTCTGCAAGCTCTTGTCTGAACTAGATTTTAAACAATTCTGTGACTTTTTTCCACCCCTTAAGTCTTCAGAAGAGAATATTGAGCAGTTGTTAATTTTTCTTGGTGGTTCACTACTGTTGTCACCATCAGTTCTGTGCTGTCATGAGGGTCAGGGAGAAAACAGGACAGTCATGCCTTCAAGAATGACAGCAGCTACATGCATGTTTTCATTTATACATAATTCTTGTGATTAAAAGTTTACTTCATACAAAATGAAGCTTTTTTTTGTGGGCTTGCTTTCTCAAATTCCAGCCAGATAGAACTTGTCTGAGCAGATAATATTCAGTCCTTTGGAAATAACCGCAAGTTTGTATATGTGCAGATGTTTCTAGATGCCCTGTTACTTTATTAAGAATGGTCCAAATATGCTCAGTCTCTGTTGGGCCGTAATAGATGAAGATTTACTACTTTACCTTTGTCAGTCAGCGATTGGGTTGTTGTGCTGCGCTTGATAGTTGGCTCTTCCTTAACATCAGAAATGAAGCAAGGCATTCAAAACTTGAGATACTATTTAAGATATTGAGAATCTTATAGTTCTAAACTAGTGACCAAATTTTTAAATGTTTTGTTTTACTTCTGATTTTCTGTATATATTGAAATGACTGTCATTACAAGAAGCATCTATTTAAAAAGTTGTATTGCTACAAAATGTTTAGTAATTCTTGAAAAACCTTTAATGGCTAATCTGAATTGCAACGTGTCGTATCAACATGACTAAAATAACTCAGCAAGCAAATGTTAACTTAGTTAAGTGAAAATGTGGTTTTACTTCCCTTGACAAAATGTTTTTATTGATGTTTACTTTATTTTACAGTAAAGCTAAAGAGCTGAAGGATCGGCATAAAGACTTCCCTGATGTTGTCTCTGGGGCCTACGTTATTGAAGTAATTCCAGAAACACCAGCTGAAGTGTAAGTTAAAGTGCTTTTTTCTTAAAACCACTGCCTCTGACTTGAAGTAGTGATAGAGAATGTTTAATGCTTAATTGATTATCTTGATTTTTGCTAAATTAACCTAATGATAACCATCTGATAGCTATTAGATTGTCTGTTTGAAATCTGTCTGTGGTTTTAGTTCCGTCCCTGGTGGGCAGTATTTCAAACATATAAGAGTATTGCAGTGAAACCCTGTCAGAGCTCCCAGTTAAAAGGACACGCATTCAGTGGGTGTATAAATTCAGTTTTCATTTTCTTGCTGATTGCTTCCTAGACATCCATTGTACTTCTACCAATACCAGTGCTAAATTAACAGTAATAAGCTGTTTGTTTGTGCATACCCCCCAGAATCCTAGCAGTCAGTTCCTGTCAGAAAGCAAGAGAGAAACTTTGCTCCTATCTTGCAAAGATGTGTTTGTGTCAGACCAAGTGTTTCAGGCTTCTCTGACTGGAGACCCATCTGCTGTCCCAGTTTGCATCTCTCTGAAGTGAAATTGTGTCTTGGCATGAGACATTCTTCCCTGGGAGAGCTCTGTCAGGAGTCCCGTTACTGGGAAAAGCTTTTGGTTTTGGCAGACTGATGTTTCCTTTATATTATTATTCTATATTTGCTGTGAACCTCAAATGCTAATTGGTACCATGCTTCACAAGAGGCCTTGCTGAAATAAGGCCTCTGGTCTTTGGTCACTGGAACTGGTCTATCTAGCTCTTGCTAGTGACACTTTCAGAATTTGGTTAATATGAAATCACTCAGTAATCTAGGGTAAGAAATAGGAAACTCTATTCATTTTCTGAAACTAGGCATTATATAAGAAAATAATCAATCTTTGTGGCAACAAAGAAGCATATGTAGTATCAAAGGCATTTACACAGGAAACAGCTTGGATTTCTGGAGCTGCATTTTTATCATCTCCTAGAGAGAAAGGGAGAGGATGGTTCAGTGAGTCCTTTGTGTTGCAGTTTGGACGACACTAAATATACAGTGTTAGCTGTCTAGTTTTTCTAAAATATTGCTGCCTTTTTTAGATAGTGGTTATTAGCAGCATTGTTCATCCAGAATACTGGTGTATGTCTGCAATGTGGAATTACTTTTCCGTTAGTGAAGGAATAATATAGTTTGTTCTGTTGTGAAGCACATGTGGGCCTGAACTTACTGGCTTCATATCATGAAATCAGAAAAAAACATTACTGTACTGTAGTAATGACAATACCTAGCAGAGAGAAAGAAGAAATTAGAGAGAGAGAGAAGAAATGTGAGGTAACGTTCCTGTAACTTGAAAGCAAACTCAAATCAGAATAGTTTGGCTGACCTGGCAATTAAAATTAATTCACATTTGCTCCATCTCCCTTGACTCTTAGTCCTGTTACATACAGGTTTCCTCGATCTGCTACCGAGGAAGTACAATAGTTCTGTGTAGATGTGCTCGATGGACAGATCAGAGGAGTTCTGCTCCAGCAGCTCGTGCTAGAATTGAGCTGACAGGAGATCTCTGTTAAGCTGCCTTTGTATGAGCCTGACATAATCCAAAATGGTTTCTGTTATGAACATGTTGAAAATCAAGACTTAAGTAGACGACTAGATTTGTTGGTTGGCTAAAAACATTGGCCAATGCATCCTGCTTGAGATAGGTACTCTTATAAGGCATTTTCTGTGGGCGGAAGAGGCCTATGACTACTCTGTGGTTTTGTAAAAGGGTTATACTGAAGGGCTGAATCATGTCTGATCTGGTTACTCGGTTAATATTTCCATAACTTGGAGCCAGATCGTTGTGCAAGACCAGGCAACGTATTATGGTCGACAGTATCCCTCAACACCCCTTTTCTCAGCCTCGGAAGCAGTCCCACCTCGTTCTCTGTGAGGGGCCCCCGGCCTGGGGCAGAGCCTCTGTCTGGCCATGTCTCTGGTGTCCTGTTTGCAAACATTTAGTACCATGAAAGGGGGGGGGGGTTGGTTTGGGGTTTGCATATAAGTGCTCAGGTTACAGCAAGATATTTGAGGTGCTATAGGCAGGTTGGAAAGGGGAAAGGGAACACCTGCATTTCTGGCGGCTGTGCTAGCTTGCTGTGTGTGTCATTTGCTTAACTTTCAAATCTATAGGCAAGGCAAAGAGGCTGCCAATAGGGAGAACGGTACAGTATATTAAATATATATTGGCCAGATCTGGGACAGAAATTCCTGATGTATTAATGCATAGTGCTGCTCAAATTACTTTACTATGTATACACGAATGAAGGCTTGGAATTTTTCCTCTCTGGAATAAAAATACCTTGTCTCAGTTATTCTAAAAGGAAAATATGCCTCTGTCTCTTAAACTGCATTAGCATCTAGCATCCTTACCGCAAAAGTAGAAAATTCCTTTGCGGACAGTGTAATATGGGATTCATCATCCTTGTACTTCAGTCTGTTTTCTGAGATTTTGTGTTGTATTCTAGTGTGCCCTGGTACATAAATTGTAACCACTGTTTGCACGCTTGCTGTGTCTATGCAGATGCTGTTGAATGGGAAAAAGGGAAAATCCAGCGATCTCTCTAGTAATATTGTAAAGATGATAAAATGGCAATTATAATAATACATTGCTTGTTTGTATTTTCAGTGGTGGCCTGAAGGACAATGATGTGATTATAAGCATCAATGGACAGTCGATAACTTCAGCCAGTGATGTCAGTGACATTATTAAAAAGGACAGTACTTTGAACTTGGTTGTACGCAGGGGCAACGAAGATGTTATGTTAACAGTAGTTCCTGAAGAAATTGATCCCTAACCAGAAACATGAGCTGGATTTCATGTTTTCTTTTAACAGCGTTGGACTGCTTATATTCTCTCTGTGCTGGTACAGGAAATGTTAGACTTCTGACCAACATTCTGCTTGTTCAGTGGATTAGTATTGGCCAACAGAGTAACTTCTAATAGGTTTAAGGTGCAAAATCCCTGTAATTTCACATACTCCAAATGATAATTTTTCCTTCTGTATTATGTATGCAATGTATTCTTTACTGGCTATTACATCTGTCCCTGCTTAACAAGTCAACATTTGCTTCCCTATGTTGGATAGATTTACCATTATTTCAGCTAAAAGATTTAAACAAAACCCACACACACAGTGTGTGTTGTGGTATTCAGGTATTTATAGGTTAGCTGTGTTTTAACTGGAAATACCATTGTAAAGGAGTAGTTGGTTTAAAAGAAAAAAAAGTGGTTTATAAACAAATCCCAAACCAAAATAATCCTTTCAAAATCCCGTGCAGAATTTTAATACTATGATATTTTCTTAGTGTTATTAAAAGAATTCAACAGTACTTCTTGTGAGTGATTTATTTTGCCTCCCCTTGCAGGATATTTTGTCCCTGAATGGCACATCTGCTTGAAGGGATGTCCTGATGTACTTATTTTTATCATCACAAACCAAACCACTTCCACTTTATAGTATATGCTGGTATTTGTGTTCTTGCGCATCTGCTTTTTCTAGCATGACTGGCTCTAATGTGTCATATTGGCAATCCAAAATTGTCTATCTTCCCTGTGTTAATATGCTTTCCTTGTCATTTTGTTTTGATTATGACTTAACCGATGTCTGAAATTCTGTTTGCCTATTGCAGAAGTTCTCAAACTGTGGATCACAGATTGTATACCATTATATTTCAGACGGTAGGATATCTGTAACCTCTGTAGAGCTGGCCTTAAGCTCCCTAAAAGAGGTTTCATTTTATTTGCAGCTTGAATTCTGGTGCACGTATGATAGGACCTGATTTTTAACCAGGATATGTGTCAGCCTTTATGTGACAGTAATACCCAATATTCCAATTATAGGTGCTCTTTAAAAATGAGTAGTAAATTGGATTTTTTTTTTTTTTTTTTTTACTTACAAAGGTGAACGAACAATCAACAAAATTATAAATTGCCACATAATACTCATTAACAACCAAGAGGCTAAGCAGCTCTTGCTTTGTTTTCGTTCAAATACATATCTCAGAATTGATTCAAGGTTTGCAGGTAGTTTCAGTGATTATCATTCCTAAACATGCTCTTTTTGGGATACTGTATAATTTCATTGCTCCTTCATGCAACTCTTCAACTGGGTAACTGGCATTGTATTATTTATTAAAACAGAAAGTTGTATTCTTTGCAATTACAGCAAGAAGTCTTCTAAATTCAGATTGCTGACAGTGTTGCTTCTCCCATTAGTGTATTTCAGTGCTGTTTCAGCCAGTTTATGACAAGCTGGGGAGTTCCTCTATCCCCTAACTCCAGTACCTGCCTTAACTCGCCTGGGATTGCTCGCACAAGCAGAGCTTGCACAGTCAGACAGTGTGTGTACTGACACTTCATGTGACTGAACACCCAACTATTATGTTTTACTTCTTCAGTCACTATGGTAAATCACAAATACCTGAGAATCTCCCAAGATAGGATAGCACCCAGCACTTATGGGCTGCAACACTTTCTAACATGAAAGAGCTAGCAATAATCTTGCTGAGCTGCTTTTTAATATGTTTCTATTGAATGCTCATCACACTGATGTTGATTAGTGTTCAAACTTCCTGTTGAAATATTAATATATTTTGAAGATCATCCATGGCCTTTATGATGCATAGCACAACAACATGCAGATCTCAGCAAAAATGAAGTGCACCACTCCTGCACCTAACACCACTAGTCATTCAAAAATGAGGATAAAGCCCCCAAACTAGGAAATTATATTTAAGAAATGTTATTTTTCATCTGCCTTTCTATTTCAAAACAAGTAGTTGCATAATGTATGAAACTGGTCAATACTCTTTGTTCCTATTTTGTTTATTACTGCATTTCTTGATAAGCAAAACCATTACATTTTGGGTTGATTTCTGCCTAGCTAATTTTGTCTTTTTGATGTCCTCTCAATGGCAGTGAGCACAATATATCTTTAGGCATGTGCTTTACATAGATACTGCTGTGAAGCATAAATGCCTCAGGACGATGGGTCATTTTTGCATGTAGGATAGGAAGGAGGCAAATGAACTTTTATAAATTCTTTCTGTGTACCGCTGGAATTAGTGAAATGTTTGTCCATACTGCTCTGCTGGGTAGGTGTATCCCCTGACTCCACCTAGTGGAAAGTAAGAGCTTTTATGCCATTGACATCTTTTGTCTGAGAGCAGTTTTCTGATTAGTTTTCTTCATGAGCACAATGGAGTTCTTTGCCTCAGGTATCCAGAAATATATGGATATCCCAAAGAATGCTCAAGTTGCCTCTTGTGTTATTTAACCATGTTTGCAGTTACCCAGATGGCTTCTTATCAAAATTGTCTATAATTTCTGTGCTTAAGATAAAATTACTGATCTACAGAGACAAGTCATATTTGTCTTAATACAGTTAATTAGCATGAATTCCAGATGTATTATTGGGAACAGATACAGATTTAGAATAGTTTTTATTTGCTTGGACACAAAGTTTTTGCAAAGTGCAATTGAAAATGCTTCATACAGAATAACTTTGACACAGTCTGTATAAATACCAGTTTCCTGGATGTTTTAGTTAGTGTTGAGTGCCAAATCAACGAAATCTGACATTCTGGCATGATTTGCAGTATTTTGGAATGTCTGAAATGGAAATTAAAATTTCTGCATATGTGATGCTGAGTAGATTGCTACATTTGGTTGCACTCAGATGTAGTTTTGGAAAGCTAATTCACTTATTCCATGAGGGAAAAGTCTCCAGAGCTGTAAAAGAAATGATCGTGACTAACAATTGTCTGGTTTCTGTGGCTCATACTCCAAACAGTAAAATCATGTGGCTAGAATACCAAAGAGGACTTCTTTTTTCCCCTCTGCATAACTATTTTGCATTTGTGTTAAGGAAGCTGAGAATGTTTCTAAAGCTACATCTTTCCACATTACTCACAGTTGGAGAGACTTCTAGTAGGGCATTAGACCATATATGTGTTCTTCCTATGTATTGGGGAAATATACTGTTGAATTGATTAAAAATGCAGTTGTAGACATCTAGGAGAAATAATGGTAGTCGAGAAGGTAGTGTTTACCAACCCCAAGGATTATTGATGTGTGCCATAAGTATTTATATGCTATTGTATATCATTGCAGGAATCCTGTCCATCCTTAGAGGGAGAAAAAAGAATGGAAAAGTTCATTCAAGGTACCAAGGATTTCCTTGATCAAACCATATTTGAGATGATTCCTGCTATACCTAAATCCCCATAGTATTTCCCACAGTTTCCTCTTCAAACCAGAAAATAAGGATGTGGCTTGGCATTCTTCATGCAGAGAAGCATGCATACTCCCCGCTATTAGTACTGCTGATTGTCAGAAAAAGGAAACTGAAATTTTACCCTGGGTTGCTGATTAATCACACTTTGAAGTTTAATGTCAGCAAGCTGATGTGAGGCTTTCTTCATACAGAGAAGCAGAAACATCCGTGTGAAGCAGGAAGGAGCCAAACAGAGAAGTGATATGGCTTATCTTGCCATACTCATCAAAGTTAGGCTGAAAACCTCAACTTGGCAACCTGTCATCTAGACTGCAGAGTTCAACTAGCATCAGGTAAAGTTAACTTGAGGAGGAGGGTTGGCAATGACATCTATCAGCATTCTCAGCTTTATAGAAATTGGTAGCAGAGCACTTCGTTTAAGTTGGAAGCTTGGAAGCTTTAAGCTTGGAGATAGTGCCTAACATTCTGAAGAATAAAATATAATCTATTTGTTTTATTCCTTCATTTTCTATTTCTGTTGGGTGTTTATGCACTGAGAGTACAGCGGTTCTCAGAAAATTATTAATATCTGTGGACAATTATTAATTATCTGTGGAAAACAGACTTTTACATGTGCATACTAGTACTGGAAGGTGCTTGGTCAGGTACCTGTATCTGACAGTCTAAGCAGTTGCTATTTACTGCTCTCTCTGAATCTGCTAAAAAAAAAAAAAAAGGAAAGAAACTTTCTGCTGCTTACGTACATTTTCATCTTGCCAGGGTTCAGCTGCAAAGCTATCTGCATCAGAAAGGGAATGTGTCTACTTCAGTCCAGGGGATTAGGGCACTGTGCAATGGCAACTGCTTAGTTTATCTGTACTCTATTGTTGCTTGACTCATTGTGTAGAAAAGGCTCAAATGTTCTAGCTCTTCCATGCAGTAACTTTCTGTGAATCACTACAATCAACACAAGTTTTTTTTCAAAGCAGATTGAGATGAAAAACTGCTAGAAAAGCAGTTATGGAAAAGCCTAGTTTATTCCATGTCTGTAAAGCATTGTGGGTTTTTTTTTGTTTTTTTTTTGCACAAAAAGGATTTCAGTTCCAATATTCAAAGGCTAATTTACAAATATATAAAACTACCTGTCCTGAATAATTAAAGCAAGATGAATATTTGGTCTACGTTACTAATAAAACCAGACCAGTCTCTCCTTTCTTCCTCCATTCCATCCCTTTTATCACTTTAATTCACATTCAGTACTACCTTTCTTAGGCATATTTTTTGAAAATTGTTTTAAAAAAAGTCAGGATTATCATAGCAGACGATCTGACCCTGTACTTTGGGTTTTTGTTATGGCCTTCCTTGTTTTCATCTGGAGCCCCTTTGTGTGCGGGGTTTAAGCACAATTACTTAGGTCTAAATCATTCTATCTGCTTTTGAACTTTAAGGCAACTTGCAAATGCTGAGCATTTCTAGCTGACCACTGTCTTGCAGCACTTGTAAGAAGTGAATTTTTGCATCATGCTGCTTGCCTCCCTAATTGAGTTTCTGGGGGAGTTTGCACACACAAGATTGCTACATTTCTTCTGTCATCTGTTTATGAACTGTGGCCGCTTCTAGTGAAAGCGTGGTCTTCATTTCCCCACTTGTAAAAGTGAGAGAAAAGTGCTCATCACCTCTCTGCAGAGGAAAATAATGATGTGAGCAATATGGGCAAAAGATAAAGGTGAGAAGCAGTAGTTCACAGTCCTTACGTCTACCTTCTTTACGAATACCTTTGAGTTAGCCTGTGTTTGTGCGGTAGCTGCAGGGCGTTGCAGTGTCTGCCTGGCTGCTCCCTCTTTTGAAAGCCTACTGAGAGAGGAGCTGCAGTCCATGGGGTTGACCCTACAGCTGCAGGGCCTCCAAAGAAATAAGTATTTATCAGGAACTGTGGTCAGATAGTCCACGAGGGGGCGAGTTGAAACCAAGTGTTCAACACAGTAGTTTGCTCTCCGACTGTAGTTGAGAGGCTTCTTGTTCCATGATACTAGAATATCAGTAAAGGGGAGAAGAGACGACATGAAGAGAAACTGCCAATATGTTCCTCATTGCGTGGGTGAGGATGAGGGGCTTGCCTGTGTCCCACAGAGCACGTTGTGTGGCTTTTCTAGGGGGACAGTGGGATCTAGTGGTGTGTTCACGTCTTCCTAATGAGGGAGACTTTTGTGTGTTATATTAAGTTTTACATAACTTAAAAATAATATTTGCTATAAAACATATTTTTAAAAAGTATATTTCCACATTACTGCAGATAGCATGTTTTTTGGAGGAATAGTTTTAAGTCTGGGAAATCTATCAACTCTTGGGTACTTCCACAGCCCTCCCACTAAACTACTTCCTTGCAGCTCTGACTCACCTTTCCTTCAGCTGTTCCCCTCACAAGTTAGGCAGTAACAGTTTCCCACCAGAAAATCTTTAATTATAAAGGTCCTTTCCCTCCAGCTGCAGGTATTTCAGAAGTCAGTTTTTGGCTATGAGATAAACTCAAGATTAAGCAAGGCCAAATGTATCTTTATTACAGAAGTGCCAGGCTTGCTTAAACAGAAATTAAGTGGATTAAGTGGTAGAAGCTTTATTTAATGCTAGCTTTATTACTAACACTATAAGGGTTATTTATTTCTGTTTACCATAACACAATCTGGATATCATGATATCCAGCTGTTACTGTAGGGAAGTCTTTAAATAATTATCAAGCGAGAATAACATGCTATTAATCTCTTGTTTTATGTAACAGTAAAAACTTTCTTTAGAATCCAGCTGGAATATTATATTCAAATATAATTGGTTGTGCAAACTCTTTTGGTCAAAATTACATCAACGTGTTATAATAAGTTGATTATATTGCTATTACAAAAAAGCAGTTCCAGCAACCCACCCAAACATTCACATTTAACAGAACTCTTTTCCTCTTGACCAAGAGTAATCCTTTTGGGAAACGCGTACCTTCTGGATATAAAGACATAAAGATATCTACAATAAAATTTTATGGCATGCAAGTTGATAAAGTTTACGTTTTATCTGCCTGCATTTCTGTCAGGCAACATCTCAGAAGGGTTAATACCGATGTGCAAGTCGAGCATACATGGATTCCCATATAGAATCATCCATTGCTCACAAAGGCAACAGGACACAGTCTGGAATGGGCTTTGCAGGGCTGTCACGCGCCAACAGAGGAGTATCTGGGATTCTTTCGGATTCCAGAGTTAGTCACACTGAACTCGTGAGACCGTCATTTATTAAGTATAAGAGTATTAAAGCTAAATAGTTCTACACATATGACAGATGCTTGACAAAGCTAACTAATAACATCAGACAATCTACAAGCCTAACAAAGCTAAAAAGTATATTAAAGATAGGAATATAAGAGAACTAAAAACAGAATACACATATCAGAGCTCTATGGTTAAACCATGGAAGCACAGTACAATGACGGTTCTTGGATGTGTGGTACAATGCCCTTTCCTTGTTCTTATGGGCCATCCTTCTGGTGTAATTTTCCCCTGATTGTTCTCACCATACTTGAGCTGCACCAAGATGATTTAGGTTCTGCCTGGCAGTTGGCACCAGGGATATCTCCACTGATAGAGGGGTTGTTGAGTCCACAAGCCAGCTGATAACAAGTAACTAGTCCACACAGGGCTATGTGACTTACTTTCCTTTATCCTTCCTGGGATCAGTTTATTATCCAGTCAAACAATGCCAGACCGTAGCTACACAATAAAACAGATGTCCTCAGTCAGTAACAGAATGGTCAGCAGTATGTCAACAGATAACAGTACAGAACTTCAACATATAACCCAGTGCAAAGTTCAACGGTACCTAGATGCTTACAACGCAAGTCTGCAGTGTCACTTTCCCTTACTATCTAGGTTTGTTCAGCAATCATGGGGTCATTAGAGACTACGGCAACTCCACAGTTAGGTAACTCCAGCCTTGGTACACCTAGTGGTCCCTAACTCTTGGGGAGCACTGCAAAGAAAATCCCTCTTCTATGGGCTGCACCATCCTGAGTCCGATGTTTGCTTGTGTGGCATCTTTCAAGGGCTACTGCAATTGTGTGAACCAAGATATTTAATACACTAGGATATTTTGTTTTTTTCCTTATTATATTGTTGGAAAAGAGCCATTCTATGAGAGATCTTGAGTAGGCACTTGGAGAAGGTTCCCTGATGTAGCAGGTGTCACTGGAAGTGTAGTAGCTCAGAATGTGCTGGGCAGATGGCTGGTGTCATGAGTAAGGTGGCCCATGTGCTCCCCTGTAACTCAGCCTTGTTCAAAGGGTGCAGTGGGGCTGGGTGTTGTTAATGGTTCCCCAGAGAGATTTGATCTGGTGTCTCGTTATTGAAGCAGCATGTTGCCTCTATGGTCTTTCTATAAAATGGTGATTGTAATTCTCACAGCTGCTGCCCTACAGAGAATCTGGTTGAGATCTGCTCTAGGGAATTTTCTATTTCAGATCAGACCCTTGTTAGCCCTCAGCCACAGTAGGGAAATTGTGCTTGCAGGAGAAACTGCTCCAGTAGAGAAACATAATCAATGTTTGTAAAACAATGGCTATAGAAAATTCTTCCCAGATATCATGCAATATCTGTGAGGAACAGAAAATGGGAAGTGTCACAGAAACCTGTGGCTGAGAGAAGGGGGATCCTGAAACACTGTGGAGAGTGCCAGGGCCAAGTCCTCAGGTGATGAAAGTCCACTCTTACCTTTAGCTCCTCAGTAGCTCACAAATGCATTTATCTTCAGTGTCTGGCATAAGATATGATATGGAGAAATCCTAGTTCCTGTAGGCAAGCAGGGGAAAAGAGAAATAAAATCTGCACCCTTCAAAAGGGCGGTGATGCAGTAAAAGGAGAGCTAGGAGTTGTCTCCACTGAGAGAGTTAGGGCCAGGCTGGAGCCCTGGTCAGGAGACATGGCCTGATCCCTCAGAGCAGGGGGAACCTGCATTCAGATGCTGCTGATCGTTCATGGTTTTGGTGGCGTTACTAACCTCTGGATGCAGTCGTACATGTCAGAATTTATAGAGACTGGTGTTAGAAGTCAGTTTTGCCTCTGAATATTGATTTGAATGCTCAGTAGGCTGGAGAATGCTTAGCAAACTACCATGTGGTAACTTGGAAAACCTTGCAAGAAGGAAGTAGGATACAAAACCGCAAAATCCAGTCCTATATTTGTGTTAGTCAAACATTTGTTCCCCTGATGAAGCATAGCTTTATGCTTTTCCTTTTATCTTTCAAACATCTTTAAAGGCACATTCTTCCCTCTTTTTAGGAGAAATGCTCTTGGCTTTGCTTTTCTGAGTGGCTGTGGACTTAATTATTTTGTCAGAATGATGGCAGAAATATTTTATATAGTTACTAATCAAATTTGGAAAAGGCAGCATAACTGCTAAGTTTAGAACTAGCAGTGCCCAGCCCAGACCATCTGAATTTATGAAGCTGTTAACGTAAGTTCAGAACTAGATTAGATGGACTGTTTAGAAACCTGGTTGAACTGTGTACATAAAAGTACACATTAATAATATGTAGCACTGTTAGTTTCTTTCCCACTATATAAACATTGTGGAACACTGTCAATATTTGTGCAAAAATGATGTTAAACATGACATCACTTGGCGTGAAGCATTTCATGACAGGTGTGAACTTTATCCCAACTTATGTTTTGGTTTTTTTGTGTTACTGTTTATAAAAAACTGCAAATTTTCAAGCCCTCTTATAATAGCTTAAAAGTTAGACTGTTTGACAAGGAAATCCTCAGGGTTAGAAGAGGTCAAAGCCATCTCTTACATCCCAGAAAACCAACCTAAGTGCTTGGCTATAGATTAGCCAGAGTGGAAGAGGTCTCTGGGCTTCCACCTGCTGTTGTGCCAGGCGCAAAGAATTGCAAAATAGCACCTCTGTGGCACTGGCTAAGGGATCCTTGAGAACAGGCAATAAGTTGTGCTAGCTCCTGCTGTAGGTCTGTTTATTACCTATTTTCCAATAACTATTTATGTAAGACAGATGACTTCGTAGGAGGTTTTTGGATTTCATAGTGTTAAAGATATTTTCTGAGATGATTTTTTTTTCCATTTGCCTGTCCTTTGTCTTTCTCTACTAACTGGGGTCTAGAGTGTATTTCCATACAAGGTATAACTTCTGCTCTAACATGAAGTGTAACATATCAAGGTGATTTTTATCAGAAAGTAAATAGGGACCAAAACTCTTCCTGCGGCATAAGATGTGCCCCTGCCTCAGGGTGCATGTGTTTGATTTCTGTTTTCTTGTACAGACCTTTGATAAATATATCCCGTTGTGTGTAAGTGTTGTGGAGGGAATGAGCTTGTGCGTCCAGCTCTGGTTCATTAACCCATGCAGGTTGTAGTCAGCAGTGATTCCTCTCTTCCTTGAAGCAGGTGAGGGACAACTAGCAGGAACACAACACAGAGACTCTAAAACGTATGCACGAGTTTCATGTCTCTCGTCGCCTTCTCCTCAACATCCTGAGTTCTCTCTCCTCCCCGAGTGACCAACATAACATCTCTTTCAGGAATGGTCAAGCACTCCAGTAATACTGGCACTGGGTGAATGCCAGACTTTTCAGTTTATACTTTTTCATCTTACACTGCCTTAAATGAGCTGTTTAGTTTTGCTCTCAGGCTCTTCAAGCTTTTAAAAACAAGATCAGGTCAATTTCAAACAATCTTTATTTAAAAGATTTTATTATGACTGATACAGAACAGAATTTCTTTTTATACTCTAGCATTTTACTCATATGAAGTTATTTGCTGAATTTGACCTGAATTTGTGAAGAGCTTTCTTTTTTCTTTTTTTCAAAATTGTTCACTCCACCCAAGTTTCTAGTTATTGCTCAGGAATGTGTGTCATAAATCCTGAGTATTGTAAGATCAATAAAGTGTGTTATACAAAAGATTTTCCTTATGCAGCTCCTGAGAACAGCTCTTCACGTGCCTCTTACTCACCTGGGTACTCACAGCCCTAAGGCACGAGGCACCGCGGTGCTGCACTCTGCCGCCTGGTGAGCTGCTGGTGTTGATTTAAACACCCCTCCTCTTAGGGAAGAAGGAATTAGCAATAGAGAACAGAGGAAAGGGCTTGGAGAAAAAAGCAAGCTGAGAGAAGGTAAATATGAGGAGCAAACAGGTGAGATCGGCGTGTAGCCATGCTGTGGGGACTGCAGTGTCTACACAGGTCTCTGCAGCTGTGGCTTCTCTGGCTGTGATGTGCTCTGATCAAGAGAGAGAGTAAATTAATTTTGTTGTGCCTAAGAATGGGCTTTTGCATGTCATTAGTGACCACAGCCAGTGGTGCATCACAAGAAAATTTAGGGATGAAATGAAGAGCATGTTTGTGGAAGTGTTGTTGAGTAGGATATGCGCTGTGAGTGAAGCAAGTTTTGAGGGGTCACATGGCTGAGCAAAGCAGCAGAAAAGGATTGGGGCCAGAGAGAGGCAAGTAAGTCTTCTATAAAGAAAGTAAATTTAGCTCCTTTTTCTCTTTTAAGATGTGCTGCTGCTGCTGGTGCATATTTATTCCTTAATGGCCATTGAGCAATGAACGTTACTGTGAGCGAGCGCAGCCCAGGAGGTGGCACGAGGCCTCTGCACGAGGAAGGAGCCCGGTATTCCTCCATCCAGGCTGCATGGCAGTCTCTAGCTGCTGACTGAATTGCTTTATCTTCTGTTCCAAGTGAATATAATTTAATCACAATCTTGATTTCATTATGTAATGAAACCGCTCCAGCCTTGAAATTTGCTTTGAGAACATGCATGTAAACAAAGCTTTGGACAGAGGTACTAGCAGAGTGAACAAAGAAAGGGAGGAGAGGACAGGGACCAGGAGAAGGCATGTGCCAAAGAGGCTTACTCAGCTGTGGCTGAATGATTGCTATGTGCTTTCTGCCCTTTGCTTTAACCTAGTCTAGGAAAGGCCTTGCACTTGATGTTGTAATAAACTTGAAATTAAAGGAATTTCAGGTGGGAGGAACTGAATGATAATAAAAACCAGCTCGAACAGGTTGTGTCCTTTCCCCCCAGTCAAAAGATAAATGTTTCATGGCATGGCTGACCTTTATAGGGTGAGCATGGATCCAGAGTGACACTCATATCTGTAAGCATCCTTGACAGCCTCCAGATCTGGGGAAATGAGCCAAGAGATGAGAAACCTTCCCATAGGCTGTCCAACCTGGTGTGAAGAAAACTTTGTGCAAAAGTCAGGGCAAAATCAGAGGACTATTTGGGACTTTTTTTCTGCAGTATCAAAGATCAGGTAGTGATTATTGGAAATGAAGCAAATAAAATCCAGGACAGGACAGATGCTGTCATTGATTGTAATTCTACATGTTGGAGAGTGTTTGCATTGCCTTAGGAGGATATGCAAAATTTCACTTTAGGACAGATATTCCTTATATGTAAGCATCTCTGTCCTTTCTGACCTGTTTGTACTCCCTCTGAATCAGGCAGCAGTCCCAGTCAAAGAGAATGGGCTCTGATATGACCTTTTCCAAGCTTGATTTCCTTTTCTTCTGATACCCACGTCTTGAAATAATGCTAAACTATTCACAAATTTGTAACACATACAATAAATGTAGAACTGAAAAGGTATGGAAACAGACAAGGTAGCTTCATGTTTTATAAGTTAGTATTTAAATTTCTCACCTCATGTTTTTGGACACTGGACATATTTAAAATGGACCAGTTGTCCTGTGAGGGAATGCGATGCCAAGCAAGAAGCGGGGTTGGGAGCCTGGGCTGGATGCTGAAGGCAAAGCAAGCTGAATCACAAGCCGAGAGCTGTTCCAAGCCATGCCCGTGCAGAAATACAGGTGAAGTCTGTTGGAGAAGCACTTGGCACGGTGGAGCACGTGTCCTGCGAACAGGACCGCCTTGGGGATAGCGCTACTGATACTGCTCTGACATCTCCGCAGTTCACTCTGCCTACCCATCGCCTGTAAGCAGAGCTGGTACAGCCTGACAGTCCTTCAGCGTGCGAGGTGTCTGCACTAGCCCCTGGGCAGTGGCACCAGCGGTCTGGCAGGCACAGCGGGGAGGCTGGAAGAGGCGAGCTCACCTAACTGCGAAGATGAGCTGCCCTGATGGGGGCATGCCACCCCGAGACAAATCGTCCAAATTCCCAGTGCGCCCAGTATCTCGAGTGGCCGACTCCCAGCCCCAACAAAAGGGGCAAACAACTCGGGCTCTAGCCTGGTGGGAAAGACCTGCTCCTAGTACTGGAATTAAGCAACCTCTTGGCACTTTTGGGAGCTAACCAGCTCAAATTTGACTTAAGGGCCTCAGGCCTAGTCTTTGGAGTTGTCTCGCATGTTGTCCTTTTTTCCTTTTCAATGCTAACAGATTTTGTTGACTGTTTTTGATGTGACTTTTGTCTGGGTTTACTTTTTTCTTTTTCTTTTTTTTTTCTTTTTTCCAGCTCTCAGGGTGCACAACAGCTGCCCCAACCCATTTATCAAGCCACTTTCCTTATTTCCTTCAATCTCTCTGAAATTCTCACATGTTCCATCTGGCTTGCAAAACCATGGTTATATTTACATAGTCAATGTCATATATTTACAGTAATTTACTGAGTCAGTGATCTGTTAACATGTCTCCCAAAGTAACCCTTCTTCTGGAGGGCTAGAGCTTCCTTTCTCCCTTTGATCTTCTGGCTCTCCTTTGCCATGTCCAGTTGAGTTCAGGTGCTGGCTATCTGGAGCCAGGACACACTGTGTGTTTCATGTGATAGGCACATGAGAAATATTTGAGTCCTCAGAAACTGTTACCAAATAATAAAGACGCCAGACCCATCTAAAACCAGCAGCAGGAATCATCACAATGTCAAATTTTTATCTACAAAAAGTATTTGCACAATTCATGTAGGAAAAAAATGCAGATTTTTTCATTTTTCCACAACAGTAATTAAAGCCCTGAGCCACCTGATCTGACTCTGGAGACAGCCCTATTTTAATTTGGGGGCTAAAAGGCCCCGAGAGGCCCTTGCCAGGCTAAATTATTCTAGAATTTTGTACGCTTTTCAGACATTGCTAAATTTATCTGTGCTGTTGCTAGTACAGTTTCTTTGATGAGCACTGAGATCCACTGAAGATCTAATCCATGATCTGAAACAACTTCTCTTCATAAAGATCCATTGTAAGATTCAGCTGGATTCAGTGTCTTAAATACATTGTAAATCTCAGGGTGAGGACTGTGTAAGAATCCGTAAAATTCTTAAGAGCTTCAGAAATAGAGAATTTGAGAAGAGAGGCTATGACTCTTTTCCTTTATTTTCTATTCTTCCCCTTATCCTTTGACTTAAGCTCCTGGTACTCTGGAAAGGTTCGTGCAGTTTAATGATAATCAGTGTATGACCTCTGAATTTTGATTTGAGTTTTCAACAAAACCCAAAAGATGACTTTGTTGGTTTCCAATTTGCAGTAGATGGTTTGCAGAGCACAAACTTACTGTCTGAGACTTATTACTTTGGTAAAGCATGAAAAGAGGAAGTCAGAAAGAGTGCAACATATTCGCTTCCTACTGAATTTTTGTGTGACATCTATCAGGACAAAAATATATGAGTATGACAAAAATACATGGGTAGTCAAAGGTAGTCAGGGAAACTCAAGGCAGCTCAGCATCCTAATTCCAAACTCTTCTACCTCCTGAAAGTTAACTAATACATGACTAATATTTGAGAAACACATGGTGGTAATTACATGTGAAGTTTGACTCAGTCCTTAAAACTGTAGCTTCACAACAATTTTAAAGGACTGGAGACCTGATCATTGTATCTGGTGATGCCCTCCCAACACATAGTGAGAATCTCTCACTGAGGGAATCCAGATCAGTCACAAGGGTCTCCAAGAGCCCATCCCTTGCTTCCTAACAGGCTCTTTCCCTTCCAAGTCTTCAGTAACAAAAAAGAAGGAAAACCACCCAGAGACTACAGAGACCTCAAAAGTAGCTTTTGGTTCAAATATGACTCAGACTTAAGACTGGGATATTTTATGTTAATGACAGCAAAAGAAATGTTTCCCCAGAGGAATCCCTTTTATGTTCTTGTAGAATCGGGAAGCTCTACAAAGCTGGATAACAAATCAAGCATATCTTCATGTGCAGGTGGATTAAGAGCAGTGTGAGCATGTGTTTGGTATTGACTCACTGAGGGCTAGGTTGGCCTACTGAGCTACGCCCCCTTAGCTTCTCTGCCTATAAATTCTGATGGCCTCTTCTATCAGGAGCTCTGGTGAGATGGGTCCCACTATGGTCTTGTCCTGGATGGTAATGATAAGTCTTGGAATTCAGGTAGATACAGGTAAAGAGTTTTGCTTCTGATCAGCTTCACAGATATACCTTGTATACAGGCTAATATTGAGTTTTAAAAGTAAAAATTTGAAAGTAAAGAAAACAAACTTGCCAGCACGGCATGGCTCCGTTGAAAACTGAGCTGATTTAACCTATGAGCTGAGCAAATCAATAATTATTTCTATTATTCAAACAGTTTATTTAGATACATTTAGATTGTTGTTCTCATCCTTTTTTTGTTACATAGGCTAGTAAAATAAACTCAAGATAAATATGCTGTAAAGCTAATGATATGTTCTTTCAAAATCTTTGTATTGAGGTAATGAATTTAAAGGTAAGTTATTTTCTTGATGAAATGCACACTTCTTTTAGTGTGTCAGGTGCTCTTTGAACCATGCAGTTTATATTTGATTAGGTAATTATAATGAATAACATGGTGGTGGTGTTTGTGCTTAAGATAAAAACAAGTATGACACATGTTCCTTCTCCTACTATTGTAATTATTAGAACACAATGGGAATTACTCTATTTTCATATTATTCTAATTTCCTATAGTCTAATTCCTATTATGAATCTAATTCGAACTGTTTGCTGAGGCAGTGTTTTTGAGGCACTGCTGATTGCTGAGGCACAGATGTTTTTATTCCTTTGGGGATCAGTACAAATATCAGCAGGTTTGATGGAAGGGAGGATACTTCTCGTGAAAAGTTGAAACAAGCTAAAGTGGTCATCTTGCATCCAAAAAGTCACTCTCCTCCTTTTTTAGGTGAGGTTTGCCTGTGTCAGCAGAGTGCCATGATGCCGCTGTGAGAAATAAGGCATTCATTTTTAAGCAATTGCTCTTGCCCTCCTTTTGCTGGAGAGTAGAACAGAAAAAGATCAAAAGAGTGTGTGATAGCTGCTGCCCTTCCATTCCTTTCTTTTTCAGCTATAAAGTTCTGTCATTAACTTGCTTGGACTAATGAACCAGGAGAAAAAAAAAACATTTCCCCTTTCTTTGCTCCCATGCATGCTCTTGTACACAATAGAAGGAAATAACAATTTAGCGTTGTTTTCAGGTTTGGGTTTTTTTTTAATGCTCTTGTTATTTGCTCCCTCTGTAAGTATTTAAATGATGTTGAATATGAGATTAAAGATTGAAATTTGAGCTGCAGTATTGATACTGAGCTGGAAAATATTGAGTCACTGTTTTAACTCTTTTATTGCCATGGAATCCATTTATATTTAATGCCTTGTACCTGTAAGGGGAAATCTGGAAAAAGTCAGAACTTGTCAGAATTCCCTACTCACTGAATAAACAATGCCTCTCACCCTTAGGATCTTCCTCTACAGCTTGAAATCACTTTAAATGTACAAACATGTCATACATTACAGTAGTCAGAGATGGAATATTTCCAACTGCCAGGTTGTCCACAGAGTGGCCTCTCTGTCCAGGGGTAGTTGGACGTAATCTTCTCCCTTATACGTCAGCAGACATCCCATGCACATAATCTCTCCTTGCATGTTCATTATTGTAACTCATACAATGTTTTTGCAAGTACTAAGTTTTAAACTTTTTTTTTTCTTTTGGTTGTATCTGATAACATCTTCTGCAGTTGGGGCATATACAGTTTTCAGTCCAATGGATCTCCCATCAACAGGTAACTTAAAAATTATATAAAAATGTACACTGTTTCAGTTCTCCTTGATAAATATTCTTGCAAGGCTGATGCTTACATTTCAAAATTGGCTAGTCTAGTTGAAGCCAGTGTAACCAAATTACTAATACAGTCAGGTATTTGGTGCCATTCAGGCTGGACTCTCAGATGCTGAAATGTGCTTATGTAGAATCTAAATGGCAGCATATGCACGCACTTAAAATCCAGCACAAAAATGCATATAAATGTCACTTCTTTCAAAGAAAAAAAAAGTGAATCATTACTGCAATGAAAAATAAATCTACACTTCATCTAAAACCTTAAAGTAACATTACAGTGTGAGAAACTGAGGTAGTGTAAGTGCAGCAATTTCCGAGCATCTGAAACTGCAAAGCAAAATTATCGATAGTTAGCGCAGTTTGGACAGTGTAGTGTGGAGATGTTCAGGAAAGGCCCTCGCTTCCCTACATGCACGGCGCCAGCCCGTCCAGGGCCCCCGTCCCCAAAGCGAGGGCCTCGGGCCAACGACTGAGACCATGATTGGTTAGTGTGACTGAGTAGGGCTTTACTAATTTAATTTGACATGCTCGGCCTAATGAGCGTATGAAAGGTAGCTTTACGTTTTTGCCCTCCTGCCTGCTGCTGGGAAATCAGGCAGGTACCGTGATGGGCTGGTAGGGGAGAAGCCTGCTGGTGTCTGCTAAAACGGGAAGAAAGCACGGGAGTCCAGGGCGTCTCAGCCGCGCGTCGCCGCCAGGGGCTGGGGCCATGACCTGGGGAGGTTCCACGTTATCTTGGGCTGCCCGACCACCTTGCACTGTGTCACGTACCTACCTTCCTTTTTTTTTTTTGTTTTCGTTTTCCCCTCTCGCCTGGAAGAGACGACCAGTACGCCTGCCCCAACGGTGCCGGAGCCCACTACCTGTAAGTCTGGCTTAGAATTGTTCAATTTGGACAGATAGCGTGAAGCGCAGTTGCATCTTCTGAGCACCCTGCCCGCTGCGGGGAAATCATTTGTGCGGAGTATTTCTGCTCCAGAGAACTTGTGTGATGCTGCTCCGAACAGAGATTGTGTGTCGGATAACGGTTCCTCCTGTGAGTTTATGGAGAACTCCTCCTGGAAGCGAGTACTTGGTGGCTGCTTGTGATGAGCCCAGGAATGCATAAAGTGCCCTGCGATCTCTGAAATTTGGATCCAGTTAGTTTAGCTTGTTTTTTGCAAGTGGGTTTTGAGAGCAGCTGGGGGCTTGGGGAAAGGACTGCCAGGGTCCCGCATGCCCAGGAGGCCCTTTAGCCCCTCCTTGCTTGGGTCAAGGAGGCTCCAGCGGAGCCTCCCGACCCAAGCGGTGGTGGCGTCTGAGCCTCCTGCTGGGAGCGGCACGCGTGCGGGAGCCTGGTCGTTTCGTCTGGCGGGGCAGGTGCTGCTGCGGCCATTTCAGGGGTGCGCGTGTGTGTGTTTGTGTTTCCCCACAGATTTCATCATAGCTGATGGTGAGTCCGTCTGCCAGGACGTCCTGCCCCGGGCGCCGTGACCTGCGCGCGAGCTGCTGCCTCCGCGTCTGTGAGCGTCCGCGCGGGAGCC
Source organism: Rhea pennata (assembly GCF_028389875.1). Classification (NCBI taxonomy): domain Eukaryota; kingdom Metazoa; phylum Chordata; class Aves; order Rheiformes; family Rheidae; genus Rhea; species Rhea pennata. The sequence continues at coordinate 5,016,021 of NC_084669.1, read as the reverse complement.
CGGGCGGGGCTGCGGCCAAGTCGTGCCGGTGGCTCTTCTCGTGGGGATGCCGGGGCCACGGTGCCCGGGCAGGATGTGAGAGCCTACGGCGTCCCGCTTCTCCGCCGAGGAGCGGGGCACCCGAGGCGGAGAGCGTGGGCCCCTTGCTGGAAGGTGCTGGCCCCCGTGGGTCTCCTGGGGCATGCGCGGCCCCGTGCTTGTCCGGAGAGCTCGGGGCCTCTCTGGCATCTCCGCTCCCTTGCACCGCGGGCAGCGGGTGTCAGCACATGCAAGCAGACCAGCCTCTGCCTGAGCAAGGGTTTCCGTCTCTCCTAGAGCTGTTGCTGCGACTGGCAGGTGGGCCAAACCGCTGTGCGGGCAACGTGGAAATCTTCTACTTTGGAGGCTGGATGAAAGTGTGCGGTCACCTGTGGGACATGCGAGACGCTGAAGTTGCGTGCAGGCAGCTTGGCTGCGGCCAGCCTCTGGGCGTGACGGGCTATTTCCGCTCACCCGACTGGTCCCCCTACGTGATGTCCGCGGTGGATTGCCAGGGCTCCGAAGAGTATTTGTGGGCCTGTCCCTACGAGCACACCTCTTCGTGCTCCGACCGCGATGCTTCTGTCGTGTGCTCCGGTAGGCTTTTACCTCTTGGAGGCCTCTTTGGGAGTGAAGCAATGTCCAGCTAGACACACGCGCGCAAGCCCTCACTTCCCCACGTGCACGGCGGCAGCCCGTCCGGGGCCCGCGTCCCCAAAGCGAGGGCCTCGTTGCGCGGGAGCGCGCAGCGTCGTGGCTCCTGTGACCCACGCTCGGGAGGAACGGCAGCCGGGTGCCACCTCGCCGGTGGAGCAGGGTGCGAGGAGCGGGCTCAGGCCTGGCGCAGGCCCCCCGCCCGCGATCTGCCCTGTTCTTCTCGGCAAGGCCCGCAGGGAGCACGCGTGTCCCCAGGGCAGAGTGCGCCTCGGTCTGCCCGGCCCTCGTGCAGCCCCGTGCTCCGGGCGTGGCGTGGCGGGGTTGGCGCTGGCACACCGGGGAGGGAGCCGTGGGGCCGGGGTGCCTCACGGCCCGCGCTTCTCTCCTTGCAGACTCAGGACTGACGGCGCCTCCGACAACAGGTAAGTAGATGCTGAGGCCCAGGTGCCTGTTATTGCCGGGGTGGGTCTCTGGCATGCTCTGCCTTGGTGGCAGTGAAAGAGCTAAAGGCCCGAGTAAGTGTCAGGTGCAGCCGCTGGGTGGTTTCAGCGGATTTCGGTGCTCCTGCTGCTGGTCGCTTTTTGTTTCCCGTGGGGTGCAAAGGCCCTGCCTGACCTGGGGTGGAAATGTGGAGCGAGTCTCTGCTGTAGTCTAGTGGTCTTTGAGGTGAGCAAGCGGCAAACCACGTTGAGCGTTGCACGGTCCTGCTCCATCGAGCCAGGTTGCGGGATGAGCTCTGTTTGGGGGGGGGGGGGAGGGTTAGTGACCCTAGAGACCGTTCAGGGAAGGTGTGACTCCCAGTAGGGTATTGCTGTTAGGGACAAGGCTCCTGCTTCACCTGCTGCTCCCTCTCTGCATTGCCAGGTAGCCTCAGCTCGACTTCCCTGATGCCGCCGACCTCAGGTAGGTGCTGGAGGTGTTTCATGGTCTGGTTGGTTGGCGCTGCTGCCTCCCCGCTGGCGGGCCTGGCAGGTGCGGCGCAGCCGACGGGAGTCTCTTGCACGTGCCCAAGGCCACCTGAGGTCTGTGGGTGCAGAGAAGACCGGGAAAGACTCTGAGGTGCGTGCACCCGGGGAGCTGGCGGCTGGCCGGGAGGGGATGTTTGTGGAGGAGCGTGGCAGAGCCTCTCTGCCCGGGGTCCTGCTGCTCTCCAGAGACCTGTGGTGAGGTGGGTGTGAGGGTGTCTCCAGCTGCTCTGTGTTTTTTGTCCGTTCTGTAGGGTTTTTCTCCTGCGGTGGCTTGCTCTGGGATTCGTCTGGCTCATTTCAGAGCCCCAACTATCCTAGTGCCTATCCCAATAACGCGCACTGCGTGTGGCGCATACGGTCGTGGCAGGCGAACTACAGAGTGAACCTGATCTTCTTGGATGTCGAGTAAGGATGGCACGGGCCGTGTGGGCACCGCGCGGGGCTCTGGTCTTGTCCCTGGGCAGGGCAAGGGCTCAGTCTGGCTCAAGGCATCTTTCATCCATGCCGTGGTGCTTGACCATCCCTGCCTGGCAGCTGGCCTTGTCCCAGTGCTCCTCTTCCCCAGGCTCAGGCCTCCTGGGGACGCACCGGCATGGTGCTGGGCTGTCCCAGCCTATGGAGAAGGCACATGCCCCTAGGGCTTTGCAAGTCCTTGTCCATTGCCAGGAGCCTGCAGGTGACCTAGCCAGCCGCGCCTGGCAGGGAAGGACACGAGACCTGGAGGGGTTTGCTGGCCTGGCCCTTTGGCACCACTCTCCCCCTCCAGCGGGGCCAGAGCTCCTGCTCACCTGCGTCGCGTCCCAGCTCTCGGCCCCCCGCGTGGGCCGTCGTCCTACGGGGTGGTAGCCCCACGCCAAGCCATCCCGTGGAGCGGGATAAATGCGGGATCGTGGCTGGAGATGTCTCCGTGAAGTCCTAAAGCAGAGCCAACGTTTGTTTGCACTCTGCAGGCTGGAAGGCAGCTCCTGCCAGTATGACGCCATCGAGGTGTACGACAGCAGGCTGCCTGGGGGCCCTCTCCTTGGGACAGTTTGCAGTAACAACCATCACGAATTCCTGTCGTCTGGAAATGAACTGGCCGTCCTGTTTCGCAGCGATGGCAGTGTCACCCGGAAAGGTTTTAGGGCCTCCTACTACTCAATTCCCCCTAACACCACTCCAGGTAAGACCAGAGTGGTCTCTTCATACTTGCCAGCAGAGAAGCACCAGACCTTCCTAAGGCTTTTCTGGCAGTTCCTGCCTGGTTAGTGAATCCAGCCCCCTCCTGCCCGACTGATGCTCCAGGGCATCCTCTTAGGACAGGACCTCCTTCAGGTTGCCGTGAGAAGGCCGTTTCCACGGGCAGTCAGGGCAAGGACCGAGCTTTGCCTCTGCCCAGTGCTGCCACCAAACCATCGCTGACTTTTGCTGCCTTTAGCGCAGACGGAGCGGGTGCTGGCTCATGCCATCCCCCAGCCATAGAGGTTGAGGGGGAAGCTAGTGCTCATACCTTTGAGGCCTGTTGCTGCTTGTTTGCCCAGAATGCCAGTGCAGGTGAGCTCACGCTCAACATGGTGCATCCTTATCTGCAGTTAAGGAGTAGTTGAGGGGAGAGAGCATGTGCTGCTCCCTCTCTGCATTGCCAGGTGGGCTCAGCTTCACTGTCCTGATGCTGCCGACCTCAGGTAGGTGCAAGAGATGTTTCGTGATCTGGTTGGTTGGCGTTGCTGCCTCCCCACTAGCTGGCCTGGCAGGTGCAGCGCAGCCGATGGGAGTCTCTTGCACGTGCCCAAGGCCACCTGAGGTCTGTGGGTGCAGAGAAGACTAGGAAAGGCTCTGAGGAGTATGCGCCCGGGGAGCCGGCAGATGGCCCGGAGGGGGTGTTTGTGGGGGAGCGTGGCAGAGCCTCTCTGCCCGGGGTCCTGCTGCTCTCCAGAGACCTGTGGTGAGCTGGATGTTGAGCTGGGAGGGCTGGTATTTTGGGGAAGCCTCGCGCGCTTCATGCACCCTTTGCATCCCCTTTTCCCTAAGCATGTGCCGGTGGTCATGGCTGGAGGCAGGCGGTGATAGGGAGGCCGCTGCCCCTGGCAGCCGCCTCGGACGGCATGTCGGACTTGCCTAAGGAGCGGCGCTCGAGTTAGGAGATCTTATCCCTGGAGCATGCTAACTACCTGCTTTGAGGGACCCTGCATCCCACATCTGGATAGGTCTCAGTTATCCCAGTGGGCTGGGTTTTTACTGATTTCTTTCTATTGCTTTTGTCTTCCGCTGGACTCTTCCTCCTCCTCAGCCTCATCCTTCTTAGGAGTTCTGGTTGTCTTCCTCTCCCGGTAGCTCTTGTCCTGGTGACAGGCTGTAGTTGCTCAGCCTGGCCTTGGTTAATTTGACATGCTCGGCCTAATGAGCGTATGAAAGGTAGCTTTACGTTTTTGCCCTCCCGCCTGCTGCTGGGAGCCCGGGCGGGGCTGCGGCCAAGTCGTGCCAGTGGCTCTTCTCGTGGGGATGCCGGGGCCACGGTGCCCAGGCAGGATGCGAGAGCCCGCGGTCTCCCCCTTCTCTCCTCATGGGCTGTGCTTCTCTCCTTTCAGACTCGGGACTGACGTCATCTCCACCAGCAGGTAAGTAGACGCTGTGGCCCAGGTGCCTGTTATTGCCGGGGTGGGTCTCTGGCATGCTCTGCCTTGGTGGCAGTGAAAGAGCTAAAGGCCCGAGTAAGTGTCAGGTGCAGCCGCTGGGTGGTTTCAGCGGATTTCGGTGCTCCTGCTGCTGGTCGCTTTTTGTTTCCCGTGGGGTGCAAAGGCCCTGCCTGACCTGGGGTGGAAATGTGGAGCGAGTCTCTGCTGTAGTCTAGTGGTCTTTGAGGTGAGCAAGCGGCAAACCACGTTGAGCGTTGCACGGTCCTGCTCCATCGAGCCAGGTTGCGGGATGAGCTCTGTTTGGGGGGGGGGAGGGGTTAGTGACCCTAGAGACCGTTCAGGGAAGGTGTGACTCCCAGTAGGGTATTGCTGTTAGGGACAAGGCTCCTGCTTCACCTGCTGCTCCCTCTCTGCATTGCCAGGTAGCCTCAGCTCGACTTCCCTGATGCCGCCGACCTCAGGTAGGTGCTGGAGGTGTTTCATGGTCTGGTTGGTTGGCGCTGCTGCCTCCCCGCTGGCGGGCCTGGCAGGTGCGGCGCAGCCGACGGGAGTCTCTTGCACGTGCCCAAGGCCACCTGAGGTCTGTGGGTGCAGAGAAGACCGGGAAAGACTCTGAGGTGCGTGCACCCGGGGAGCTGGCGGCTGGCCGGGAGGGGATGTTTGTGGAGGAATGTGGCAGAGCCTCTCTGCCCGGGGTCCTGCTGCTCTCCAGAGACCTGTGGTGAGGTGGGTGTGAGGGTGTCTCCAGCTGCTCTGTGTTTTTTGTCCGTTCTGTAGGGTTTTTCTCCTGCGGTGGCTTGCTCTGGGATTCGTCTGGCTCATTTCAGAGCCCCAACTATCCTAGTGCCTATCCCAATAACGCGCACTGCGTGTGGCGCATACGGTCGTGGCAGGCGAACTACAGAGTGAACCTGATCTTCTTGGATGTCGAGTAAGGATGGCACGGGCCGTGTGGGCACCGCGCGGGGCTCTGGTCTTGTCCCTGGGCAGGGCAAGGGCTCAGTCTGGCTCAAGGCATCTTTCATCCATGCCGTGGTGCTTGACCATCCCTGCCTGGCAGCTGGCCTTGTCCCAGTGCTCCTCTTCCCCAGGCTCAGGCCTCCTGGGGACGCACCGGCATGGTGCTGGGCTGTCCCAGCCTATGGAGAAGGCACATGCCCCTAGGGCTTTGCAAGTCCTTGTCCATTGCCAGGAGCCTGCAGGTGACCTAGCCAGCCGCGCCTGGCAGGGAAGGACACGAGACCTGGAGGGGTTTGCTGGCCTGGCCCTTTGGCACCACTCTCCCCCTCCAGCGGGGCCAGAGCTCCTGCTCACCTGCGTCGCGTCCCAGCTCTCGGCCCCCCGCGTGGGCCGTCGTCCTACGGGGTGGTAGCCCCACGCCAAGCCATCCCGTGGAGCGGGATAAATGCGGGATCGTGGCTGGAGATGTCTCCGTGAAGTCCTAAAGCAGAGCCAACGTTTGTTTGCACTCTGCAGGCTGGAAGGCAGCTCCTGCCAGTATGACGCCATCGAGGTGTACGACGGCAGGCTGCCTGGAGGCCCTCTCCTTGGGACAGTTTGCAGTAACAACCATCACGAATTCCTGTCGTCTGGAAATGAACTGGCCGTCCTGTTTCGCAGCGATGGCAGTGTCACCCGGAAAGGTTTTAGGGCCTTCTACAACTCAAGTCTCCCTAACACCACTCCAGGTAAGACCAGAGTGGTCTCTTCATACTTGCCAGCAGAGAAGCACCAGACCTTCCTAAGGCTTTTCTGGCAGTTCCTGCCTGGTTAGTGAATCCAGCCCCCTCCTGCCCGACTGATGCTCCAGGGCATCCTCTTAGGACAGGACCTCCTTCAGGTTGCCGTGAGAAGGCCGTTTCCACGGGCAGTCAGGGCAAGGACCGAGCTTTGCCTCTGCCCAGTGCTGCCACCAAACCATCGCTGACTTTTGCTGCCTTTAGCGCAGACGGAGCGGGTGCTGGCTCATGCCATCCCCCAGCCATAGAGGTTGAGGGGGAAGCTAGTGCTCATACCTTTGAGGCCTGTTGCTGCTTGTTTGCCCAGAATGCCAGTGCAGGTGAGTTCACGCTCAACATGGTGCATCCTTATCTGCAGTTAAGGAGTAGTTGAGGGGAGAGAGCACGTGCTGCTCCCTCTCTGCATTGCCAGGTGGGCTCAGCTTCACTGTCCTGATGCTGCCGACCTCAGGTAGGTGCAAGAGATGTTTCGTGATCTGGTTGGTTGGCGTTGCTGCCTCCCGCTGGCTGGCGTGGCAGGTGATGGGGAGACCACTGACCTGGGCGGCCAGCTGGGACAGCATGTCGGACTTGGCTAATGAGCGGCGGTTGATTTAGCGGATCATGCTAACTACCTCCTTTGAGGGACCCTGCATCCCACATCTGGATGGGCCTGGTTAACCTAGTTAGCTCTTTTTTAGTGATTTTTCTCCGAAGAAACTGCTAATTTTCCTGTGCCTCAGAGCAGTCTTTGCAGTAATCTAGTGGTATTGCAGCTGAGGAAGTGCTAGATTCTTCTTCTTCCTCAGCCTCATCCTCCTAAGAATTATAGTTGTCTTCGTTTCCTGGTAGCTCTTGTCCTGGTGACAGGTTATAGATGCCGCGTTGTGACCTTGCGGAGCTCTTTCGTTGTGTTTCTGGGCTGCATTTTTTTGTCTTTAAATTGTGATTTCACTGTGTATAGAACTGATAAGCACACCTTTGTCATCAACAACGACTGAGACCACTGCTGGTAAGACTGATTATTGCTGTCTGAGGACACCCTGATAGTGTTTGAAGCCTATTCTTACTCCCCCAAGATGTAATGGGACAAGTAATTTCACAGCCAGGGCAGCCTTTTATTATTTACCAGGGGACACACATTAACCCTTTCATAAAGGGTTTCTGTCTGTTCCTGCCAGATTTGTGCATCCAGCCCCTCCTTGTACAGCTGGCAGATGTTTAGGCTCTGGGCCATCCTTCAGGCTGCTTTGACAACACTGTTTCTTTGATCGGGTTTAGGACTGGGCCATATATCCACCTCTGCCCAGAGTTGTCATCAAAATGGATGCATTACTATTTTTTCCTGCCTTTACTGCAAGCAGAGGAGATGTTTTTTTTTTTTTCTTGTCATCCCCTAGCTGTAGTAATTGAAGGGAATGTTATTGCTCATAATTTTCATGCATTTTCCTCTTCATCTACTACCAAGTAAACTGTTGTCAGAAACTGCTACCACAGTAGCACACACATCTGCACTGTAACAGTGCAGATGAGTTTGCACCCAGAATAGTCTGTTACATTTTGCCAACTGAGCAGTAATTTCACAATTGCTTAGCAAGTAGGTATTATCTACTATGTCCTAAGTATGACTAATTCCTATCTGAGCTGTGCATTCAAGGATATCACTTTAAGATAGCATGTATTTCAATTTTTTATTTGTTCACCTAATTATGTTTAGGTGTGAGATAAGGTTTTTGTCATATTTGCCTGAAGTTGAAATTAAAATTTGAAAATCTCACAGTCCTCCATAGGCCTTTCTATGTAGATAGCATATCATTCTTTAGATTAGAAGATAGGTAAATATATATTTTTCACATCTATAGTATAGATATTTATTGCATCTTCATGCATATTTATGTGTGAATGGATATACACACTGAATGTATGTTGCAAAATTATTTATGGTCAGTGGAAAGTTGTCATTCCCTTAGATCACCATGTTTGCTTTGCTGTTCAGACCTTTTCTCTTTTCTTTTTACTATAATCAGTAGAATTTTTTTTCTTTACAGTCCATACCCTTATCTTTCTCTAATCTTTCATACTTCTGTGATGGTTTTACTTTTTTCCTGGAAGACTTAAATTTGGAATATAATTCAGATGATGGTGTCTATTTGCACATTTTTGTTTTCTCTGAACACTTTGTACTTGCCCTGAAAAGTATCCTGGGAATTCATGATGTTTATTTTATTTCTAATCTTTTAGATTGAAGCCCAGAAACTTGATTCCTCTGATATTCCATTAAGTTGTGGCCTCATACAAATTTTGTACAATTTTTTGATTATGACATAATGTCCTCATGTTTAAATATGAGATATTTCTCAACACTGCTGTTTTGAAAACAGCAGATTTTTGACTGATTTTCTTCTTCCCGTTGGTCCTTATTAATTGTAATAGAGATGAATCAGATTTGATTATGAGTGATGAAATAAAGCAAATGAATGACTTTTAATGAAAGACATTAAAATGCAAGACCATCTAATGAAAAGACCATCAAGGCCAGAAGTTACTCTCTCTAACTTTTAGACTAAACTCTGCCTAGACGTATTCCAGAAGCAACTTTAAATGACATTATGTATTGCTCTCCTCACATTTTTCTCTATAGCAAGTTATTCTTGCGGTGGCTTGCTTTCATATTCATCTGGGACATTACAGAGTCCATTTTACCCTGGAAATTATCCAGATAATGCTGACTGTGTTTGGGAAATACAAGTACTGAGCAACTTCCGCGTCACACTCACATTTAGAGATATTCAGTAAGTAAAAATTTACTTCTTGAGAATATTACAGGATCAACATCTTGGACTTACTAGGTTGCTAGCTCCTTGATTTCAAGGATGTTTTTCAAATGTTTCAGTACATCTAAGATGAAAAATTTCATTCATTCTTGCTTAATTGCTCTTAATGTGCATGGCATCTAATAAAACAGAAATTGAAGGTTATACTTTCTGTTCCAAAGACTTGAGTCACCTCAGTATAATATTCTCTTTTACTGTCATAGCTTAATCTGAGTTCAAAAAAAGTATTTGACTAAATGGTCGTATTTGCTCCCCAGGATGCAAGGCGGCAGATGCCTATCTGACTATGTGGAAATCTATGATGGGCCACTCCGTACCTCTCCTCTCCTTGGGAAAATCTGTTCTGGGTCTTTTCGCACATACACTTCTTCCTCAAACCTAATGACAGTCCACTTTCACAGTAACTCTCGATACACATACAGAGGGTTTCAAGCTGACTACTACTCCATTCCAGCAGATCAGAGCACTAGTAAGTACATGTTTAATACAGAATCCTGTTTCTCAGTTATTTGCGAATTCCGTGATTGTTAATTTTGTTGTGTTACTTCAATGAATCACCTTATCTGTATTATTATTATATTATTATCTGTAATACTGTTTAATTGTTGATTTATAACTGTTAGACTATAACTAAGTTTACCTGAAAAAATGCTTTTTAAAACTAAATAAATTATTTCAGATGTTTTCTGTGAGGTTTAAACTAAACTTGTATTCTTATGTCATCTTAATATTTTCTATTTTCCTATCATGAGAGAGGTCCATGTTCCTTCCCAACATACTGGTTATAGTTTTCTGACATATTGCTGAATGCAACATATGCCATATATGCCAGTACTCTAGACTGGTACATGCAACTTTTGTCGATAAATAGAATAGTTTCTCGCTTCTCATTGTAAAAAGCTTTTTACATTCCCTGCCATTTGGCAACATCTCTGAAGTGTTTAAGACCTTCTACTTTGAACGCAACAACTATTCAGACTCTTAACCCTTCATTTTAATTTAAAGCAACTTTTGGTGTTTTCAAAGTAGTTTTTATCCCAGCAGCGCTTAAGGCATCTGGTCCAAGATGAAGGCCTCAGACTTTGGGCTTACAGACACTGAATTTTTGTCTCATCTGCAAGCATTTGTGTCTGGGCTTAAGGGAGGTCATGCAAACCGCCTGTTGGTGGTGATAAATAGTATCATGAAGAGCTCCCTTGGCCAGTCAGTAAAATGAAAGCTTGCAAAACCTGAACCATCATACATTTTCCATCTTACTCTTTGCATCTCGTGGTTTAGTGTTATTTCCTACTGTGGCTAAGAACACTGTCTATTGGAATATTAAAAACTTTTTGTTTGGGCCTTAATCTTACTTAGGAAAAAAAAATCAAAATATTGTGAAAAGCATCGTCACTGAGGTAAAAATTTTGGTGTTTTGTGTGGTGTATTAAACATATTTTTGTATAATCTTTAACACTGATTATCTCAAGGTCACAGAAAGGAGAAAGCCAGTTTGAAATTAGTCAGCATCTCACTACATAATAAATTGATAGCATTTAATAGAGATGCAAGCATATGCTTTGGTTTCTGAACTCTTTCTGCAATACCAGCTGCTTCTGCAAAACAGCTGCTTATTTAGGTCACAACATATAACTGATTTTGGTTGCTTCGATGCACTTGTAACATGTTCTTCCCCATCTGTTAGCACTTCTGTGTTTGCCAGACTACATGCACACAGTTGTGAGCAGAGCCTTTCTTCAGTCAGAGGGCTACTCGACTTCGAATCTCACCTTGAATGATTCGTACTGCAAACCCACCATCACCTCCCAGTATGTTATATTCAACATACCATACAATAGCTGTGGCACGGTGAGAAAGGTATGACTTTAAGTGTTTCAGCAAAATGTGTAAATATTTTGAGTAAATGTGTAAAAATTCAAGCTGAAGAATTCAAACTTTGAAAAACACAAGGAACTGAAGGCTATACTGTGGTTTGCAGGGCCTGGCAGTGTCCATGTGGCCGTGGGCTTTTTCACCCTCTCCTGAGGCATAAGGTTTATTAATGTCCACATCTCCTTCACTGGCTGTCAGGGCATTCACTACAGCTTGTTGATTGACTTTCTAAGGAAAGAAGTGTGGGAGGAAGCAAACGGTATTTACAAGGTCCCAAGCTGAGTGTGATAATTAAGCAGGTCTTGAAAGCGTTGACTTAATTGATTGATCTTAATCAATCTGTTTTAGCTCAGATCTCAGCTTAAAAATTGTGCTGGACCAGAACCTTCATGCATTGTTCAAAGCATTGTATAAATGGCACTTAATTCAGTTACATCTGGGTTTAATGTGAGTAGTTTCCTAGATCACATTGTAGTCACTGAACATTGCATGAAGATAACACATTTCTCTCTTGAGAATAGAAACGACTAATTTTACACTTCTCCAAATCAGACTTCCAAGGAGATGATACATTTGCTATGCACATTACTGCAAGGAGATAGCAAAGTTTAGAATGCATAATAGGAAACCTGACTGTGCGAGTTAATTTTGCATTTTATATGCCAAACAGGGAAACAACAATACAATCATCTATTCCAACCTTATTAGAGGATTTTCTTCTGGTTCTGTAATCACAAGACATAAAAGGCTTCACTTGCATGTCAACTGCAAAATGCTCCAGAACACATGGACGCAAAAAATGTATGTTGCTGAGGATAATTTTGAAGTCAATGAAACTCAGTACAGCAGATACGACGTGAACCTTACGTTTTATCACACAGCATCTTTCTCACGGCCAGTGTATGACTCGCCATACTATGTTGATATCAACCAGGATTTGTTTCTTGAAGCTCGCCTGCACAGCTCTGATTCAGATTTGATGTTGTTTGTGGACACCTGTGTGGCATCTCCTGATCCCTATGATTTTACAGCAGGGACTTACGATTTAATCAGAAATGGGTAAGCTCTTTTCCAAACAGTTAAAGATAGAACTGACTTTGAAGTCTACATTTTTTAATGGAAGTTTTAATATGAACACAGTATAAACTGATACTAGTTTGTTACTAATTAATGTAACTTGAGCAGGTGGGATTTTTCACTGGGGAGAGGGGAGATTGACCCAGAATATAAAAAGCTTAAAACTGGCCATAGCAGCTCAGTGCTGCCAAAGAAGGGCATCTTGTTCTTCCTAATTCAGGTTCCTGGACCATGAGGTAACTTCAGTGCTTATTTGACAGCATGATAAATCAGCTCAACTCACTTAAATGGCAGGAAACTAACCCATTTTTTTTTATTAAAAAAATAGAACCACCACCACTAATAGCAAAAGAAAGTATTTGTATTGTTGAGAATTTTAGCTGAAGGATTTTTGCCAAATACAGAGGTGCTTCCCTGAACAGCTGATTGGATTCATAGAAAGCTGGTGTGCTTGTCAGCATGACTATAAACCTCTGGCAATACGGTAAGATGGAGCTGAATAGAGTGGAAAAAGTACAGGAGTTTAGAAAAACAGTTCCCATCTTCATCACATTTAAAATCTCTTTCCATTATATTCCATGTAAATAATTGCCTGGTTGTTGTGTGCATTCATGAGAATTGATTTTGTTTGTTTTTCTTTCTTTCTTTTCAGATGTGTTAAAGATTCTACTTACACTAAATATTATTCACCAAACACGCATGTGGCCCGGTTTAAATTCAGTGCCTTCCAGTTTGTTCATAACTATCCATCTGTTTATCTGCGGTGTGAATTTGTGGTGTGCAGGGTCTATGACTATTCTTCCAGATGCTACCAAGGTTGTATTACTAGGTCCAAGAAAGAGGCAAACTCTGCCCAAGAAAGAGTGAATGTTGTTGCTGGCCCAATTCAGCTTCGGGAAGCTGGTGCTGAGAATAGGAATGCTGGTAATTTAAAATAAGATTTTATGTTTCACTTCACAGATAATATCTTTGAATGCCATTTTAAATCTGAGCAAAACTACGCTGCTTCTGGATTATTAGCAGCTCTGCAATACATATTAGGAATGTGCTTACTCTCTAACGCCTGTTGTATTTCACATTTGTTATCTTCACCAGCACATAAAAATACTAATTCAGCAGTTCTACAGGGAGTCTGATAAGACATGGCACAGGCATCTCTGTGGAATTCATCTCTTCCCAAACTGCCTGTGACTTCTACCTGCTATATCTGCTCTTAAAAAAAAAAAAAAAAAAAAAAAGTCATTTTGATAACTGCCTTGACAAATTTGCTATTTCTAAGCTTTTTGTTTGTTGTTTGGTTTCTTAAAATTAGAATGTTTAAGTTGTAGTTTAACTAAGCTCTGCTAGTATAAAGCTTGTTTGCATCTACAGTACCCTGGGTGAAAAGGAGTTTAAAGGTTAGTTAAACTCTAAATCTGATCTAGAATGAATTTTTTTCATTCTCTGCCTTGGAAATAACAAGATGAGAGTTCACATGTAACCAGATTGCTGTCTCTTCATTCCCAGAACTGGACTCTTTTGGCATCCAGGAGGGCATGAATTCAGCTCCTGCTCCAGCTGATTTTTCTCATACACCATTTATTATTGCTGTCATGGCCCTGACAGTTGCTGTTTTTATTCTTGTTGGGTTTCTTTTGAAACATAAACCGAAAAAGCCAATTCCATACCAGGTAATGTGAGACCTGATAACACCGGCAGCTGGTAACAGTGGTTGAGTAATTTGATAGAAAAAACTTGCATTGAGTTATTTCCTTGACAAATCAAGATTCAAATCCAAGATTGAAAGGCCTTTTGAGGTGAAGATCATCTCATGTAAAGAGACAGGCTTGAGCATAAGAGCCCCAAAGAAGCCAGGAGGCTAGGGAAAGTTTGCAGTCCAGTAACAACCTTCTAATCAGTTAGTTGCTGCCTACAATATTAGTCTCGCAAATATTAATGCCGTGTCCGAATCATCAGCTTCCTCCTCTTAAACTGAATATCTTCACTCTGCTAGTTAAAAATACAGCCTGTGTTGACAGGAATGCAGATGACCAGTTCTTGCTCTGCACCTAACCTGAGTTTGTTTCTAGTTTCCTCAGCTGTAAATTAGGATCAAGAGTCCTCCTTTTCCAAGGGGAGCTATGAGTACCTCACAGTGCATGCTGCATTATACTCAGTACTAGAAGCCATCTAAGTACCTCTGACAGATATTTTGTTGCATCTCTGTAGGGAATCTTGGAGTGATGCAATACATGTGCTTCAATTCACCATTCATGTGGAGCTAGCAGCTTTTAAAATGTTGATAATGGTTTCTGTTTCCACTGCGGTAGATGTTAATAGACAAAATATTTGAATGCAAGCATCACTGTTGTATCTCCTAAGCCTTCTTATAAGTCCTGTGTTTTCTATCACTTCAAATATTCTGAGATGGAGATTAAATGTTGTATGGCATAATGAAATGTTTCATGTGGAGGGGCTTTTATGCAGCCAAAAATATCTGAACAATCATGCACTACTGGAAGACATACAAAAATATTTCCTGCAATTGCATATGGATTCTCCTACATAATGTTTTAATTCTACATAATTCTGTGACTAGTTCTTTGAGGAGGCCTTTCTTATTGAAGAAAATAGTAGATTTGAAGAAAATAGTAGATTTGAAGTATTTCCAATTATGGCTGATTTCCAGTAAAAATTAACCTATATAATTACAAGATCAAGAAGCAAATGTTTCTGGCGTGATATTTCTGCTTTAATTTCTGCAAGTGTTTCTGCATTTAAGCTCAAAGTTTTGCTGTCTTGAAGAGCATCATGTGTAATAAAGATATTTTTCCAAGCAACACGTTGTGTATATATACACATCTCCTGCAAGAACACAGGAACATCATCTATTTAGGGTCTGTAAAAATGTCCAGATAGATCTTATTTGTGGTCAAGATCTGCTGTTAGATCAGCTCCCATCTTATGTCTATGACTTACTAAGTCATCAGCCTCTGAAAACTTTATATAGATCCTTACTATCCTATTACCATGAGAGTATAATTATTGTTACAGCCTAGCTTGGCACTTTATTCCCAAACAAAAGCAATTTCTGAAAATTAATTCAAAGTCTGATGTCTTTTTTTTCTTTATGACCAATGAATAAGGTCAAAAGAAATAGCTGTAGTTTTTTTAAGGAAGTGGCATCCTCTGCCTCTTATCAAGTAAAGGTGTAAATTCATCTGGCAGTCATCAGGGGGCTAAGGGCAGAACAAATCGCTGTTTAAATTCCTGAGGCAGCGCTAGTCTTGACTGCAGCCTCCAGAAACCAAAATCTATCACAGCTGTAGGCCTACTGCAAGTCCGGTCCCCTTGTTTTCTCCAACAGTAATGAATATTTTGGGTGGTGCATGCTGGACTGAGATCCTGGGAGATCCTTGGCTGCTGGGCCATTAGCAGGCAGCTGCCAGAAAGGTCTTTGGAGAGCTGACTGCCTTGAAGAAGTGCTGCTTCCTTCCATTGCCTGTGGCTGCCTGCATGAGCTGGTCTGCTCTCCAGCTGTGCCTCTTTGTGACCACAAGAAATGGGGCAAGGCTGGTAGCAATGGAGAGCACCTCACCGCAGAAGGGCTTTGCTGTGATGTTTCTGGAACCTGTGTTAATGTTCTTTAGTCCTGGGATGTGCACGATTAAGGCTGGCTCTGGACCACGGCCAAGGCAAAGGACAGTGCCTCTCAACGGCTGCTTTCAGGACAGCCTCACCTGAATCAATAGACCTTTGGTACCTTTATTGCAACATTCAGAAGCTTAGAAGACTGAAGTAAACAAAGCTGAGACTTTCGTTATTCTTAAGGTTGATCTGCGTAAGTACAATATGACGAAGAAGCTGTTAATGGGCAAACAAAGCTACTATTGTGTCCCTCCTGCTTTTGGAGTCTGTTCAAAGCTTCCGAAAGAAAGAAGCACGGGTCAGACTTCACTGCCTTTTCACTTATTACTTTGATAAGGGAATTGCATAGAGGTGTGGAAATTGTTCTGTGGCATGTTTCTGACAGGGAAGAGGACTACAAGGGTGAAATCTAGATGGTGAACTGAACTGGGTGAAAGTTTGATGATTCACAAGTTTACTTAATGTTTAAGGCCAAGGCATGTAGGATAGCTAAAGGCTTGTAACAAATTTGCTATGAAATCACAGCTACATATTTACAGTAAAACCCTAAAGAAGACCTTACCTTTGCAATTCCAACAAAACTATTACATAGCAGGACTCAATATGCCCATGATTTGTGCCTCTCTCAAATTCTGGTGAATGAATAGAAAAGATATGAGCATCACTACAGCCATGCTGTCACATTAAGATCTCTCTCTATCTGTGTGAGCTGAGTCTCCATCACCTGTATCTAATCTTGAATTTTAGGTCAAATGGTATAGTCATTAAGTGCACTTAGTAAATACAAATTATGGCAGTTAACAACCAACTCTTACATGTCATTGCCTCGTTTTTTTTTAAATTATTCTTTCCTTATGAATTTTGATAATTCTCCTTTGAAAAGGCTTGTGTTAGTATTTATGCTCTTTCAAGACTTTTTTGTCAGTTCAGTATAAACCTCTGTCATAATTATTCTTAGCTCAGGTTCTTGGTTCAATACTACACCAGTTCCTACACAGTGGGGTGACAGCTACAAAGTGCGCACTGGAACAAGTCAATGGCTATTGTCCTTTTTTAGGGATGACTCACATATCCTTATGACAAGACGGAGTAGATTCATTGTACTCATATGAACCAGGGAGTCCTTTCTCTCAGACGTCCTAAAGAAGGACAAAGCAAAAGGCAGCTGCAGCACAGTGAAATCCTCAGGATAAAAGCACAGATCTTAAAGAGGATGTATGAGACTCTTGTAAGAGATAACTTGCAAAAACAAACTAGAATATTTTTAGAATACCTTAAATATTTCTGTAGACTTGCACTGTTCTTGGATCATATTTGTTGAGTTTAAAATCAAAGTAACAGAACAATATCAGTGAAAAACGTAAGATATTTCATGTCACTTCACTTTGTTAGACCCTTATGTTGTCTCAATTACTTCTTTTTGTTTGTTTTGAGAGAGAAATAGAACAATACAAAATACTTATGTAACAAGGATAATGTTCACAAAGTCCAAGGGACTGCTTGAGGCAGCTAAGCCTTACCTAGCCTTTTCAGCAGGCTGCAAGCACATGGGCAGCCAGTTCATGTAATTCAGCTGATAAGCTATTCCTGGCCAATGCTTGGCCATATATTATGCCAGCTGCTAGACTCTGTTCTTTATACTAACGCTTGACTGTTATTTATGTTATGGTAGGACATGGTCTGGACCCAGCTGAGCAGACCTTATTGCTTGCTAAGATTGTCCAAGAATATTTCTGTGTTATCTCTTTGTATCAATGCATAAGAACAAAACCTTCTACTGCCTGGCACTGAGATGGCTGTGCCCTAGTTGTGCTGAGCTCTGCAGAAAGGCATAGTGTAACCTGGTTTGGCCTTTGGAAATTTCTTCTCTCATCTTGAGGTGTGTTACCCTCAGCATGCACCTTCGTTATGAAATGTATGAATTGAGAGCATCAACTGAGCAGTAAGCACATTTTTTTTTTTAAACATTTGCAAAATTTTGTTGCTTACTATAACGACCCAACTAGGCTCTCAGTTAAGCATATAAAGTAGTGCAAAATGTAGTACAACAATATATGTGTAAAGTTGACTCTGTTAATGATATGCTAAAAGCACTAACTTCTTTTCCCTTTCTACAAATTGCTAGACAGTGCCTAGTAATTATGCAGGAGTGGCTGGATGGGAAGCTTGGTAGCTGCATTTATCATTGCTTGTCCATTTGGCAACGACAATGCTTCTGTTGTCTTACAGAGTATCATATATAAGAAAACCCTCAAATTTTTAATAAGCAATTTTAATAAGAAATGATGTGCCCAGTTGGATGGTGGGGAGGGGGGGGTGCAGAGAGAGAGATGGAGCAGTCTGCACTCTGTCTTGCTCATTGATGTTTCAGGGACAATAAAAAGAACAGCTCATATAACTAAGCCATATTGGGCTGGATATAGGGACAAAGATAGGAAGAAAAATTTAGGGGTGGTTGAAAAATTTTGCTGCAGACTTGGCTACTAAAAATACACATTCCTAAGTCAACTGACACAGGAAAGAAAATTGGAAATGCGCTCTAGGTGACCCTGCTTGAGCAAGGAGGCTAGACTAGATGATCTCCAGAGGGCCCTTCCAACCTCAACCCTTCTGTGATTTTTTTGGATGATGAAAACTTTCACCAGGTATTTAGGGTGAAGAAGAAGTCCTTGACAAATATTTCATAGTTGTGGTGAAGGAATTGATTTTAAATACTTTCCTGAAGTCCACAAGGTCATAAAAAGGAGGAAAGCTTCAGAAATATGTGATTGTTGTCATGTTGTGAGAATAAAGAGAAAAGTACTGAGGTAACCAGACCTAGAAAATCCGTCTTGAAAGGAGACGGAATGGTTAAAAGCATTTAGGCAGGATAATTGTAACTTTCTGTAGGAGAACTTGTCATGTGTAAGTTTGTATCAGCTGTAAAGGAGCATAAAAGTTAAGCAATGCATTATAAGCAGATTGATGCTGGACAGTAATCACTAAAACTGCTAAATGACTGAATTCTTCTCTGTACATTGTATTGAAATATTCTTTCACACAGGAAGAAATGTATATGACTTCTGTGTACCTTCCTCATGCTTATAGTTAAATCACATAGCACGCAGCTATGGTGCAACACCTTGATGAACTTTGAATTTTCTCCATTTTAAGAGCAGGTGGCTTTTCATACCTCTAAGTGTTCTGCACATGAAACAATTATTTTCCTTCAGCAATTCTTCTTGGTAGCTTGCAGTATCATTTTTTTTCCTGTTATTCCTTCTGCTTTGAAGGCAAAATGAAGGTCAGAAAATGAAGTCTCCTTCACACAGAAGAGTTGTGAGTTTTGGAGTCAAGTTGCCTTCTCTGCTCACACCACTTCTTCCTATAACCAGTTGACTCATCTGCCACACATCTGATCAGTTGGTCTTGGCTACGCTAACATAGGAAAGTACTGGAGTTACCTGAAGACTGTCATGCTTCCTTCTAAGAACTAAGGGTGATTTGAATAAGGGAGTAGAATAAGAGTTTGAAGAGCAATAGCCAGGATCAGATATAAAGTGATGGGGAAGGATACAGTTGAAGTGTCATGTAAGACAGGAGCTAATATGGCCCATAGGAAACAATCATCTGGGTTGTACTCCCACTTTTTTTCCAAAGAAAGACCCTTCAAATATAGGCTCTTTGACCCTTCAGGACCTTCATTATGTGGCTAAAATGCACACGTATCATGTTAAGAGAGGAGTGCAGGTCTGGCCGTATGATGAGAGTGTGCAAGGGCTGGCTTGGATCCCTAAAGACTGCTTTTATATCCTACATCCCAGGCATATCACTGAAATGGAGCTATGCTACACGTTCCCAGAATGTCTCTGTCAGAGATGGTTACCATTCCTGGCAAAAAAAGCCCTGGGAACTACAAATGTAAGAAGTTCCTTAAAGTTGTCATGAATTTAATTTGGTTTTTGGTTTGATTCATGCGTTGCCCTCAGATACACTCACTCTTTAAAAATGACATTTCTAATTGCCATAGCACAGAGACTGCTTTTCTTGAGCTTTGATCATCCCCTTGATGTGAGTCTGGGTATTGCTAAAGATTTGTTCAGTGTGACTAGTGGCTACTTCTGTGTTTCATTGAGGTACGTTATCAAAGTGGGATATTTCACTGGGAAATTGGGAGAGATGAAGTAAAAGGACCCAAGATTTCTGACAACCAAGTTTGTACTGAAGAACTATGCTAGCAAATTTCATTACTGTGAATAAAATTACTACACAGTATTTAGTCCTGTTCTATTTTGAGTTGTCATCCTTCAATTTTCTATTCATCGAACCAAAGAACAGCTGAGGTTGGAAGCGACACCTAGAGATAATCTAGTCCAACCTCCTCTGCCAGCTGGATATTACTGAGAAAGGTGGCTCCATCTTCTTTACACCATCCTGCCAGGTATTTATACACATTGATAAGACACTGCCCAGACCCTTCTCTTCTTGATGCTAAGCAATCCCTGCTCTCTCAGCCTCTGCTTGTATGCCACACGCTCCAGTCCTTTAATCGTCTTTCTGACCCTTCACTGGATTTGCTCCAGTGTGTCCATGTCTCTTGTACTGGGGAGCCCGGCACTGGACCCAGCCCTCCAGATGTGGCCTCACCAGTGCTGAGTGGAGGGGAAGGATCACTTCCCTCGACCTGCTGGCAGTGCTCCACTGAATGGAGCCTGGGTTGCTGCTGACCTTCTTTGCTGCCAAGGTACGTTGCTGGCTCACATTCAGGTTGTTGTCCACCAGGACCCCCAGGTCCTTTTCTGCCAACTTGCTTTCCAACTTATTGGCCACCTTGGCCAGTATAAAATTTTTATTTTTCAAGAATTTAAAGGAAGGAATATGATCTCATAGCCCCTTCTCAGTTAGTTAAAATGTGTGATCGTTCTACTGAGCACATGGTATTGGTTTTGCTCTTGCCAGAAAGTTAGAAATAGTAGAATTGTGAATGGTGACGTTTATGTTTACATTTCTTTATTAACATATGAATACAATCAGTTGTATTTACCATTGTCCTCCTGTTTTTCCTCTTCTCAGTGACTGCTTTCATAGCTTCTGTTTCTGTCTTTGGACTCTTGTCTTTTGCCTCTCCTTCCTCTACTTTAATTCTGTGAGCCTTTGCAGAAAAAGGACTGCCTATTCCCTTGGTCTCTAGACAGAAACCGTACTTTGCTGCAGCAGGAATGGGAATATGCCAAGGAAGATAGTGCCAAAGTGAAGTGAGCTCATCAGAGGGTAGTTATGAGGGTAGTTAAGTATGGGAACAGGTTGCCCAGAGAGAGTGTGAAATCTCTGTTCTTGGATTGAACTGGACAAAGCTATGTGCAACCTGTGTTGAATCCAGTGTTGTCCCAGTTTTGAATGGAAATTTGGATTAGAGGTGTCCAAAGGTCTCTTCCAATCAACGATTAAAAGAAACCACTGATTACTCTGATGTGCTATTAACAAGCAATAGGGAAACATGCTTGTAATTGCAAGAGGATGCTATCAGAAATTTAAACATTTATGAGACAAAGGTTGTCTGCTGAAGGGAAAACTTGCTGTGAATTTAGTGCCTCACCTTGCAACACTTTTCAGAGTCTCTATCTAGTAATTCACTAGCTACAAGCAGTGTTGGGGCACAGAAATGTTCTGTTGTACAGAAATATTGTCAAGCTCTTGATGTGGCTATTCCTCTTAGGTTCAGTACTTGTGGATGCCAGCTCAGGTAAACCACTTAAAATTAAAAATATATATATATTAAAAAAGAAGCAGGAAAAAGAGAAACCCATTTTATTCCCCTTCACTAGTTCCGTACCTGTCACTCATTTGCTAGTATAGTCAACATTGTACAATGCAGACTGTGGGAAATACAAGTGGTGAGCAATTTTCTTGCTGTGCTCACATTTGGAAGTATTCAGTGAGCAAAGTTCTTGCTGCTTGGGCAATAAATGAGATCAAAATCTCAATTGCAAGCACATTTCCCAAGCACATTTCTAATACCTCCAAGTGAATTAGAAATATTACCTGAGAATTGTGTGAGTGCAGTATCTTAGTTTATTGCTTGTTAAGCACTTAAATGCTGGAGTTTACAAAACATCTTTTATTGTATATTCATGTCAGTCTCTCAAGTTGCAAGCTGAATGCCAGAATGACTATATTGAAATTTATGATGGGCCACCCAATACTTCTCCCCTGCTTGGGAGAATTTGTTCTGGCTCTGATCTTACATATACATCATCCTCAAACCTCAAGACCATTAGATTTTGTAGTGACTCCAGATATTCAAATAAAGGGTTTAATGTTGACTATCACTCCATCCGAAAAGATGAGAATACCAGTAAGTTTCAATTCAGTTTGTAATGTTTTCTGTGTTAAGTATTTGTTAATGTTGGTGAGCCACTTCACACAGATGACATTCCTACTCAGATTTCACAACTGATTATTGACCAGTAACTTTCAGACAATAATTTTTTTTTGCACTTTAAGAAGACTTTCAGGTACCAAACTATTGTCTTTAGACATTTTCCATGCTGGCCAGTCTAAGTTCACCTTTCTTCTTATTGCTTCATTTTTCTTATTTCATTCTACAATTCTTCATCTTTCCTGTGGCCTATATGATTCTCTGTACTATGTTGATCTGAATCAAAATTTGTTCCTTCAAGCTTCCCTTCAAAGCTCTGACTCAAATCTGATGTTGTTTCGGGACACGTATGTGCAAATTCTTTCATGCAGCACTGTAACTAGAGTATGAAATATTTGATTCAAAAATAAGATAAATTCCTTAGCCTCTTCTTGCTTTTCTGAAAGCCTAAAATGTTTTGAAACAATGGTACCTGAGCAGATGACAAAGCTTACAAGTAAATAGGCTGAAATTAAATGGCATGATACGTTAGAAGTGTAGGTGCCCCACTGCTAGGCTGGAAGGTTATTGCTTGTGTTAGACTAAAAAATTGAACCAATGTCTTGTGCTTACCAGGTGAATGTCCTCCCAGAACTACTAGATACCTACATTTAATCCTGTTCGCAAGAACTTTGCTCAGTTATGGAATTTCAGTGGTGTACGCTTTGCTTTGGTACAAATTGCTACCACTATTTCTTATTTTTGTCTCCTATTTTCTCTTCTTACTAAAAACACACATTTTTATATCCTTTAGAGTTCTTGTAGATTCTTACCTTCTTGTTTTAAGTTTGAACCTAACACATACTGCACATAGTGTAATAATTTTTCTATTCACAAGAGCTAATTTATAAATTTTATACCTTTCCAGATGTGTTAAAGATCCCACCTACTACTCTTATCATTTGCCATACAGGTATGTCACTCAGTTTGCATTTAATGCCTTTAAGTTTGTAAGTCAACATCCATCAGTTTACCCGCAGTGTGAACCAGCGTGGTGCAGGTACAATGACTATTCTTAATGCTATCAAGGCTGTGTTAGTAGGTTCACGAGGAATGCAAAAACTTCTGAGGAAAAAGTGAATGTTGTTATTGGATCTATTCAGCTTCAGGAAGCTCACACTGAGAACAGGAATGCTAGCAAGTTTAAATAACTTCCTCTTGGGTTTAATGTTAATATTACTGTAATGCCTGCATGACAGTTTAGATGTGAAATCTAGCTCTGATACATACCTTTGCTGGTTTCTTCACATCTCCACCATAACCCTTATAGGGAATTGGTTTTTAAGTAATGATATTTACAAGCTATTTCTTTTCTGTCATATTTTAGAGCCATTATTTTCATCTGCGCATGTCACATGGCAATTGATTCTGTTCTGCAGGAGAAGAGATGAGATGTATCTGATCTCCCTGCAGGAACTATAATAATTTTTCAAAGCTATGCATGATTTGTATGTCTCCTATCTATAAACAACCAATCTGTAATTCCCCTTGAGAACATTTCCCAGTGTTCTATAGCCGCTGTTACTGTCAGGAAACAGCATCAAATGGTCTTAGTGTGTAATCATTACAAATTATTAGTTGCTGTTTGTTTGCTTGCTTGCTTGGCTATTTTCTTTATTTCATTCGCCTACAGAATTGGTTGTAAAACAGTGCAGTTTATTCTGTAGAGCAGAATAAACTGTAGAGCAGTTTATTCTCTGATCATATCTACATTGTAACATTTTAATTCAAGTTCTCTCTGCCTAATTATTTTTGAGAATAGCTAGATGGAGAAACAGATGTAAACAACTCTCTCTCTCTGTGCTCAGAGCTGGCCTCTGACATCCAGAACAGAGAGTCTCTGAGCTCAGCTCCTGCGACTGCTGCTGGGTCTCACACTCCACTTGCTGTGGCCGCCATGGCACTGGTGGTAGCTGCTGTCCTCGCCATGGGTAGGTTTCGGCCGAAGCATAAGCTGCAGGAACCCATTCCCTACCAAATCATGTGAGAGGTGGTAAAACCCCTGCAGCTGGCTGGGGCTGATGTTTTCACTAGCCATCTATACCCATACGACTTCAGGATTTGGTTTTGTAATCTGTGCAGAGGGTAGCTCTTACGTGACGACTGCAG
Source organism: Rhea pennata (assembly GCF_028389875.1). NCBI lineage: Eukaryota > Metazoa > Chordata > Aves > Rheiformes > Rheidae > Rhea > Rhea pennata. The sequence goes on along the minus strand of NC_084669.1, from coordinate 4,992,129 downwards.
CACTTAATTGCTGCTTGAAGAACGCACTGCAGTGAAACAACACACTCTGCTAGAATGAACTGAACTTATGAGGAGTCTGGCTTTAAAAATCTTCCAGTTCAAATACACATAAAGGCTAAGGAAAGTTTGATTCTCCTATCCCAGCACCCAAATAAGCTGCCATCTTCAGTGCTGGTCATTTCACAGCATCTCAGTTAAGTTCCTACTTTGAGTGTCCATCTGAGAAGATTGACTGACTTCACTGACTTAAGAACTGATTTCTTTGGCCATTGTTGATATGCAGGTAAAACACCTGTGTGGCACCACGAACTGGTGGTGAGGTTCAATAATCTCAATAATCAATTGCGAGCAAAAATACACACGGATTGCACATAAGGAATCACTCCTGTACAGAATTTCTTTCTTTCTTTGGTGGTCATGGTGGTTCTTATTTTGTGTTTTTATGAGAAAATGAGGGCCATTTATGAGCTTTTATATAAAGGATGATATTTTGAATATAATCAGATCTGTTACATAAATATTTAATTAAAAAGCAGGTGAGGATATACCTATAGAGTGGCAGTTCTTTCTGTGTACTTGCAAATGTATTGCCTATACATCTGAACTCCGAGCTAGTGCTTTATCATGTTGGAGAATATGATCTGTGACAAAGAGTCTTTGCCAAGCAATGATTTGTGCTCTCACTTTTACGCATTTATAAACCTGTAATGAGGGAAAAAATAGGGAATATACAGAGATTGCCATAAGGGAGTGTGACCTCTCTCTTAGCCCCCATGTGAAAAAAACAAACAAACAAACAAGCTGTTTGGAAGAACCCATCTACTACAGGAGGAAAGGTCTCTGGTGTTTGATTGAGAAATTATCCTCTTCAGACTTTCCTGTTTTCTAGCCAGCTGTGAAAGAGGAAAGCTCGGGGGGAACAGCAGAAGGCAGTGTGTATGAAGTGAGCTGGAGATAAAGCAGTGCCCTCTTGGGAGTGACAGCCGTACTTTAGGGCTTCGTCCTGACCTGACAAGGAGGATGCAGGCAGCTCTGATGGGAATAGCATGACCAGCCTGCCTCTGTCTTCCTGCAAGCTGCCATTTCCAGGGGACCCCAGGCAGGCCTCTTCTCACCTCTGTAGGCTGTGGAGAAGGGGCCATAGGAGGACTTACTGATATCGCTCTCAGGGGATGGTAATGAACTTTACTGCCCACAGCTGGAGGAGCAAAGATTGAAGAGGTTCCTCAGCTCTCCTCTGCCTAGTGACACTGTTGAAGGGCATACTTGTACAAGAACTCATCTACCTTTCATCTAGTCCCCTTGTGTGGGCCTGAGATTGTCCAGGCTTGGAGAAGTCCAGCTGCTTGCTCAGCACAGTGGCGACTTCCCGAGACCCGCTCTCTAGACCAGGTTCTTCGCCTTCGGTCTTTCAGGAGCAAAAGCCTTCTGTTTTCACTCCTGCCCCCACTACTGCAGTGGCCTTGCCCCTGTGGATGTGCTACCCCATCATTTTTCAGACAACAGTGTGATGGCACTCTTTCTACTTCACCTGATCCTACAGTATCTTTATGATCATACTAGCAGGAAGATCCCAGGCCTAGGACATTGGTGCCTCCAATTTGCAAACAGCTTGGACTGCTCAGAGCTGAGCCTTCCAGTGCTGCTTCTATGCTGGGTCTCAGATGGGGAAATACCAAGGTTATATCAGAACATGAGGTAGAAATACCAAGTTCAGTGGTTTCCATATTAAATATTGCTATAGAGAACACTGCTAAACTGCCCAAGTATTTGGCACCTCAGAATCATCCTCCTTATTCCCCACCCTCTGCCTTCCTTGCACCACAAGTATTCCACAAGTGCAGTGTTCAAGAAAACTCAATCTGATGATGAAGAAAGGGTCACACACTAAAGCAAGTGCTCTGGGTGAATGGCTCGTCAGCCAAAAATCATCCTTCCCTCTTCCTGGTCTGCCACATTCAGGAAAGCTGCTAGTGGTAAATCCAATGAATTTGACTCTTGGCTGTAGATAGTTCTGATTCACTTGCTTTCTCACCATTAAACAAATGCAAATTGATTTGAAATGATATGTTTCACATGGTATAGGCAACAGAGCCTGTAAGGCTGTCAAGGAACTCAATAAATTAGCCTAAGCTGCCTCACATGACTTTAACACAGGCATTCAAACTAACATTCCTCAATGCAAAAATTTGTGGACAACCACACTCCAGTGTAGATATTTTCTTATAGTCAAGGATAAAAGTTGATTAATTTTCTGTGTTCTTTTAACCTCACAAAAGCCAGTACGTCTGCAGAAGTCTCCTAACAATAATCAGCAGAACAGAAATTGTTTTCAAAGCTCTGTGAAGCTTCTTTCACAGAATAATGTGTTGAGAAACACTTCAAGCTTCCAGAAAAAGTCCTAGAGAGCAGAAATGCATGATCACAAGAGATCTAGCCACTGGGAAGGATGAAAACATGCCCTGTATAGTAATTGTATTAATTAATTAATATAAAATTGTTTGAACATAACATTAATATCTGGTCTCACTGTGCAGGGATTGTCTGATAATCACGATCTCTGAAAATGTGGATCTCTGAAGTGTGCAGTGAAGAACAGAATTAATCAATGTTATTAATTCACCTAGACAGCTTAGTGACTTTTTTCCACTTGAATGGTTTGTGAGTCTCTTTTGTGTCCCCTCCCTCACCTCCTTTTTTCAGTTATTACAAGAGTTTGGAAAAGAATTTCTGTTTGTCACTTATTCTTGCTTCACTGATTACAGTGTGTGAATGATCATTCAAATATACTGGATTTTTGCTGCTTCTTGCCAAGATGTCAAAACCAGCAGAATATGAATAGTGAATACCAGGTATTTTTGTTCATGCATAAATTTCCTCGTTCATGTGCGAATGTGGTTGTTTGTATAAAGAAGAAACATATTTACCCTTCTCAGTCCTCAGTTTCAAGGCTTCCAACTCTGTCTTTGGCCTCTTGTGTTTTGCACTTCCTTCTTCCACTCCGATAATGCTGGCCTTTGTAGAAAGAAGTTCTAAGTCATTCTCTTTCTCCCTTGGGCTCACGGACTTTAATCTTCATCCTTGAGGATTGTCCCTGCATGCAATAAATTTGTATATGGAAAGAATTGTGCAACAAATTTTAACTCCTGATAAGGCCATCAAACCCACAATGGCTGGAGGGGTAGGAATCAGATGGATAACAATACTCTGGCTCTTCAGTTTTAGGGTGAAGTGATGGTCATCAGCCATATCTCATAAAATGGTTACACCACAGAAACACAAGAAAGTAGACACTCTGACAAGAGTGTGATGAATGAGAATTAAGGATTATTTCATGCTGTGGAAAAGCTTCGGATTCAGTTTTCAAGCTTTATAGCTAAAACCGTAGAAAATTAACGAAGGACTGTATTAGGAGAGATTCTAAATAGATTTTTTTTTTCATTCGATGGTTCAAAGGATAAAAGAAAATTTTAGAACAACATTAAGCTGTAACCCATGTGATTTACTTAACTATGCATAAAATCCACAGATTTCTCTGCATTGTTTTCACAAAAAGTTATTGGTCTTGATTCTCTTGAAATTGTCTTGCAATTTAACAATTTCTCAGTAAAAATGATATGACATTTGACTTGAACCTAAAAATATCAAAAAGGGATGAATTTGGCATGGGGGGAGGGATGGAAGATGTTCACACGAGCTGCAATATCTTTCAAATATCTCTTAGTGATTCGCCTGTAATACTTGATTCAGTCTCATACATTAATTCTGCCCAAATGCAAAGGCAAATTTATTTATAGACTGTTCCTCCCTGCTTATGACTGTGTCTCCCAAGCAAGAGAATTAGGAAGCAAAGTTTCATGCCTCTCTGGGGTCAGCTCCCCTTGATCCCCAACTCTCTTTCCTCACTCTGGAGGCTCAGCCCAGGACCATTGATGGCTCCTCTCCTTTCCTCACCTCTCTACCTTGTGCCTCTCCACTTGCTCCTATCGACACTAAGAGGCTGCAGCCACCTCCTACCTTAGCCTTGCTGTTGGTAGCTCTACTTCTGATGGTAGAAGCATTAATGTTGATGTGAAGGTAGCAATTTTGGCAAGACTCAGCTGTTGCCACTAAGTACCTACTGGTTATCTTTGTGATAACTTCAGCATAGACATACTTCTAGTGGCACAGGTACAGAGACTCCCAGACGTGCTTCAACAGGGGCACTAGGGCTTATTCTATTTTATTTAAAGTATGCCAAAGCTGTAGGACATTCATGGCTCCCTAGGGAAACTTGTCTCACTAGTTCGAAGCCTTTTAACGATGCTGTTGGAGGAAACCTCTTTAAATTTCAACATCCCACTACCTTCCCCAGACCTGCCAAAGATTGTCCCCATGCTATAGCTTTAAGCCATGACAGAAAATATTGAGATTCATCAGCCAGAACTGAAAGGTAACTTTCAAATTCTACATACAATGAGATGATTGTGACACCTGTGGTAGCATAAATATTTCCTTCCAGGCAGTGGAAAATGTTACTCTTGAGATACTATCTTTTTACAGAGATCAGGAAGTTACAAAATCTTGAATAACAAATCAAATATATTTTCATTTCAGACAATGGGATTGTGGTTATTTTACTGTTCACCTGCAGAGAGAGAGAGAGAGACAGAGAGACAGAGAGACACCTACACAGCCACTCCCCTTCAGAAATAGAGACTATAAATTCACATGGTCCTTTCTGGCAAGAGCTCTTGATGAGATGGGTACCAATATGGTTTTGATGTGGCTACTTTTGCTAGGTCCATCAATTCTGGAGGCAAGATCAGGTAAATCACTTCATTTGTTCCAGGGTATATAAGAATAAAAAGAGAGTTTGGGGTCTTCTCTGCTGATTCCACAAATAGAAATCACATTCCTGCTGGTATCATTTTGGGCAAATAATGGGAAATGGGATGAAATGTGATGCCACAGCTTTGTTCTACTAAAACTGTGAACTAATTGTCATAGTGAATGATAAGAATGATTTAAACTATTTAATGAAGTTCATTTTTTGATAGGGAGGTATTTTTTCTTACTGCCTTGTATCACTGCTAAAATTGTGTCTGTGAACATGTTACGAATGAATGACTCTTCTATTTCCAGAAATTTGAGAATTAAGAATTATTTAATAATTATGGGAGAATTTATATTTTTTACTAAAATATGTATTCTTTCCAGAGCATACATATACACATATATATACTGCATATATAATATTGCTTGTATTGTTTGAACCCCATTGTACACCAGATCTTACACAAACTTTAATGAAATGTAGTAAGTTAGTCTTTATAATCTATCAATGTGGGTAAAGGAGGGACATCTAAAAATAATTAAAGATGAGAAATTGTTAGTTCAACTTTCCTTTTGTCATTACCTTTTCTCTTACACGATTAGTTTCTCTCTCCTAAGTGACTTAAGTGACTTTGCACTAAACAGTTCCATGTATATCTTAGAATAATGGCAGATGATATTTTTAACTAGTTGTTCAAGTATCACTGTTGTAATCTATGTTACCATCATTCACCTCATCCAGTTTTATCTATCTATCCTCTTCTGCTTGCTGATAACACTCCTCCTCTTGTTGCTCCAGTTCTTCTCTTCACTCGCAGCTTCATTTCCCAGTCTCTGCCTGTGTTTCCTGGGTCAGAGTAAGCGCTGTATTTATACTATCGCTGACTGCTTTTGTCCTTTTAACGCCTTTAATGTGTGAGGCAGAATGCAACCTAGCCAATTACCTACCCCATTACATTCATGGTTTTGATCTTACAGTGATGACAGACCTTGAATGAGGGCAATAAAATTATTCTACGCCAGCTTTAATTTCCCAGTCTCATGTGGTAAAAAGTCAGGTTTGCTGTTTCGGTTCTTAATGTTCTACAAGTATGGTTTAAAAACATGCATCTTTGAACAGATATTTGAAGAAATAAATCAGATGCAAGTCAAGGGACAGATTTGTGCCTTCTCGCTTGAACTGGCAGTTAAGTACATTTAAATAGAACAAACTTAGGACTTTCACGATTCTTCTTGTGCAACTACCAGGAATTAGATGCAGTGAAGAGATTCTAGAGTTGGTAACTTTTCAGAAATTTTTTGCTTTAGTTGAATTATTCAACTGTTTAGTAACAGGCTAAATATATGGTTGGCAAACATACAGAGTTGGACAAACACAGCATGCCTTTCCCATGTGCAAATAGTGTAGATCCTAAAAATTATAACATTTATTTGGTCATTTGTTCTTTGTGGTAACATATTCCTCCACAAGAATGGATCTCTAAGATTGAGATTTTTCATACTACTCACTGAAGTATGTCTAACTTTTGAATAAGTTAAGTCAAACTGCAAAGTGGATGTTTTTCTTTTAACTGAATGAATGCACTTTGACAGCAGCTGTCAGGCATATGTATGATAGGTTATTAAGTATTTCTTTATTTCAAACTCTAATAATATTTTACAGGGGTATGGGAGATTAAAGGTCAGTGAATTCCCATGCAAATTACTGAAATCCCATTGAATGTATTGTCCACTTTGCTGAACACTTAGTGCAATTCTTCTGTTAAAATTACCCTTAAAAACTTGATTGCAATGTGTGGACTCTAGATCCTTAAAATTGTCTTCAAAATTTTACAGGAAGCAGAAAAAATCTAGTGAAACTGCATAAACCAGGGGAGAAAAAAGGGTATAATAGGTATTGCTATCTCTAAAATTTTGTAGTTTTTCCGAAGGATTAATTTGACCTAATTCTGCCCTTATTTTAAGCAAAGGTAGACCACTGGTTGGTGTCCTTACTGCTACACTTCAGTAGTGGTTTGCAATGTGTCTGCTTGGTAATTTTCAAATGGCAGAGCTGCAGCAGCCCCATGAGAACAGGTTTAGGGAAAAGTCACTGTCTTGGCCATCCAGGCTGCATCTTGCTGGGTCCACGAAGCCTCAGGGATCTGCTTGAGCCTTCATACCTCTTTCCTCCCCGCAGTACCTTTTGTAGGCAGCTGTTGCACCACAAGCCAGCAGAGGCTTTGAGCACCATGTAGAAGTGCTACACATACACATTGCTACTAAGACAAGGCTGGGGTGCAGAAAAGTTGTGTAGTACTTCTTAAATTCCAGCAGGATTCAGTGCAAATTGCTACATTTCTTTGTTCCTTAGCATCAAGAGTTTTGATAGCAATGAATAAAGAAACATATATATGTGAAGTATGTTACTAAAACATGCTATTTTCTTCCTGACAACAATGTGAACAATCTTTAGTTCTAGTCTTCTAAAAAATCCTACCTAGGTTTTATTCAGATATTGAAATTAATTTTCTCTCTTTTGCTTTCCAAAGGCTTTTCCTATTATCAAAGATTTTCATTTCTTCGTGAAACAGTCCGTGCTTAGCTTACTGCTTAAATTTTCCATAGCAATCTTTCATAAATTATATGCAGCTAATTTTGAGGTCTAGGAGAGCAGAAGAAAAATGTGTGGTCTGCCTCTCTACTATGTCTTTCTTACAGGCATTTAATCCTAGGCTAAACAAGCCCCTCCTGGGAAGATGATGGTATCTTGTGGCAGTAGGCTGAAATAGATGACTTCTCAGGATCATTTCCAGCTGATTTTTCTGACTCTGTGTTTGTGCTCAATTTCCTGTCTCCCAAAGGGACCAGTCTCAGACTAGTGAATGGAAGGCACAGCTGTGAAGGCCGAATTGAGATTTATTACAAGGGACACTGGGGGACAATTTGTGATGATTTCTGGGACCTTCCTGATGTCCAGGTTGTGTGCAGGCAGCTGGGATGTGGCCAGGCCATTTCAGCACTAGGAAGTGCTTACTTTGGCCAAGGCTCAGGAAAAATTCTCCTGGACGATGTGCAGTGCAGAGGATATGAATCCTCCTTGTGGCATTGTAATCACCGTGGATGGAAGAAACACAACTGTGGCCACCAGGAAGATGCTGGTGTTGTCTGTTCAGGTGTTGTCAGATTTTTCTCTTCTAAATACTTTTCCTATGAATTGCACCAAGTATACATGTATCAGGTTCTGGGTATACAGATATTGTACTCCTCGGATAACACTTCACTGATTCAAGATATATGGCATAAAGATGAACCTGATATATGCCTAATCCTTTTTTGTGCTAGTGCTTGCTGTTTCTATTTTACTTTATTATTATGTTACATACAAAGAATTTTCTGGCATATTCTCGCTAAACAGGCCTGTTCTCAGAAGGCAGATTTAGACCTTCTAACAGCGCTGTCTTTTCACTCCACTGACCCCTAGAGCTTGCATGGAATCACCTTTTTCTCGCTAGGGTAGCATACCAGCTGTGATTGCTCACACTGTGCAAAGCAATTAAAGAAATAAGAATAACACACGTGTCACAGTACACAGAACTTGTATTCTGTCTACTCACCACTCAGGGACAGAGAGATAAAGGAAACAACTTTAAATTACAGCAGCAAAGCTATGTCTGCTTGGCTGATGTTTGGCAGGGAGGGGTAGGGATAGGCGAAACTCATCTTCATATCGTAAGCCTGAACATATTCATTATGGACAACAATAATTTTGCAGTCACAATCCAAACTTCCATAGCTGACAATTCATTTTTGAATTATTTCTGTAGTTTAGTTGTTTTCCTTGAAGTTTAGCCCAATTCATTTTCTGTTCCTACACAAAATTCAATCTACTTTGGGTATGCTGTCACTATGTTGTTTTCTAATTTTACTTTACTTTCATTTTTTAAGCAAAGGTACTTTATTTGTATGTTCATTGTCTGTTCTCCTGTATTACAGATCTTTATGGAAGTGAGGCATGGTCACACACAACAGGCAATTCAGGTATTTTATATATCTATAGTAGATCAGATATTGCAGTATTCCACATTTTGTCAAAGATTAAGAGCGTAGAGAGCTGAACTCAAGCTGGAAAACAAGGTCAGCTGGGCCAATGCTTGGCATTAAAAAAAAATAGCAGGGCTTGCTGTTATATCTCTACTAGCTTATATACATATGTCTTCAGTGTCTCTTAAATTGACACTTATTTCTCACTTGTGTTCATAACTCCACTGACCACTACGGAACTGCAGATGAATTCAACAGGTAATTCATGCCCACCTGATTCACTCCTGGTGCTGCACCAAGCAGCACCCCAAAAGGACCACCTGGGATGCTCTGGGAAAGAACATCTAGGTTGGTGCTGGGTCTGTGCCCTGCTCCTGCCAGGGACCCCATGGCAGCCAGGACCAAGACAGGGGCTCATGGAGGAAAGGCTCTGGCATCCCCAGGAGCCACAGTGACCTGTTCTGGGAGCAGGAAGTACCTTGTAACCTAGTCCCTTTCCCTTACGACACCATTTATAAATACCATTCCGAAGACCAAGTTTCAACTGGTCTTTCCATCAGTTTCAACTGGTCTGGTCTTCCCACCTCCCTTCTCTCTGGTAACCTCTGCTTGGATGGTGTATGTAGACAGAGTTAATTCTCTGGATTTCGTCTGCCTCTTCAGGAACTAGGCTTGTAGCTGATGTTCAGGTGCACCCAATGCATGAGCACATTCCTCATCTAAGAGTTCTTTTATTCATATTTGCAATCTGAACTACAACAGAGATGACTGAACCAGAAACAGCTGTGTCAGAGATGACCACAGTGGAGACAACCATCATGGAGACAAGCACAGCACCAGCGCCCACAGCAGGTAGTTCTGCTCAGTGTCGCTCACAGCCCCCTTAGTGTAGCCTGCTCTCCTGCCTTCTCCTCCTGACAATTCATTTTTGAATTATTTCTGTAGTTTAGTTGTTTTCCTTGAAGTTTAGCCCAATTCATTTTCTGTTCCTACACAAAATTCAATCTACTTTGGGTATGCTGTCACTATGTTGTTTTCTAATTTTACTTTACTTTCATTTTTTAAGCAAAGGTACTTTATTTGTATGTTCATTGTCTGTTCTCCTGTATTACAGATCTTTATGGAAGTGAGGCATGGTCACACACAACAGGCAATTCAGGTATTTTATATATCTATAGTAGATCAGATATTGCAGTATTCCACATTTTGTCAAAGATTAAGAGCGTAGAGAGCTGAACTCAAGCTGGAAAACAAGGTCAGCTGGGCCAATGCTTGGCATTAAAAAAAAATAGCAGGGCTTGCTGTTATATCTCTACTAGCTTATATACATATGTCTTCAGTGTCTCTTAAATTGACACTTATTTCTCACTTGTGTTCATAACTCCACTGACCACTACGGAACTGCAGATGAATTCAACAGGTAATTCATGCCCACCTGATTCACTCCTGGTGCTGCACCAAGCAGCACCCCAAAAGGACCACCTGGGATGCTCTGGGAAAGAACATCTAGGTTGGTGCTGGGTCTGTGCCCTGCTCCTGCCAGGGACCCCATGGCAGCCAGGACCAAGACAGGGGCTCATGGAGGAAAGGCTCTGGCATCCCCAGGAGCCACAGTGACCTGTTCTGGGAGCAGGAAGTACCTTGTAACCTAGTCCCTTTCCCTTACGACACCATTTATAAATACCATTCCGAAGACCAAGTTTCAACTGGTCTTTCCATCAGTTTCAACTGGTCTGGTCTTCCCACCTCCCTTCTCTCTGGTAACCTCTGCTTGGATGGTGTATGTAGACAGAGTTAATTCTCTGGATTTCGTCTGCCTCTTCAGGAACTAGGCTTGTAGCTGATGTTCAGGTGCACCCAATGCATGAGCACATTCCTCATCTAAGAGTTCTTTTATTCATATTTGCAATCTGAACTACAACAGAGATGACTGAACCAGAAACAGCTGTGTCAGAGATGACCACAGTGGAGACAACCATCATGGAGACAAGCACAGAACCAGCGCCCACAGCAGGTAGTTCTGCTCAGTGTCGCTCACAGCCCCCTTAGTGTAGCCTGCTCTCCTCTCTTCTCCTCCTGACTGCACTGAAAGGAGTGTCCCATCTCTCAGAGGACACCCTCCCTCCTAAGGCGGAGAGTCCTAAGTCCTCAGTGAGAGTGAGTTGCAATGGGCTCCTACAACCGCTGAGAGTGCCCTCACAGGGATGTGCGGTTCTGCCCATGTGCAGATGCCTACGATGACATTGCAGCAGCTTGGCCTGGTGGGGGCCAAACCTGGCACCACGTCTCTCTGTGCCACGTGTCAGAGCCTGGGACAACAGGTTCTTCCTCCCTAAGAGTAAGGACTACAGGGGCTCCCCGGCACCGTAGCTGCTGAGAGCGGTGGCAAAGAGCGGGAGCGCCAAGGGGTGCAGCTGATGGCCGTGGGGACTCGCATGGCCGCGTGCCAAAGGGAGACAGCAGGCTGTGTTGTCATGCTCTCTCCTCCCCGCTGGTGCCCCAGCCTCCCTTTCCATCTCGTTTGCAATGTCCCTCCTGTGTCTGGTGGTGGCATGCTCTTTGGGAGTAACAGAGCCCTGGAGCAGGCTGCGCACAGAGGCTGTGGAGTCTCCTTCCTTGGAGATACCCATCCCTGTCTGGACAGGGTCCTGGGCAACGTGCTCTAGGTGACCCTGCTTGAGCGGGGGCGTTGGACCAGATGATCTCCAGACGTCCCCTCCAACCTCAGCCATCGTGTGCTTCTGTGGCAATTCCACTTCTTGCTTTTCCTTCCTTGCAGCCACGGATACAACCTCTCCTCCAGCATTGTCATACCCCGCAGGTAAGTTGTGCCCGTCTGAGGGGTTAGGGGAGCTGCTGGGAGCACCAGGCCAACAGGAGAGCAGAGCCGAGCAGAGCAGAGGGAGGCGTGCTGGGCAGTGCCTGCGTGGCGCAGGGCTCGTGCTCTTGCGGCCAAGAAGGCCAGCGTTATCCTGGGGTGCCTTAGGACGAGTGTTGCAGCCTCGGCCCTTGGCGGGAGGCCGGGGCCTCTCCGGGGCTGCTCGGGGGCAGAGCCGAGCAGCCGTAAAGGGCGCTGGGGACGGTGGCGGCTGCGTGACCCGGCACCGCGTCTCCGTGTCCCAGGCGTCCAACTGCGTCTGGCCGACGGCGGGCACGAGTGCGAAGGCCGCGTGGAGGTGTCCGACGGCGGCGCCTGGGGCACCGTGTGCGACGACGCCTGGGGCCTGAGCGATGCCCAGGTGGTGTGCAGGCAGCTGGGCTGCGGCCGGGCCACGGCGGCCCCGGGAAACGCGCGTTTCGGGCCCGGCTCCGGCCGAATCCTCCTGGACAACGTGCAGTGCAGCGGCAACGAGTCCTCCCTGCTGGAGTGCCGGCACAACGGCTGGGGCCTGCACAACTGCGTCCACGGGGAAGACGCCGGCGTCGTCTGTGCAGGTAGGTGGCCGACGGAGGTGCTCCTGGCTTTGCTGCACGTGCCGCCAGGCGCTTTGGGTCGCTCCCCAGAGCGGGAGCCGGGGCCGGGCTGCCTCCGTCGGCAGGGCTGGGGGCGAGCAGGGTGGTTCGGGGCCATTGCTGCGTGGCGCTTGAAGCTGCACGTCTCCTGGGGGCCTTCCTTCCTGCTGTACTGGCCTCTGCAGGAGCTCGGGCTCTGCCTGCCTCGCCCTCGAGCACCACCGTGCACGGGCACACAAAAGCGTGCTGATCCGCCTCCCCACGCAGCGCGCTTCACATTCACTCAACGAGCCCCTTTGGGGCATACGGGGAGGGAAGAGTAAGGACTACAGGGGCTCCCCGGCACCGTAGCTGCTGAGAGCGGTGGCAAAGAGCGGGAGCGCCAAGGGGTGCAGCTGATGGCCGTGGGGACTCGCATGGCCGCGTGCCAAAGGGAGACAGCAGGCTGTGTTGTCATGCTCTCTCCTCCCCGCTGGTGCCCCAGCCTCCCTTTCCATCTCGTTTGCAATGTCCCTCCTGTGTCTGGTGGTGGCATGCTCTTTGGGAGTAACAGAGCCCTGGAGCAGGCTGCGCACAGAGGCTGTGGAGTCTCCTTCCTTGGAGATACCCATCCCTGTCTGGACAGGGTCCTGGGCAACGTGCTCTAGGTGACCCTGCTTGAGCGGGGGCGTTGGACCAGATGATCTCCAGACGTCCCCTCCAACCTCAGCCATCGTGTGCTTCTGTGGCAATTCCACTTCTTGCTTTTCCTTCCTTGCAGCCACGGATACAACCTCTCCTCCAGCATTGTCATACCCCGCAGGTAAGTTGTGCCCGTCTGAGGGGTTAGGGGAGCTGCTGGGAGCACCAGGCCAACAGGAGAGCAGAGCCGAGCAGAGCAGAGGGAGGCGTGCTGGGCAGTGCCTGCGTGGCGCAGGGCTCGTGCTCTTGCGGCCAAGAAGGCCAGCGTTATCCTGGGGTGCCTTAGGACGAGTGTTGCAGCCTCGGCCCTTGGCGGGAGGCCGGGGCCTCTCCGGGGCTGCTCGGGGGCAGAGCCGAGCAGCCGTAAAGGGCGCTGGGGACGGTGGCGGCTGCGTGACCCGGCACCGCGTCTCCGTGTCCCAGGCGTCCAACTGCGTCTGGCCGACGGCGGGCACGAGTGCGAAGGCCGCGTGGAGGTGTCCGACGGCGGCGCCTGGGGCACCGTGTGCGACGACGCCTGGGGCCTGAGCGATGCCCAGGTGGTGTGCAGGCAGCTGGGCTGCGGCCGGGCCACGGCGGCCCCGGGAAACGCGCGTTTCGGGCCCGGCTCCGGCCGAATCCTCCTGGACAACGTGCAGTGCAGCGGCAACGAGTCCTCCCTGCTGGAGTGCCGGCACAACGGCTGGGGCCTGCACAACTGCGTCCACGGGGAAGACGCCGGCGTCGTCTGTGCAGGTAGGTGGCCGACGGAGGTGCTCCTGGCTTTGCTGCACGTGCCGCCAGGCGCTTTGGGTCGCTCCCCAGAGCGGGAGCCGGGGCCGGGCTGCCTCCGTCGGCAGGGCTGGGGGCGAGCAGGGTGGTTCGGGGCCATTGCTGCGTGGCGCTTGAAGCTGCACGTCTCCTGGGGGCCTTCCTTCCTGCTGTACTGGCCTCTGCAGGAGCTCGGGCTCTGCCTGCCTCGCCCTCGAGCACCACCGTGCACGGGCACACAAAAGCGTGCTGATCCGCCTCCCCACGCAGCGCGCTTCACATTCACTCAACGAGCCCCTTTGGGGCATACGGGGAGGGAAGAGTAAGGACTACAGGGGCTCCCCGGCACCGTAGCTGCTGAGAGCGGTGGCAAAGAGCGGGAGCACCAAGGGGTGCAGCTGATGGCCGTGGGGACTCGCATGGCCGCGTGCCAAAGGGAGACAGCAGGCTGTGTTGTCATGCTCTCTCCTCCCCGCTGGTGCCCCAGCCTCCCTTTCCATCTCGTTTGCAATGTCCCTCCTGTGTCTGGTGGTGGCATGCTCTTTGGGAGTAACAGAGCCCTGGAGCAGGCTGCGCACAGAGGCTGTGGAGTCTCCTTCCTTGGAGATACCCATCCCTGTCTGGACAGGGTCCTGGGCAACGTGCTCTAGGTGACCCTGCTTGAGCGGGGGCGTTGGACCAGATGATCTCCAGACGTCCCCTCCAACCTCAGCCATCGTGTGCTTCTGTGGCAATTCCACTTCTTGCTTTTCCTTCCTTGCAGCCACGGATACAACCTCTCCTCCAGCATCGTCATACCCCGCAGGTAAGTTGTGCCCGTCTGAGGGGTTAGGGGAGCTGCTGGGAGCACCAGGCCAACAGGAGAGCAGAGCCGAGCAGAGCAGAGGGAGGCGTGCTGGGCAGTGCCTGCGTGGCGCAGGGCTCGTGCTCTTGCGGCCAAGAAGGCCAGCGTTATCCTGGGGTGCCTTAGGACGAGTGTTGCAGCCTCGGCCCTTGGCGGGAGGCCGGGGCCTCTCCGGGGCTGCTCGGGGGCAGAGCCGAGCAGCCGTAAAGGGCGCTGGGGACGGTGGCGGCTGCGTGACCCGGCACCGCGTCTCCGTGTCCCAGGCGTCCAACTGCGTCTGGCCGACGGCGGGCACGAGTGCGAAGGCCGCGTGGAGGTGTCCGACGGCGGCGCCTGGGGCACCGTGTGCGACGACGCCTGGGGCCTGAGCGATGCCCAGGTGGTGTGCAGGCAGCTGGGCTGCGGCCGGGCCACGGCGGCCCCGGGAAACGCGCGTTTCGGGCCCGGCTCCGGCCGAATCCTCCTGGACAACGTGCAGTGCAGCGGCAACGAGTCCTCCCTGCTGGAGTGCCGGCACAACGGCTGGGGCCTGCACAACTGCGTCCACGGGGAAGACGCCGGCGTCGTCTGTGCAGGTAGGTGGCCGACGGAGGTGCTCCTGGCTTTGCTGCACGTGCCGCCAGGCGCTTTGGGTCGCTCCCCAGAGCGGGAGCCGGGGCCGGGCTGCCTCCGTCGGCAGGGCTGGGGGCGAGCAGGGTGGTTCGGGGCCATTGCTGCGTGGCGCTTGAAGCTGCACGTCTCCTGGGGGCCTTCCTTCCTGCTGTACTGGCCTCTGCAGGAGCTCGGGCTCTGCCTGCCTCGCCCTCGAGCACCACCGTGCACGGGCACACAAAAGCGTGCTGATCCGCCTCCCCACGCAGCGCGCTTCACATTCACTCAACGAGCCCCTTTGGGGCATACGGGGAGGGAAGAGTAAGGACTACAGGGGCTCCCCGGCACCGTAGCTGCTGAGAGCGGTGGCAAAGAGCGGGAGCGCCAAGGGGTGCAGCTGATGGCCGTGGGGACTCGCATGGCCGCGTGCCAAAGGGAGACAGCAGACTGTGTTGTCATGCTCTCTCCTCCCCGCTGGTGCCCCAGCCTCCCTTTCCATCTCGTTTGCAATGTCCCTCCTGTGTCTGGTGGTGGCATGCTCTTTGGGAGTAACAGAGCCCTGGAGCAGGCTGCGCACAGAGGCTGTGGAGTCTCCTTCCTTGGAGATACCCATCCCTGTCTGGACAGGGTCCTGGGCAACGTGCTCTAGGTGACCCTGCTTGAGCGGGGGCGTTGGACCAGATGATCTCCAGACGTCCCCTCCAACCTCAGCCATCGTGTGCTTCTGTGGCAATTCCACTTCTTGCTTTTCCTTCCTTGCAGCCACGGATACAACCTCTCCTCCAGCATTGTCATACCCCGCAGGTAAGTTGTGCCCGTCTGAGGGGTTAGGGGAGCTGCTGGGAGCACCAGGCCAACAGGAGAGCAGAGCCGAGCAGAGCAGAGGGAGGCGTGCTGGGCAGTGCCTGCGTGGCGCAGGGCTCGTGCTCTTGCGGCCAAGAAGGCCAGCGTTATCCTGGGGTGCCTTAGGACGAGTGTTGCAGCCTCGGCCCTTGGCGGGAGGCCGGGGCCTCTCCGGGGCTGCTCGGGGGCAGAGCCGAGCAGCCGTAAAGGGCGCTGGGGACGGTGGCGGCTGCGTGACCCGGCACCGCGTCTCCGTGTCCCAGGCGTCCAACTGCGTCTGGCCGACGGCGGGCACGAGTGCGAAGGCCGCGTGGAGGTGTCCGACGGCGGCGCCTGGGGCACCGTGTGCGACGACGCCTGGGGCCTGAGCGATGCCCAGGTGGTGTGCAGGCAGCTGGGCTGCGGCCGGGCCACGGCGGCCCCGGGAAACGCGCGTTTCGGGCCCGGCTCCGGCCGAATCCTCCTGGACAACGTGCAGTGCAGCGGCAACGAGTCCTCCCTGCTGGAGTGCCGGCACAACGGCTGGGGCCTGCACAACTGCGTCCACGGGGAAGACGCCGGCGTCGTCTGTGCAGGTAGGTGGCCGACGGAGGTGCTCCTGGCTTTGCTGCACGTGCCGCCAGGCGCTTTGGGTCGCTCCCCAGAGCGGGAGCCGGGGCCGGGCTGCCTCCGTCGGCAGGGCTGGGGGCGAGCAGGGTGGTTCGGGGCCATTGCTGCGTGGCGCTTGAAGCTGCACGTCTCCTGGGGGCCTTCCTTCCTGCTGTACTGGCCTCTGCAGGAGCTCGGGCTCTGCCTGCCTCGCCCTCGAGCACCACCGTGCACGGGCACACAAAAGCGTGCTGATCCGCCTCCCCACGCAGCGCGCTTCACATTCACTCAACGAGCCCCTTTGGGGCATACGGGGAGGGAAGAGTAAGGACTACAGGGGCTCCCCGGCACCGTAGCTGCTGAGAGCGGTGGCAAAGAGCGGGAGCGCCAAGGGGTGCAGCTGATGGCCGTGGGGACTCGCATGGCCGCGTGCCAAAGGGAGACAGCAGGCTGTGTTGTCATGCTCTCTCCTCCCCGCTGGTGCCCCAGCCTCCCTTTCCATCTCGTTTGCAATGTCCCTCCTGTGTCTGGTGGTGGCATGCTCTTTGGGAGTAACAGAGCCCTGGAGCAGGCTGCGCACAGAGGCTGTGGAGTCTCCTTCCTTGGAGATACCCATCCCTGTCTGGACAGGGTCCTGGGCAACGTGCTCTAGGTGACCCTGCTTGAGCGGGGGCGTTGGACCAGATGATCTCCAGACGTCCCCTCCAACCTCAGCCATCGTGTGCTTCTGTGGCAATTCCACTTCTTGCTTTTCCTTCCTTGCAGCCACGGATACAACCTCTCCTCCAGCATCGTCATACCCCGCAGGTAAGTTGTGCCCGTCTGAGGGGTTAGGGGAGCTGCTGGGAGCACCAGGCCAACAGGAGAGCAGAGCCGAGCAGAGCAGAGGGAGGCGTGCTGGGCAGTGCCTGCGTGGCGCAGGGCTCGTGCTCTTGCGGCCAAGAAGGCCAGCGTTATCCTGGGGTGCCTTAGGACGAGTGTTGCAGCCTCGGCCCTTGGCGGGAGGCCGGGGCCTCTCCGGGGCTGCTCGGGGGCAGAGCCGAGCAGCCGTAAAGGGCGCTGGGGACGGTGGCGGCTGCGTGACCCGGCACCGCGTCTCCGTGTCCCAGGCGTCCAACTGCGTCTGGCCGACGGCGGGCACGAGTGCGAAGGCCGCGTGGAGGTGTCCGACGGCGGCGCCTGGGGCACCGTGTGCGACGACGCCTGGGGCCTGAGCGATGCCCAGGTGGTGTGCAGGCAGCTGGGCTGCGGCCGGGCCACGGCGGCCCCGGGAAACGCGCGTTTCGGGCCCGGCTCCGGCCGAATCCTCCTGGACAACGTGCAGTGCAGCGGCAACGAGTCCTCCCTGCTGGAGTGCCGGCACAACGGCTGGGGCCTGCACAACTGCGTCCACGGGGAAGACGCCGGCGTCGTCTGTGCAGGTAGGTGGCCGACGGAGGTGCCCCCGCTCCGCCCTGTGTCCGTCCCACCCCACCGTGCTCTCTCTTCCCCGCTGGTGCCCCAGCATCTCTACGCCTTTCTTTCGCGATGCGCGTGCTGGGTTCGGTGGCAATTCCATTTTTGCTTTTTCTTTCTTGCAGCTATTGATCCAACCTCTCCTACATCATGGCCTTACTCAAGAGGTGAGTTATGCCCGTCTGAGGCATTGGGGGTATTGCAGCAAGCAATGCATTAAAAGTAACAACGTTTTTACTCTAAAAGTTTATTCATGGTCATAGAAACGTGAAAACATTTTGCAGCTGTCCTGATAGGAGAAGCAATTGGATATATTTAAGGCCTGAGCCAGCTGTTGATGCATTTATGCTTGAAACAAGTAACAATTTACAAAAATTCCTGAAAGACTGGCAGCTTATGTATCCTCCAAGATCCTTTGGGGTATAAGGAGACCCAGGAGAGGAATTGAGAGAGCGCTGTGTGTTCAGGAAAGTATTTCCATTTGGACCGCCACGGTACCCACCAGAAGCAGGCGCTGACTGTGCAAAGCAGAGACCGGGCCAGGCGGTGTCTGGATGTTACCAGCCAAACCTGCAGAGGGTGTTCTGGCACCGCGGATGCGAGCGGGAGCACAGAATGACACGTGAAAGCACACCGCGGGCAAAAACAAATGTTGTAACTCGCTCTCCCTGCCCTGCATGCTGAGAGAAACAGTTTCAGAATTAGACAGTAATCATAGAACTTACGATCTGAGGCGAAAAACAAACTAAAAGTCATAACCATCAAATTCCCTATAGAAACATTGCTTTCATGCATGCTGTAGGTGTGAACCCGTGATCTACACAGTATATTTATAGATGTAGTCCAAAATGCATTAACATTACCAGCAGTTCTCGTTGATGATTACCGATTTGTTAAATATACCTGAATATCTTGCTTTACATATACAATCTAAGCCTGAGAGCTACTGAGAATGTGTGTGTTTAGTTTTGATTTGGGTCATATAGAATAAGATCTGAAGTCATCAGGAGATCTGCTTTCTAATCTCAGAGGACTGGAGTACTCAAGTACAATTTTGTAGAGGTTAATATAAGTAAACCCATTTCCACTTCTTTCTGCAGAAAGTTTTCTCTGTGGTGGCTTAATTTCAAATTCCTCTGGGATCCTGGAGAGTCCGTTCTACCCTGGACATTATCCAAGTAATGCTGACTGTGTGTGGGAAATACATGCAGAGAACAATTTCCGTGTTGTGCTCACATTTAGAGATATTGTGTAAGTAAAGCGATGATTCCCTGGGCAAATAGCAATAGTCAGAATCTGTTTGAAACAGGCAAATTTCCCAATCTTAAGGGTTTTTTCAAGAATATTGAGCCTTTTCAAGGCAATTAGAAAACTAAAACTGTATTAATGTAGTATTTTGTAGTCACAACAATATATTTGCTACTGCTCCATACAAAATGAATAAAATGTGTCGGGGCTGCGGCAAAAATGTCTACCATGAAAACTTTAAATTCTGAATGATTTTATCCTGTGATGAACAATTAAATCAGAATTTCTGAAACTCATCTGATAAGATATTGATGTTTGTTCCGTAGGATGCAAAGCAGCATGCAAAGCAGCAGATGCGAGCATGACTACATTGAGGTCTATGACGGGCCTCTACATTCTTCTCCTCTTCTTGGGAAAATTTGTGCTGGTTCCCTTCGCACGTACACTTCTTCTTCAAACCTGATGACCGTTCGGTTTCACAGCGATTCTAGATACACATTTAGAGGCTTTCAGGCCCACTACTCCTCCATTCCAGCTGATCACAACACCAGTAAGTTCCTGTTCAGAGCAGGTCTCTATTTCTCAATAGACAAGCCTGTTTATTGATTTTGTTTTGTAAAATAAATATTTGTTAATTCTGTGGAACTATTTCCTATTTTTGGAGCTTCTCATGCATGTGAATGTTGAAGTTGATCTCAGACACATGCGAAAGTAATCAACATTTATGCTTTTGCAATCTTTGCTATGAATTGTACTCACAGGATTGGTATCACTGGATAAATATAGATTGGAAAAAAATGTCCAAATCTCATGGACTATGATCCAGTGTCTGTCTTATTCTATTTAACAATACATTATGTTACTAAGCAAAATCACAAATGACTTCAACTAGGTTTTCACCCAGTCAGGTGTCTGTAATATGTCAATTGGGCCTTCTATGATTTTTGTCACTGACACATTCTGATTACAAAGAGAAAAATCAGAATCTGGAGCTTTTTGCTGCAACGGTAACCTAAAGCATACTAGAAATTTTCAAGGCTTTAGTGTATTGAATGTTAAAGGTATAATGGAAATGAAACGTTGTATGTGAAATATAATGTGCTGCTGCATGAGTTACCTAACTTCTAAATTAAGAAAACAACATCTGGTTAAATTGCAACTTGTAATCATGAAGAAAATCCTAAATTCACACATATGTTATATCTTCTAGCCCTCTTGTGCTTGCCGGACTACATGCATGCGGTGGTTAGCAGAGACTATCTCCAATCAGAGGGCTACTCTGTGCAGAGCGTCACCATGAGCGATACTCGCTGCAGACCAACAGTCACGTCACAGGAGGTTATTTTCAATGTTCCCTACAACGGCTGTGGGACAGTACGACAGGTATGTTTAAAGCTGTGTGAGCTGCAGGACCCCTTCGGAAATGAGTCGTGATAGATGCATTGTAGTCCACAGTGACTAGAAGAGATCTATCAGAACCAGAAGTTTTTAATGCTTAATATTTCAGCAACTTAGGGAATTGCTGTGTTTGTTAGAAATGCGCTTCTGGGGAGGAAAGCATGGGAGGAAGTTACATGAACTTTCCATGATGTTATTTGACATTTTTCTCATTTCGTGTCATTTGACTTTTTTTCTGAATCTGATGTGTTTTATCTGACTAATGACATTTTTCACTTATATATGCCCCAGTTCATCAAAGCATTTAAGCCTCCAAGAAATACTTTCACTCCAATAAAACCAGCTATATGCTTTAAAGTAGATATGGTCTTTTAATTAAATCAAACTTTTGTCCAAAGAATTTAAGAAGAATCTGCACTTTTAAATTGTATATAACTCTCTCAAAGCTTAGAATATGGAAAGTGACAGAAATGCCATTGCTCATTTTAAATTACACCTGAAACAGGAAAACAATGATACGATCAACTATTCCAACGTGATCAAAGCTACCTCTTCTGGCTACATAATCAAGAGGAAAAAGGATCTTCATCTACACATCAGTTGCAAAATGCTCCAGAACACATGGATGCAAGTAATGTATGTTGCTGAGGATATTGCAGACGTGAATGAAAGTCAGTTTGGAAGATATGATGTGAACATCACGTTTTATAATTCAGCATCGTTCTCACAGCCAGTGTATGATTCTCCATACTACATTGACTTGAACCAAAATTTGTTCCTTCAAGCTTACCTTCACAGCTCTGACAATGATCTTGTGTTGTTTGTGGACACATGTGTGGCATCACCGGATCCTACTGATTTTAGCACTCTGGCCTATGATATAATCAACAGTGGGTAAGAGCTTTCTCAAAAGTCATTAGAAACATAGCTGTAATCATCTTTCTGCATTCATTTATTATAAAAGAAAAATAGAGCCAATGTGAATTGGTTTATATGCCACTATCGAAAGGTGGTTGTCTTTTTTTATAATAGTCACCTGGAAATAAGAAATTACATTTAGACCTTATTAAAATTTTATTTCACTGACTTGCTGCTTGACCTATTTGCAAAATCTAAAATAGTGGGAGTGAGGTAAATGAGCTAGTGAAAACTGGAGGCAGAAGTCTATCGCCGTAGGTGTTTAATATTTTAGTAAATCCTGGAAATCCCAGTCAAGCATTAAAGCCATCTTCTATGCCTGCTAAATCACAGACATTTAGCAAAGAGTCTGTTGTCCACTCTTCATCATTATATTCTCCTTCCTTTGGAAAAAAGAGCCACCAGTGCTCCAAGTGCTTCATAGGACTTCAGTATACTTAGCCGTTCTATAAAATTCACATTTCTATCCCTTTGGGGGCTTAGTAAATGGTTATTATTTCATTTTTGTTTTAATTTATTGCATTTTGGCAGGAACATACATACTTCAGCACTATGTGAATCCATGTAAACTAATTCTCTTTTTCATTTCTTTCTAGATGTGTTAGAGATTCTTCCTTTGCCACATTCTACTCCCCCTACGGGCACCTTGCTCGTTTCAAATTCAATGCCTTCAAGTTTATTAACCACCACACATCAGTCTATCTGAAGTGTGAACTGGACGTGTGTAGGCTAAGAGACTATTCCTCCCGCTGCTACCAGGGCTGTATGAGTAGGTCCAAGAGAGACACAAGTTCTGACCAGGAAAAAGTGGATGTTGTTGTTGGACCAATTCAGCTTCGAGAAGGTGGTGCTGAGAGTAGGAATACTGGTAAGGTCAAATACACTTTTCTCTTATTTAGTCTAAGACTGCTTAAAGTCTTCATGGAAAGTTATAGCTCTGTATGTCCATTTCTGACTTCCGTCCCTGAAATTTGCTTTTGCTAGCTTCACTGCAAACATGAAGGGCTTGTTTGCTGGCTCAGATTTTATCTACAAAATCCTTCTTTCTTTCAACACCTTGCAAACCCTCTGTTTTCGCCTGCTTATATGAAAAATACTAATGGCCACAGCTGTCCAGAAGGAGTTCGAGCATGTAACCTGCTTTAGTGCTATAACTTCATTGCATTAATTAGCTCCAGTGTGATTATGTAACATGATTGCCAGGTCTACTCTTGTAAAGCAAGCTCCTGGCTTTCAGTAGAAACGTTTAACTCTCTTAGTCGTCTTCTAGTTACGAAGTTTGCTTAGTTAAGTTGTAATCAGTAGCATTCTGTTCAAAAGGTTTAAAGCGATGAAACTGTAAGAAGTTTATTTCTGATTCTGATCTAGAAAGCAGCTTTTTTAATTTAGAAGCTCTTTATCCCCTCATCTTTGGTATAACCAGACCAAATACTCTCTGCCTTCACTCACAGGGCTGGACTCTTCCGTCGCTCCTCTTCAGGCGGTTCCCGCTGTTGCTGACAATCCACTTGCTGCTGCTGTTGCCGTCCTGGCAGTTGTCGTTTTCATTCTTGCTGGTTTTCTTTTGAGACCTGCGTTGAAGAAACCGTTTTCATACAGGATAATGTGAGATCAAGAGTCAGCATCAGCTGCTATGTGGTTACAGGACAAACCACAAATTCTGAGCTGCCCAAATATTTCATGGACAGCAGGCACATATGTGCCATTTCTAAGAAGCTGTGATATCTTTATCTACAGTAAATCCTAACCTATTGCAATGTTTTAAAATAACTTTGTAATCCTAACACCTTTTAGATGATTGTGAAATAATTTCATCATTCATTTTGCGAGTTGTTTGGTACAATCATTTTTCTCCTTAGTTCTCTTCTCATCCTTCTAGGACCATTTATTTAATACCTCAACATTTGTGAGATGGAGGAAGAATATGCATAAGGCATCAATAAATATTTCAAGGTTTATTAAAAGGGAGAAAGATTGAATTTTGAGTGAAGTAATTTGTCATGACTGGGAAAGAAATATAAAAAGGGATTCTGTCATGACATCTGGAATTGTGGCTACACGATATTTCTAATTATTTTGAGCGTGGTTTTTAATGCTAAATTTCTCATTGAAGCAATAACAGGTCTGTGATTATTTATAAAATGTAGAGATTTCCAAGCTAAATCTGTACAACTGAAGCAGTAATCTGTTACATGAGCCATGTAATTTAAAATCAAAGGAAAGAATGTTTACAAACCAATATTTCCTGTTCTGTGTTTCAAATTAATGTCTTTGCGATTAAAATCCAAATGAATACTTTGCTGCGTTGAAGAGTGTGATCTGTCTGAAGGAAGCTTTGCCAAGTCACACACTGAGCCCCTGCTTTTAAATTCCTAAAAAGAGAATGTGAAAAAATCCTATATAGGTTTCACAAGGAACGAGCTGATTCTTTTTCCTTTGTACATGCAGTTTTACAGAAAATGCCTGGGTTTAGGAAGCTATCTGTCATGGGAGATCAGCTTGCTGACATTTGCTTTTCTTTTGGTTTCTGCTACTTTCTCCTGGGTCTTGCACATAAAAGCTCCATGATGCGGGTTGTTCTGGGGTCTTCAGAGAACCACCTATCGGCAGGATCTTGCAATTCTTTTCCCAAACAGACATCTCAGACTTTGTTTATACGTACACAGGAAAAAGTCCACTACATGCCAGTGAGGAACTGTACCCCACAGCCAGGGTCATTTCTCTGCATTATTGCAGAAAACATTTTCTTTCCGGTACATGGTTTTCCTGATCATGTTTTGTAATACTTCTACACGCTGCTGTAAACAGTTGTGGAGTAACCATTGCGTACGAGTATTTATGTGCGTGGCTACAAGAAGATATTTTATGGAGTTAGGCTGTAAAGGATGGATTAAAAAAAGAAAACAAATTCCAACAGCAAAAGTAAAACAAATGTCCAAACCTCACAGGAAAGGCCGTGAAAGAGTTTCCTTAGCTTCCGACAGATGACAGCATTATCTGAGAGCCCACAGAGCCCAGAAATCGCGAGGCCCTGAGAGATGTAAATAACATTGCTCCTTCCCTGCTCTTGCCAATTCTTCTGCCTCCTCGTGACGCCACCTCCCGTTCCTGTGATTGCTGCTGTTGCCTTGGCTCCCTGCCACTCCTCACCATGGCACTTGTTCCTGCAAAGGCCACCACCTCTTTCCTGAGCAGCCGGCAGGTCCCTGCTGCTGCCACCTTCCGCTGCGCCAGCTGCCCCTCGCCCCACGGCCTCCTGGGCACCGATACCCTCATCCCCCACCACCACTCAACACTAACGTAGCCCACAGGTGTTCCCTTAACTTCTTATAAACCCTCCCCTGAAGGCTAGGCAAGCTCTTCTGGTGCCTAACTGGCCTCGCCACCAAGGCTGGTGCCACCGCATGAAGGCTGTCTGCAATGCCTACCCTGAACTGGTGTGGCTGCGTCCGCACCCGCTAGCCCCTGAGCCGGCCCTTCTGGCCATGGAGACTGATTTTATCTCCTTCTCCTTTAAGTAACTTTGACATTTTTACATAATTTAAGTAATTTTTACATTTAAGTAATTTTTACAATTTTTACAGGCTGATGTTCTTCCATTAATCTGCACTTCTCCAGACTAAATGAGTCAAACAATAACTGAGCTATTAAAGGTGTTTTGTTTGCAGTATTTAAGGCTGAAGCACACACTCTGATCTAAGGGCTTGCCAGATCAATTGGACACCTTCCCATTGACTTCAGTGGCTTCTGGATACAACTCTAAACCAGATAAAACTGTGACTCTCATTCAAGAGATTTGAATCTCATTCAGGAGATTTTTTTCATGTCTCAGTGAACTGTCACAAGACACTTCATATCTGCTTACCTGAAGAAAGAGATATGTTTAATCTTTAGCATTTTGGTTGCTGATAGCATTAAAATTCTTTAAAGATTTTTTTTTCCTCTTTCTCTCTCTCTCCCCCTCACTTTGAATGGTTTGTTCAGCTTCTCAGGGCACAGCCCGCCTCTCAAAGTGGGGTGCACACACTCATGAATCAGGCTGAAATATGCTGGAAATACAAACAGCCAAATCCTACATAAACATTCAGCACTGGTGGTACTCAAATGGAAAGCAAGGCCTAGGATTTACGCCGTTCATGTTCTAGTCGACAATGCAGGGACCTTAACCAAAGTGCAAACTGAAATAGTTTATTCAGACCACCTTTTCTTTGGTTGATTCATTTTATGTGGGATCGTTGTTATGGGGCAAAGTTTTAGATGCAACTTTATGCCCCATGTTGCAATAGAAGTGGATTCAATAAATGTGACTCCTCTCCTTGGACCACTTCGGTTAGGTGGTTAGTCATTGCTAGTTTATCACTGGTGGTGACAACATCAGCCTCATTGGTGCTGACCCATCAGACGCAACCTTGGAGCAGTACCTGGCACAGGAGACTGTAGCAGAAGTCCCTGCAGGTGGCAAGGCTGGCACTTTCCCCATGCCAGGTCCCCGGCACGTGGGGATCGCTGGAGAGCCCCCACTGCGCAGGGCAGCTACTCGGCCAGCTCTCCTGAAGCATTACTTGAGAAGGCTTCTCACAGGGAGAGGATGGACCCAGAACAATCTGCCCTCAGATACCTACACATTTTTTTTGTCAAAAATATTGTACAGACTGTATGGATTCCTTCTGATGTGCTGTTCCCAGCATAAATATGTAACTTACTTGGACAGCACTCGGATTAAAGCAAAGCTCAAAAACAAAATTTGTGTTTGCTTGTTTTTATGCTGAATTTCCTGTGCTTTGGTGTCCTGTTTGTATTTCTATTCTAACTTTGGATTATGAAGTAGATAATTGCCTCTGTAGTCCTTCTTCCCAGGAACATAGTATAAAAATATTTATAGTTGGATATAAATAAACATTATTTTGTTTTTGAATTCCAGCTAACCAATAGACTCATTTTTGAGTAGTTAATACTATTTGCCCATGTTTTGCAGATTGAGACTAAAAATAGAGAGCTAACTTGGTTTTGCAGGGAATGGGTAAGAAATGCTATTTTTTTCATGTTTTCATTATTTTCTCACCATACTTTGCCATAGAAGCCCACAGATATTCACTGATATCAAGCTTCTGTGTTAGTAGTTAAGCACAACCTGCTACTCCCTGTTCTGGCTTAGGTGTAGTTAATGCCTAAGACTGAGCACTTGCATCAAACTCTGAATAAATAGTTAAATGAATGAAATCCAGAGATCATTTTCATTTGACTGATAATTATTACTTTTTCTAAAATAACTCCATCAGATGCATCAGGGCAATGAAGGGCAAGCTTTTTTTTTTTTTTTTTTTTTTTTTTTCTTTTTTTACAGAATTGTACAAGGATCTACCTTGACTGAGTAGTCTTGCAGAGAGCAACCAGTTCTGGGCTGCTGAGCTACCTAACATGCTTAATAAATCTCTGTCTCCCACAAAAACAAAAAAACAAAAACACTTCGCCTTATCTGTGGCAAGTTCAGGAACAAAAGAGTCTGCAGTTTGTACAATTTAAGTTAAATCCCCTATATGACAAAGAGACGAGATTTCCTTATTTAATTGTTTTTATTCTGTTTGCTTTTATTTTCATGGGGTTTTTTTATTTATTTTTTTCTTTGTTTTAGCACTTTATTTCTATCATCTGGAAAAAGACTAAGGAAATACTAAAATTCTCTCATCTCATTGCGATTTTACAAAGTTTTCTATCTCAGGCTCAAGAACTGTGATACAAAACAATGTTTTAACCAAATCATGCCCAGCTGAGGGAACCGATCAGTGGCCCAGCCGTTTTACTCATGGGAATGAGATCTCTTTCCATTGCCTTGAATAATACTTGGATCACCTCTTTTGCCCTGCTCCCGGGCAGCCCCGAGCCCGCGGAGGAGGCAGGCTACTGGGAAGGGGTGCAGTCCAGCACGGCCCTCGCAGGACGCCCTACGAATTCTTCATCGCAGCGTGGGCCAGCTCCGAGAGCGGTGCCCCGTTTGCAGGAGCGAGGCCAAAACCTGCTGCTTTTCGAGCTCCTGGGAAGCGCGGGCAGCCGGTGTTCAGGAGCTGCTCGCCGCGCGTGCAAAGCAAAGGCTCGCTCTGGGGCTGGCCGCGCTGAAACGGTCCTTGTCTCGCACGAGCTTGCAGGGCTTCTCTAAGGAACCTGCTCTTAAGGAAGACGAGTGACCTCCTCCCTGCCAGCGCTGCGCAGAGTAATCCAGATGTCTCCTGAAACGCTTTCCAGAGGCCGAGAAGTACGAAGGCCGCGAAGAAACCTGCAGAGCAAGCTGAAAATTAACTATTTAAAACGCCCAGCTTATATTAAAGTACAGATCCAAATCTGTACAGCCCTCAGGGGTTTATTGCACTGTGTTTTGGAAAAAAAAAGAGTTTCATGTCCTAGCAGATGAGGAGGTCGCTTGCCCCATCCACAAACTGCTGCGGCCGGACAGAGCAAGCTGCCGAGCTCGAGGGCTTGGCAGTGCGGGAGGGGACACGGCAATTGCCCAGCTCCACTTCAGAACAGTGGGAAAATTGCACCATGGAAAAAAAAAAATATCTGCTGTCGTTTTTCACCTGGCTCATTAACTTTCTCCCTGTCTTGTTCCTCTTGAAGCCAGTGGCTGCTATTGGATATGCTAAGGGGAGGGTTTAGCCTCCATTTCTGTAGAAGAGAAAGGCTTAAAGCAAAAATATTAAGGTAATTGAAAAATCAAGCTATTATAAACAAACTCTTGCCAAAAAAAATTAAGAGGCTGTTTTTAAAAGTTAGAAGCACCTGTTGCATGAAATTGCTAGCTTAAAATAAATAACACTGGCCGAACTGCAGAACACACCCCTTGAAAGCCACACGCTTATAAATTCGGAAAGGAGTTTTCCTCTGTGCCATCGGGAACACAGGTAAAATGAGGCCCCTGTTGCCCTTTGCCTGGATGCTGCTGCTGCACAGAGGATGCCTGCAGGGCTCAGGTACAGTGCCTAGCGCTGCTCTTTCTCTCTTTTGCTTCCCTGCAAAATCAATAGTGGCAAATTTTTCACCCTGACTCCAAGCCGATGAAACTGATATAGACATCTTTGCGGTTTAGAGGGCTTGAAGGACTGAAGATGCCACCAAATATTTATATGACTTTGCTTAATGTGTTGCAGGAAACATTCTTCTAAGAACAAATGCACATGATCAGTAATTAATTTTATTTAGTGCACTGGAGGGGCTTAGACAAAAATACCATGACAGATGGAAAGGGGACACCAGTGAGCAGGTAGGAGCAATGTTATATTTCAGCCTGGCCACATTCTTACTCCAGGATTTTCCAGACCTCTGTTAAAAACTGAGGGTTGCTGCTTCTGTTCTGGATTCTCAGTTTTATTGATTTATTTTCCTAATATTTTATACAGCATTTAAAAAAGAAGAGCAAGACATCTCTTCTAAACTGTAAGAGCACCTTTACACATTTTTTTCTGTGACAAATATGCATGAAGCTCCTTTTTCCTAAGCTGGATCTTAGAGATCCAAACATATCTGGAAAAAGCTTCTTTTATTCTAATCAACATCTTCTATAATAGTTTACATTCAGTAAATTTTATTACTGAAGGAAAAATTCAGTCATAGTCCTGCAGTTTATGTGTGTGTGTGTGTGTGTGTGTGTGTGTGTGTGTGTGTGTGTGTATGTATGTATGTATGTATGTATATGTGAATGTATGAGGCTGCTACGTGAATGATGCTGCATAAGGGGCATGCTCAGTGTTACGCAGTTGTGTGACCACAAGTAATAACAGCAAAATGTAGTTTGATTACAGAGATATGATTTTGAGCTTGACCACAGAAAGGCAGAATTCAGGCAGGCCTCCCCAGAGCTGTGCGGCCCTGCTCTGCTCTTGCTCGGCCCCCCCCACCACCGCAGTGCCCTGCTTGGGCGCCGCACAGCGCCCACCCTTCCTGTGCTGGGGCACCTGGTGTTTGCGGTACTTGGCGCTGACCTCACACTGGCCAGTTTTCGGATCAGACTAGTATTTAAGGCAGCAAACGGGGAGATCTGCACATTCAGGCACGTTTGTGGGGAGTTGTGAACGTGCAGCGGGCTCAGACCGTGAGCAATGCAGGTGACAGCCTGGACGTGATCCAGCACCGAAGGTAGCCCAGTGGTCTCCGTCACGTGGCTCTCCAGCTGAAAACCTCGTGGTCTACCTGCACCCAGGGCAAAAGGCATCACCAAGTGGTCCCAGGAACTCAGTTTTCCCCCCATAACCCAAATGCTGAGAGCAGTGGCCTGCTATGCTGCTCTGAGCACCAGCTTCCTTGTTTAGTCCATCATTGGCCACAAAAACCACAGCACAGTATGGTGGAGTCCCAGAAGACGGTGTTGGTTTTATGTCAGGCTAATGCTAAATCCATGGACCTGCCATACAGGCCCACAAACCCCTCACTCTTGGAAGATGCAAAGTCTTTAAAGCCAGGCCCGTAAACACAGGGGCTCACGTGCGGTAAGCAGGACAAGTTAGAGCACGCTCTCCTTGCTGCCGCGCTCCCCAGAACGCTGCTGTAAAGCATGTCCTCAGGTAGCCTGAGCTACAGGTGTCGCTGAAAACACACCAGTCCCTCTAGTAATTGCTATAATTTGCTTTTTCCTTCCAAAGAACTGCCGCTGAGGCTGGTGAACGGGCAGAACAGATGTCAGGGCCGCGTGGAAGTGCTTCACGGCGGAGCCTGGGGGACGGTCTGCGATGACTCCTGGGACACGGCTGACGGCGACGTGGTGTGCGGCCAGCTCGGATGTGGCAGAGCCACCTCCGCGCCAGGAGGGGCTCATTTCGGCCAGGGCACAGGACAGATTCTCCTGGACGAAGTACGGTGCCGCGGGAACGAAGCCTCCCTCCAGCAGTGCTCCCACAGCGGCTGGGCCGTCAACGACTGTCTGCACCAGGAGGACGCCGGCGTCATCTGCACAGGTGACTTCTGAGCCACGAGTGTCACCGAGCCCTAGCAGGCGGTAGAGATCTGCCAGTCTACAGTTCTGGTGCTCTGCAAAGGGCAACTAAACTACCAAAATCGTTGTCAAGCTCATCAGGACATCTCAGAACTACTGCCCCACGTTTCAGCAAACAACTTCCTAAGCGAGTACTGTACACCACACATTAGCCTTCCCATTTAAAATGTTTAGCTAAAGAAACTCTAAGAAACAGGACAGTTTTACATTTACTTTTTTTTTTTTTTTTTTGTAGAGTACAGTGCCACTCAGAGGATTTTGCATCTTGACATTCACGTTGCTTTCTAGCTAAAAGATGAATAGTGTCACTGAGAAAAAAAACTAGAAATTTCTCCGTGGAGTGCAGAAAAATCTTTCATAAGACTTATTTTTCTATGTTCAACATATATACCACTAATTTCTTTTTTAAAAAATTGGCTAATAAAAACAAAATTCTTCTGTACTGAAGGTTGGTTTTGTGTAGCACAAGTAAACTAAGAATGTTCAGTGCAAGCTGTTAAAAATGTTGTATTTCTCACTGTTCTCTCTTTTTCCTTTTCAGCTTCCATGATGTCTGAAATTCCTGGTAATTTTTATCTTATATGCTTTTTATTTTACTGATCAAGTAATTTTGTCTAATATACTTTTCTAATAGCAGTGTACAGCTTATAGAGAGGAGTATTTGTAAATCCTTTTGCCAACTTCCTCACCTATACACAATTTCAAAATTCCTCAATTTTGCAGTCAAAAAAAAAAAAAAAAAAAAAAGTAGTAAGCATTTTAGGTGAATTTCCTGCCTTTGATTTGATTATCAGATCCAGAGCAAAACTAAATCATGGTTAATGTCATCTGTCATTGGTAAGTTCTTATTCTTGCCTTGGATTTGCAACAGCCACCTGAAAACCTGATGATATGGAAATGTCCTTGATAAATAATATTCTTTTTTTGGCCTTCCAAAGAGTTATCCCTGAGACTGTTGAATGGCCAGAACCGATGCGAGGGCCGAGTTGAAGTCTACTACCAGGGCAGCTGGGGAACCATCTGCGATGACTCCTGGGACCTGATGGACGCCCAGGTGGTCTGCAGCCAGCTGGGGTGCGGCAGTGCTGTTTCTGCCCCGGGGAACGCCAATTTTAGCCAAGGCTCAGGAAATATCCTGCTTGACGATGTGCACTGCAAAGGGAATGAGGCTCACATCTGGGAGTGCCCCAGCAGAGGGTGGCTGGTGCATAACTGCGTGCACGTCGAAGATGCCAGTGTCGTTTGCTCAGGTGCGTTTTCCCTAACGGTCCTGCGTTGCAAGGATAAACGTCAGCACAGAAAACACCTTGCAAAAGCCTTCTGCTGCATTCCTCATGCACTAAACCTGTGTTCACCCTATGTCTAATATCATGTTTCACGTTGGCAATGGAGCACTGCCAAGGCAGGGCGCTGGTGGTGGCACAGGAGGAGCCCAGCTCTCCATGGCCTCGGCAGGAGGACAGCCCCCCAGGCACCTGCTCCCTCGGAAATACTCGCTTCTGCTCAGCACATGGCAGCCCATGAGAACTGCCAGGTGCTGAAGGAAAACCATGTCATCAAGTGCTTTTATATATCACCTGATGCTTCTTGCCCTCCCTGAGGTGAGGAGGCTCCTTGTCTGCTTGGGAATGCTAACTTATAAGTAAGTCAGCAAATGGAAACATCCCATGGGAGAAATGCCAGCGCAGATGCAGAGGGCAGGTCCAAATGGTCTTTGCATCACCTGGCACGGCCTACCTTTGGAAATTTTAACACAAAGGTCTCATTGTGCTAGAGGCAAAATAAATAATGTCCTGTGCAATCACAGGAAGAAACAGCCTGTTTGGACATCGATAAACTGAAATCTCTGTGTAATAATCTGTCCTCTTCCTTTTGTAGTTAATAGGATTAGTATAATCTGCTGTTCTGCTCTAACTGTGTATATTAGCAACAGAGCTACAAGAAAATTAGTAGCCTCGATTTATTCATTATGATGCACTTGCAGTCTTGAAATGGTAGTCACTTTAGAGGATATTTTAGACCTTTAACTTTTCACTGCAGTATATCTGAGTTTTTCATTAACCTGAGTCTTCTAAAAGCCAGCAAGAAATCATTAAAAGAGAAACTTTGCCTATCACTGCTCTTTCAGTTTCTCAGTATACTTCTAACTTTCATTAATTTTCTTTGTCTTTATTTTGAAGACCTTTTTTTTTTCCTAGTGATTACACTATCTTGGGTTTTTTATCACTAACACTTAGAAAAGTCATACTTTTCCCTTGAGTCATAAATTGATACATTTCAGAAATGATCTGACTTCTGCTGTAGACCTACGTGATAGTCCTGAAACAAGGTGCTTTATTCTGTTTACTACTATTTCAGTAATATTTTCAGCATGATGTGCAATATGACCTTTCATTGATAAATTCAATTGTTTCTGCAGTGACTGAGAATGCTACCTAAAAGTGAACCTTTTTTTTTTTTTCATTCACAGCTTCTACAAGATCTGAAGAGTCTGGTAAATATCTTATATTTGTATCATTGCTTTTAATATCATAAGTTTTATGTTTAAAAATGTG
Source organism: Rhea pennata (assembly GCF_028389875.1). Lineage (NCBI taxonomy): Eukaryota > Metazoa > Chordata > Aves > Rheiformes > Rheidae > Rhea > Rhea pennata. The sequence continues at coordinate 4,958,987 of NC_084669.1, read as the reverse complement.
TTTGTATAATTACGTATACTGATAGATTTTAACTGAAAAGGCTGCACATATTGCTCTCTTCCTATTGGATGTGACTTCCATTTAAAATAATATAGCAGCATAGTCCAGGTACCAAATATATGATGGATTTTTTATTCTATTAGTTTTAAACAGCAGATAAAGCCAAGAACTTCTCCAAATTACATCTATCTAAACATTAAGTCTGAATAAATGAGGCTTGGCTTTGCATTTACAGTCACATGAATGTTCACACGTAAAGTTCACTTCCAGCAGTACTGCTGTGGACCCTATGTTGCAGAGCTTGAATTATTCCAGAATATTTTTGTCTTCAGATAAAATGGGCAGGTGCTTTGGAAGTGTGGTCTCGCCCCAGAGACTCTAAAAAAACAGGAGCTTCTAAGTAGATAGAAAATGCATGTTCACGCCTAACCAGTGAAATGGGCAATGCTTTGCGGAAATGACCTGCTCTGTACGACCTTCGTTCATCCTTAGCAAAACAATCTCTTTGACGCTAAGTGTCAGGTAAGAAGCATAGCATAGGAGTACAGGCTGAGAGCCAGTGGGGTAGACTGCAGCTTTGCAGAGAAGGACCTGGGGATCCTGGTGGAAAACAATCTGAACGTGAGCCAGCAATGCGTTTTTGTGGCAAAGGTGGCCATGGTAACCTGAGTCACGGTAGGCAGAGCGCTGCCAGCAGGTCAAGAGAGGTGAACCTTCCCCTCCACTCAGCCCTGGTGAGGCCACACATGGAGAGCTAGGCTCCCCTGTACTGGAGAGACGCAGACATACTGGAGTGAATCTAGAGAGAGCTCATCAAGATGGTCAGAGGGTTGGAGCACTAGATGTCCAGAGAGAGGCTGAGGCACCTGGGCTTGTTCAGGCTTAAGAGGAGGTAAAAGGGAGGTCTTACTGCTGATTATGATTTTCTATTCTGAGGGTGCAGAGAAGATAAAGTCAGGCTCTTCTCAGAGACACACAGCAGTTGGACAAGAGGCAACAGATACAAGCTGGCACTTGGGAAATTCCATCTAGAAATATGGAAAAAAAATATATATCGTGAGGTGGTCAGACTCTGGAAGAGGGACTCAAGAAGGCTGTGGTATATCCTTCCTTGGAGACAGTCAGAATGCACCTGGACAAGGCCCTGAGCAACCTCCTCTAACAGAACTTGCTGGGAGCAGGGGGCTAGGGGGCTTGACCAGAGATCCCTGGTGGTCCCTTCCAACCCACATGAGTCTCTGATTCTGCCTTTCCATGAAGTGCCCAGGTTCAGTAAAATTCTCTTCTCTCTTTCAAAGTAATGTCAGTGAGGTTGGTGAATGGATGGAACCAATGTGAAGGGCGTGTTGAAGTATTTTACAAAGGAGCCTGGGGAACTGTTTGTGATGATTCCTGGGATATAAGTGATGCAGAAGTTGTCTGTAACCAGCTGGCTTGTGGACATGCTGTATCATCTTCAGGAAATGTCACCTTTACTCACAGCCTGAGAAATGTTGTCATGGATGATGTGCAGTGCAGAGGGAATGAGAACTACCTGTGGGAATGTTCTCACAGGGGGTGGTATAGACAGAGCTGTGACAGCCGGCGAGATGCCAGCGTCGTTTGCTCAGGTACACTCTGATCTCTTGGCTTTATCAAGAAGTGTCACGATAAGAAATACTTTGTTTAATATGTAATGTCAAATTGGAAATTGCTCCCCTGAACTAGAATTGTTGTCAGTAACAAGGCTCTTCCCTACGCAGAGGATTTCCCTCATTTTGTTTTTGGTTTGATCGATATTTGTCATTACAAACTTCCATCTGACTATGCTTCAGAGAAATTTTAGAGTATTTTAAAGGGTTCAGAGTTCATCCAATATATTTACTTTAAAATCACACTATTTTTATCCACCTGTAACCTAACAGTGAGTTTTAATCAATTCTGTTTACATACTGCCAGGCTAGAGGGGAGCATCAAAAAGTAGTCCTGAGGCACATTCTGCCCTTACAGTACAAGCTTTCACGCAGGGGACTTTTCACGAGTTTAAGGTCCTCATCCACCATGTCCTACCTTGACAAAGCTTCTCTTGAATTTCAGTAGATTGTTTATTTGAGTGAGATGGTCAGGGACCAAATCCAAAGGTTTAGAGTCACAACTGTTTTGCAGTGCAAGGGCAGAAAACAACAAGGAAAAGGAACCATGACTCTGTCAGGTCCCTTTCAAACGGGAAGTGCTGCACTCAGAGTTTTGGGTCCTTACCTAAATTTAACCCTGACTTTTCTGATATCTGTCAGGTAGTAAAAGATATCAGTAAAAGAGGCAGCCTCCTCCTGTTCTCCACTGGTTTTCAAGCTGCTGTCAAGGAAAGTCAGTTCTTAATTTTATGTCTCATCATTTTCACTCTCTTCAGAACACATATTACAAAGAGTTTAGTTATCCTTTTCTTGAACACCTTCTGAAATAAAAACAGGTTTTGTAAAGAAGGATGAAATATTATGTTAATAAATGTGTATTTTGTCTATTTCTTTCCTTCACAGCTTCTACAGGAACTGAAATACCTGGTAATTTCAATTTCATGTTTATTTGATCATTTCTTTCTTGAAAGAAGTTTATCTAAAACATAAACATAGTTCTTGTTTAAATGACTACCAATATAGATCATCTTTAGTTTCTTTAATAGTTTATGTATGAGAATGGCTTCTTGAAGCGTAATCTATTTTGACCACAGTGAAAGTAGTTATTTACACAGTTTTCATGAAGATAACCATGTATTCTTAATAATGATTAAGAAGGCTTAACAATTGAAATTTAAATGTATATATGTTTGGGCAGAGTACTGAAATGATGGGACCTTTTATGTGTGAAAAATCTTCACTGGGTTAGGTTCCTAGAAGTCCAGAGTCTTTAAAAAAGGCACTGCATTAATTAGTAAACTAATAATTTTATCTGTTGGATGGAGTTACCTCAAACACAAAAAAATCTAAGATGGACTTTTTCCACATTCTAGTAAAACTCAAAAGCCCTTACATGATATTAAAACATAAGGAGAAAAGTTTATTTAGTTTTGAGAAAATCATGGCCCCTATTTTGTGGCTTAGATGTGATTAACTTCATCTCTTCATCACACCTGTCTCTCTAAGTAAAACCTTGGCCTTGCTTCTACTGAATTTAATATTTCACTGTTAATATATCAGTAGAAAAATGCCCACTAGCAGTTATCTAACATACATCATTCCTTTCATTCTTATTAATCTCATGATCAGAATTAAGCTGGGAATGAAAAAATGATTTAGGTAAATGTGAACATCTGTTCAGCCCAAGCAGAAGAGCTTTAGTTCAAAAAATGAGCCAAAGTGATTGAAAATTGCCGTATGATATTAGATCTACTGGCACTAATCACTTTGTTCTCTTCACTTTTCCTGGAGAGTCATATTAAGCACCAGGAGAATCCAATAGCCAGAGCCATATACTGAATCAATTCCATAATTAATCCAGAATTTTAGCTCATCAGTTTGGCAGCCTACAAAGTCTTATCCCTTTCTCTCCTCTCTTTTGAAGAAGTGTCACTGAGACTGATAAATGGTAGGACCAGATGTGAAGGTCGTGTTGAAGTCTATTACCAAGGAAGCTGGGGAACAGTCTGTGATGATTCCTGGGATATAAATGATGCACAGGTTGTGTGCCAACAGCTAGGATGTGGAAATGCTCTCTCCGCCCCGAGAAACGCACATTTCTCTCCAGGATCAGGGAACATTTTCCTGGATGATGTGCAGTGCCATGGAAATGAATCCTACCTGTGGGAATGCTCTCACAGTGGATGGTCAGTACATAACTGTGGGCACAAAGAAGATGCCAGTGTGCTTTGCTCAGGTATGGTAGAGTGAATTTATTTATGTCAAATTGTAAATTGTGTAAGCTGTAAATCTATCCATCAGCCTGAGACAAGGGCTATGGCAGTAAGAGTAGCCCAGCTGTAAGTGTGCAACATAAGAGAAGCACAGTAAAAGGGTGAATCTAGACCCTGAGTGTTTCTTTCTGTTCTCCTCAACAGTCCTTCAGAGGTGGTCACTGCGAGTGAGAGGGGGTGATGCACCCAGGGTCTTCTGGTCCTGCATGCTCAGAAGTCGCTATTAGCGGACAATCAGCCACACTGATGGGAGTGTAGAAAGCAGAGGCAATATCTTTTATACAAGATGCTAGAGGAGGAAGTGTTTGGTAGCCTTATAAATACCTTATACTTTGGGTTTCAGAGGGGTGTTAATCCCCTGAGTGTTCAAAGGTAGTCAGATACCACCAAATATGGCACAGGCATCTAAATTTCTGAAAGTATATTCCAGCTGAACCTACCCAACATAATCTCACCAGGACATTATTTTTAACCGATGTGGGGTTTTCTGACTTAGAAGTCAGTCCTAAAGAATAAACTCTTGCTCTAGCATTTCAATACAAGTTAAAGTGTTTGTCTTGAATAACGTAGGTAAAGATAGGGTATAAAAATAACTTAGTTCTACAACAAATTAGGCAATTGAAGAGATAGGATCCTAATGACTTACAGAGAGAAGACTGAGGTACAAAGTTCTCACCCACGAGGTACCACAGGTTCATGTTAACAGTATTTGTTCTGTTACTGGCAACTAATTCTTTCTTTTGAAAAACAACTGAAGCTGCTGAGTTAAAATGTTTGTATTGCTTTCTAATCCACAGCTTCTAGGGGAGTAAGAACACCCGGTAAGTCTTATCATTTATTTAACTGATCATTTTAAGAATCAGGTATTTTACTGAAAAATACATTTCACTTCTGTTGATGCAAAGTCTTAGGGGAAAAAAATAACTTTTATTTAGGGCAGACGAACAACTTCCCAGCTATAGTTTTGCAAAAGATGTAGGTGATGATGGAGGTCTTCAATTTAGGGAAACCACCTTGAAAAAGAATGTAAAGGGCATAATTTGTAAGTTATCACTGACCTGAAAATCAAATATCCTCACCCTATCTCACCACTCAGCAAGCCACATTGCAAAGAGTTGAAAATCTTGGACATACTTACAGAAATTAATCACAATTAAGAAGTTCAAAGAGTCACACATACCTGCCTGCTCAGCTTCCCTAGGAGTCATTTGCAGGGGACACAGGTTTCCTTGTGACTCTTCAAAGTTTTGTGCTTCTCCAAAGATTCGTTGAAACTACAGGGAAAAAATGACCACTTATGTGGTTCTTACACAAAATCCAGTCTCTGTATCTCACTGTTTGCTTATCATGTAAGTAAGTACCACGTAGCAACAGAGAGATGTTTGCCTGCTCCAAATACAATTGACAGGCTACGTGAATGGCCCTGTTCTGCAGAATATCTTTCTCTTGAGAAAGATATTCTGTCATGGGGTTCTGTCATGTCCATTTTGTAATACAGACCTTCATGTGGCACAAGCGCAAGATTAGAATCCAGGCTACGTTCAGTTTTCTCCTTAAGTGACAGCTGCAATTGCTCTGTCTTTGCTAGAAATATCACTGCGGCTGGAGAATGGAGGCAATAGATGTGAGGGACGTGTTGAAATTTATTACAAAGGATTCTGGGGAACGGTCTGTGATGATCTCTGGGATATCAGCGATGCTCAGGTCATCTGCAGACAGCTTGGGTGTGGGCAGCCCACATCAGCACCAGGCGCAGCCCATTTTGGGGAAGGCTCTGGAGTCATTTTCCTAGATGATGTGCAGTGCAGAGGGAATGAGCCTTATGTATGGCAGTGCTCCCACAGCGGATGGTCAAGACATAATTGTGGCCACAGTGAAGATGCCAGTGTTGTCTGTTCAGGTACTTTCTGCTTTATTTTCTTTATTTCAAGAATTTCCTATAAGCTGCAGTTTGAAATATAGCTGAAATATCACTAGGAATTGACCCTGTCATGCAGAATATTTTTTGTCCCACTTCTGTGAGCTATTAGAGACATCAAATACGAATATCATATCTATTTGCCAGCTCAGCACACCACTTTTCTCTTTGGTCATTCTTTCAGGGTCTGCAGAATAAGGAGAAGGAGGAAGATGTACATTATCTTTAAGGCTTGTAAATTGTTGAGTCATCTACAAGAAATCTTAGGAGGCACCTTCACCTTACATACCCCCAATCACTGTTAGAAATGGGTTTTGCAATGAGGAATAATGAAGAAGTCCTTTCTCCAATGAATTTTATTTATAATGAACTCACAATATCAGTGATTTCTCCTGGAGATTACCTGAGATTCACAAGGCTGTGTTGTGCGAGTCAAGTTTTTGACCTCTAGTTCCAGTAACAAGATATAAATTGTTCCTATTCCTTTCTCTTTATAGAATCTACTAGCATTGATATACCTTTTTTTTTTTAAAAAAAAAAATGAACCTCTGAGAGAAACTTAACTTGATCGACATAAGGTATTTGTTGACTCTGGGTGAAAAAAGAAAAGTTAGGCCTCCTCCAATGCAGAAATATACTCGGTCCATTTTACATCTCGAACAGTCTCCTGTCGCAAAGAGTGCAGCTCCTCACAGAAGCGATGTTTGTGGTTTTGTCCCTCCTCTCCATACCTCTGATTCACAAACCTGAAGAGAGAAGAACTCTTCAGCCATGGAGCCACAACAGCTTTGCACTGGGATGAGGATCCACCAGAGACTCCAATCTGAATTCGAACTGCTATCTTTATATGACTTTTACATTAGTCAATGGTGTTGTTTTCTCAAGTAAAAACAACCTTTAGAAAATAATATATTTCCATGCTCTGTTTAATGATAAGTCATTCTTCCAGTATTCTCCCTTATATGCATTCTGTTGGATGTCTCATAGTCTTGTGCTTCAATTCTCTCTGCATTCTTGGAAATAATCAGGTATTCAAATAAACTGAAATTAAACCTGATTATAATTGTATCTGTCTAGCAGAAACATCTTCATGAATATAAATTAAGCACAAATTTACTCTAATACATGGATTTAGATCAGCCAGCAATGTTTTCCACACATACCTAAGGTACAGGCTTTATATCATGTATTAAATGATGCGATGGTAACATATTATAAATGAGTAATAAAAATTTTTCATTGCATGACATTGTTTACTGCTCACTCCTCTTTTTTTTCTGTACAGCAACTCTGACTGCATTAGTTGCCCATGGTGTCCCTGTTAAGTCAGATATCCTCCTTTTCCCAGAAATGTCACAGCGACTGGTGAATGGAAGGAATAACTGCAAGGGCCACATCGAAATCTGTCACCAAGGAGACTGGGGAACAGCCTGTGACGGCTCCCGGGGCATAAACGAGGCACAAGTTGTGTGCAGCCTGTGTGGGTGTGGATCCGCCACTTCAGCACCGGGGAATGCCCGTTTCGGGAAAGGCTCTGGGAATATTCTCTTGGATGCTATCCAGTGTGAACGGCATGAACGCAGTCTCCAGCTGTGTTTTCACAGAGACTGAGGCACGCGTAGCTGTGTCCACCGTGAAGATGCCTGTGTTGTCTGTGCACGTATCTTCATTTGGATGTCATTTATGCTACATGATGCACATGAATTATGCTAAAAATATCATTCTGAAAACATATCAGAGGCAAATTGCCCCTTCGTGGTACGTACCCACGTTGCAGGGGGGACCCCTGCAGCCCGCGTTCTTCGTCCGTGCCTCAGATGTGCGCCCAGAGGAACAACCGCACAGCCGGGTGTGCAAGCACCGCACGCCAGCTGCACTGCAGGTTAGTGACTTGAGTTTCCCAGGCACCTGCTACAGGAGCCACAACACAAAATGAAAGTGTGTTATCATGAGGCTTTGGGAGCCTTTGTATTTCCCTGTTAATTTTGCAAGATTTTTGCTGCTGTAAAGGATGAAATGGGCCTATATACTGTCAATAGTTATACCTGTTGCTGTGACCAGAAATTAAACCCTTTATCTCTTGGCTCATACTACTCATAATTAAAATTACATGCAGTTATATCTAAAACAGAAGATTCTAGTTTTGCCTGACAGGTATTTTCTGCTTGCTTTATTTTAGTTGAAGAGCTGCAATGATTTATGTATGATTTGTGAGTAAAATATTGATAGGAAAGTACTATAGAAAGGAAAAGTTCCTTCTAGATCACTTAGAGGATAGGTGCTACTTATTGCTAGGTAGTACCAGAGCCATGAAAAACGAATGCTGTACCTTTGCATGTGTGTTTGCATAGCCTTACACACCCAAGCCTATGCTGAGAAAAAATCAGTGTACAGACAAAAAGATCTGCACATCTTTTACATGCACTTTTTCCCTCTTAAATCCATGCCAATGAGGACTCACTCAAGGAACAAAGCTTTACTAATGAATTGGTGTATTTTGCCTAATTGATTCTTACCACTCATTTTCTCTACTAATTGCCTTTACAATACTGCATAAGGCCAAAGTGAGATTTGACTGACTGTTCTCCAAATGCAGCTGGCACTGTGGCGTGAGGGTTATTACTTGTCTTTTCTTTCCTCAGAGTCTGCCACCACAGGAACACCAGATGTCGGTACCATCACACGTATCACACTGCCAAAAATACAGTTTCTGAAACTGAAGAGTGAAAAGGAATCCGGGCTTCAACCCAGGAGTCCAACTCCATTTGCTCCCCAGTTTTCTTCTTACAGAAGCAGACAAATCCTTGGTTTTGCCCGGCTGCTTTCTCCGTAGCACATAACTCACGACAGAGGAATCTCTCTCTGGCGCGGCACACGTTCATAACTCCTTCCCTGGGCGGTCTCAGCATGTGTTAAAGCATATTGTTTTCCAGTTTAATCCTCTTATCTTCCTTCATGGTAATCAGATATCATAATGAAATGTTGTCTTCCCTATGTTGTTAATTATTCATGTCATCATTTTTCACTAGTAACTAATGAAACAAAGACAGTACTATTTATCATTTGCAATAAATATATATCAAAATCTGATGCAGCTTTGTATCTGTATCTTCCACATGCCACAACAGCAACGTTATGAACTAAGCCCCAGGGCAATGCTGCCTGAGTTTCCCGAGGAAAACCAAAGCGCCGGCCCCGGTCTCTTCCAGCCACTGAGGCTGACCAAGGGCAGGGCCAAGTGTGGGGCCGCGTGGGTCTACAACCCCCGCGCGTGCGGGACGGTCCGCGACGGCTGCTGGGGGCTGGCTGAGGCCCCAGCGGGGCCGGCCAGGGGCTGCAGCCCCGCGAGCATTGCGTACAGCCCTGGCTCAGTCCCGGGCTCCCCGGCAGTGCGTGATGCGAAGGGGGAACCGGCCTGTGGCAATGCTCCGTGCAAGATGTTGGCGACCCCTGCTCTGCTCCTGCCTGGTCATTTGTGTAAAGGAAAGGGCTGTTCACAACCAGTTCTCAGTATCTTTAAAAGAACTATTGGGTGGCTCACTAGAATAATCACTTAGTAGGGATTTTTTCGTCTCTAATGCTACACAAAAAATCCTTGGGCTAGGCTCTCACTGGGTATTTTCTCCAGCGAAGTATTTGTGAGTTTCCCTCACATGCTTGTTTTCCTTTATGAAATACTACGGACTATTCCTCGTGAGGAATATCAGAAGGGGTAAATGAATTGAGTCTGTGGAAATGTTGGCTCATTGTATGCATCTCTCTTCTCCAGTAATTTGAGCTTTGATGACTTTAATTTGGGAGTTGACTGGGTTTCGCCATTTACATGCTGTCTTTTGTGTTGTCTCTGCGTGCTTTTTAGATCAGCAGTGTATTTGTTACTCAGGGCAACTCTGAATCAAAATCCTCAGAAATCACTCAACTTCAAGTCTCCCCAAACCCTTAGGAGATAAAGCTCTAAATCTAGCTTTCATAACTGGACCTTATCACTAGACTGAGCCAAACTTAGATAAAGTCAGCACTTGGTTAGGCTGTGTGCTTCTGTCACTAATCTATAAACCTGATTGCATTGATTTTACTCACTATCGAATTCCAAATGAAGAAGTTTAAGGACAGTGTTAGTCACACCTCTCTGGCACTCCGAGTGAGCATACTGCACTAGAAGGCCGCTTCTGTTTTCTCAGTAACAAAAGCTTAAAGGGCACTGGAGGCAATCACTGGAACCCACGATACCGTGCATGACCCCTGGAGAGATCAAAGGGATTTGCTAAAAGCTGAGAAAAACTTCTTTATTAAGAGAACACTATTGTCCATGTAAATGTTAAAGCAGGATAATCTGTGAAAATACAGCACATGCCAAAATAAGCAACCTGTGTTGACCTAAAGTCTTAGTCAATTAAGTTAGCTGGGTAACAGGATGAAGTTGTACTGTGTGCAGAGCCAAGTCCATTGATACCATTTACATTGGCATAGCCATCATCTCTGACAAGGATTTTCCCCCACAGAGGTGGGATTGGACTTTCGGAAGCTAGATGATGACAACCTTATACCAAGGCAATACACCTCCAGGAATAAGGAGCAGTACTCAATACTCAATAATCAGTTTTGTCCACAGAAGATGATTTCATATGTAAGATTTCCACTCTGTTTTACCAGTAGATTGACTATAAATGTGGGGAATGTTTGAAAGTCACGTTATTGCATAGCTTTGTTTTGGTTTGTTTTTTAAGTACACAAAAATACCTTTCACTTAGGAACTCATAGGATTGAATTTCGTAGAATGGCTGGCAGAGAGAAAGAACTGAAAAAAGAAAGAAATGAAAGAATATGTATTCTAATTATAAGTGAGAGTAAGTCTGGGCAGCTAAGCGATGAATATGAGGGTGTCACATGCTACCATATGGTAGCTGCATGTGCACAGGTCACAGCAGCCTTGAAAATATGGCATCCTGAGCCTTAATAGGAGCTAACAACCAGACAGAGCACATACCCAGGTCTCTGAGTTTCAATAGATTATTGCATTTAGAAATGCAAAGCACATTACAAAGCTGTGCAACACCTAGTCCACCTTATCCTCTGTCACACACACAGTGAAACCATGCAGATCCTTGCTGAGCTCATATGTACACAGGAGCAGGCACTGTTGTTATCAGATAATGATGTCTGCTACTCCTGAGGGAAGTGAGGACAGGAACTGAGGCTCAGAAAAGTGGAAAAAAAGACAGTCTTTGGCTCCCCTGCTTGCCCAGTTTTCCCATTGCATTTATTCCCCCTTTGTTTTTATAAGCTCATAAATTCCCTCATAGTAGCCAGGATTCCCAGAAATGTTCCCAGAACATTCACAAACATTCCCAGAAATGTTCAGAAGTGCATAAAAATTGTAAACACTGAGGAGTGAGAAATGCTATATTAGGTAAAGCACAATGTTAGTTCAAGAGTGGATAGGCATATGTAACATGAGTAAGTTTAATAGGGAAGATAGAAGTAAGTTCTTTATTCTCAGCACACTGAGACTGTGGAACAGCTTTTCAATGAGATTAAGAGTGCCAAATTCATTTTTGGTTTAACATGCAGCTGAGAACAGATAGGAAAAGATTTGTGCAGTTGATAGCCAGCATATTTCAAACAGTATATTAGGAAGTCTATTGCAGGCCCATGCTCCTATTATAAGCACAGTGAAAATAGTCTTGGCCTTACTAGTCCCAGGGGCTCCTTTCACTGTTCCCCAGCTTGCAACCTCACCATGTCTCCAAGGACAGGAGAAAGGGCCTTGCTACACACCGGGAATGCTGGCAGACTGGGATCTCAGCAAGCAATGTGCCCTAGCAGAGTGCGCTGCCTCCTGCTCCTCCTCCTTCTCGTCCTGCTCTTCCTCGTCCTCCTCCTCCTCGCTGGCAGTGGCCCCCGACTGCCATCCTGGTGCTGTGGCGCACAGGGGCAGCTGGTGCATGCCGGCTCCCTCCTGTCTGCACAGAGGAGGCAATCTAGTCCCTCCTGGACATACTCGTGCAGCTTGGGCCAGTACAGCACGGGAGGAGAAGAGGAAATCAGAACCAGAATCTCCATATAAACCAAATCTTCTAATCGATGATGTCTCCAGTTGTTATATTTAACTAAATCACTTTAAGCTTCCACGGACTCTTTTTTTCCCTAAGTAGCTAAGCAATTAGCTTACCAGTGGCATTAACCAGTGGCATTTCACGACCTGAGAGCAACATTTCTGTTCACTCCCCCAGTTCACTCCCTTTCTCCAAAAGGCTGGGTAAGCCACTTGTGCAGGGATTCAAGGTTCGGTACACTGCTCTGCCACCAGAACCTCACCTGGCTGGCTGAAAGCTGCCTCGGGGGTTCCTGCATTGCCCTGTGAACACCTCTGCTGTGGCAGGGTAGCAGACATGGCTACTATTATACTGTTGGGAATGGGTTTGACACAAGTCAGCATAAAAACAGGATTTCTTCTGTAGGAAATGTTCTCGAAAGAGCAGTAAGTATATTTACAGCGTGGGAATCTTTCATTATGTCTTTCCTCAGAGCAATATGCAATGAAACATGGACCAAACTCTGCACACCTAGCTGTAACCTATTTTCTTGCTCCAAAACAGCTAGGAGCAACACAGGTCATGGGCTCACACACTTGTCAAGTCCCCAGGCTGATTCAAATCAAGACTTAGTGCATGACAATATTATGGTAGTATTAGAATTTGCCTTTTGGTGAATTTGGCCAGTTTCATTGTTGTGAAATTGTGCATAATCTGCGAGAGTTGAGTGAACTCAAAGTTGCTAATGTGACCAAAACAAGAATCAGACTTGTGTTTTTCTAAGGTTGAGAATTGACATTTTTGAGAAAGACTGATGTTTGCATCAAGAAATATCAACAAATACACTACTGTAGTGTGAAACAAAAGTGCACCATTCTGTGAGTTCATGCACTAGCATTTTGTTCTGTTTTCAAAGAAGAAGTAGTACAAAGAAATATTTGTAGAAGAAATACATGTACAGAAGAAATGTTGTGAAACAAAAGTGCACCATTTTGTCGGTTCACACAGTGGCATTTTGTTCTGTTTTCATGAAAGAAGAAATACAAAGAAGTGTTTGTAGAAGAAATACATGTATGGAAGAAACGTGGTTACTGTATAGTGTATAGTTTAGTCCTTCAGAAATATTTTAATAAAATTCTTTACAAAATCAGTAATGAGATTTAGCAGGTGTCATGGATTATATCCTTATTAAGTGATAACAAATGAAGAGCTGGAAGGGAAGTTGAAACAGGTGGATGCCTCAAATGGGTCACAGTTTCCCGTGAGCTCCATTTGTCAGTATTGAGCAGAGAAGTATTTTGAACCTTGGCAGGTGAGGAGACAGGTGAGGAATGGAAATGGCAGTCCTGCTGTTTGTTTGTCTGTTATGCATATATGTTTATTTAATCCCTGCTTACTTTTTAAGGTATTTATCTAAAATGGAAGCCTCTTTATGAACTCTGTAAAAGTACTATGCTGTTAAGTACTGTGCTTGCTCCTCAAGGACAGTGCCTCGCTGCCCTCCAGTGGTAGTAGCCTCCAGGACAGCTCTGCATTTTCTGACTGCTTTTAGCCACTTATACTGTTAAATCCAGATCTTTAGGGGGATGATAACACTATTGCTTTCCATGAAAATTAGATATTTAAATGTATTTGGTAAGCTTTGCTTGGAAACGTTGCCAGTGGGGCAGCTGCCCCATCAGAACTGCAGAACAGCATGAGACTTCACAGAGAAATGGCGCTTTAGCACAACATCTCCTGCATCCCATGTATGAGTGTATGTACATCTGTGCATGTATGCATACATGTAGTTCATACTGTATATATTCTATTCCCCCAATATGAAATACACACTGGAATTCATATGGAATTTGAAATAGTTGGAAAAGGCTTGCCAGGGAGGGGTAGTTTTATCAAGGCAGAGCAGACAAACTCCAGCACTCTGCGAGGAAAGTCTAACACCAAATCTATAGCATAAAACTATTTCAATCCAGAGAAATGCTCTTTATTTCCTGAGTAAATTTTGATAGATCTATCTAAGGGGATGTTCTAGGAAACAGGAACATTGCTATTCCAAGACCACAAAGGTCAGTGCTACTGTCATCTCTGTCATTTCCTTCTACATTGGATTAATATGCTTGCTTAGCTTTGGACTACTTCAGCATCTCCTTTTTAATGGTGCTTTCGATGTCTGTGACAGGAGTTGCAATGTTTGCTGTGGAGCCTGGTCGTTCTTTGTCGTCTATCATTAGGGATTAGCTGTGCAGATCTTCTGCCCTTGCTATAACATTCACAGAGCCTACAGTGAGCTCCAACCTCACTAGGGAAGAGCAGGGTAATGGAGTCTTCAGCCCTCTGTTTGTCTGTTTAGACTAATGGCTTCTCTGGGATGTTTCTTACAAGAGAGACTAAGGCATGCTGGAAAAGCAAATCTTTACCTTACTCTTATTCAAGATTATTTGCATTCAGCCACGTATCTAACATAGGATAGATACATATTGGCTAGGGGCCCATGCTCCCTGTATCTTCCTATCCCTATATCTGGGCTCCTGATAGAGGTGTTCTGAAATGCCATTGTTAGTTTATAAATACGTGAGAGTCCCGCAACACAACAATGTGAATTCCACCCCCTTTCCATGACCATGCTACAGCTGCACAGGATTCCTTAAGCAAGTACTTCTGCTGCTAACCACATTGCTTGGCCTGAGTTACCAGACTTAAGTATCAGCTCTATGGTCTACAGACCAAATTCACATGCTCTGCGCTTCCTAGACAGAAAGTCCAGTGTCAGCCAAAGATGCAATTTGACATTTGTTGATTATAACATGGGTGTGGGATGCACTAAAGTAGCACATAGATATCGGCTTCTGTCTTGCATGTGACTATGTTCAGATCCAAATCTTTAAATCGGAGCTCTTAGATTTGGGCCAAATTGCAAGATAGAAAGAATTTATTTCTCTGTTTTAAGAATACAACCTTCACAATATTTCACTTCCAAAACTTAGTTTTGGACTGATTTTGAAATTTCTTCTTCACTCAAAAGTAAAAATATTTGTATAAAATAGCTTAATACCTGCAGAAAAGAAATCTGACACATACCGTACTATTCAGGCCTAGCATAGAACTATGTGGATAGAACTATCAATAATGATATATCATAAAGCTATTTAGTCACTTCAGAAAATGAAATTGAATTTCAATTATCCATGCATAGAGAATTAGTAGTTTAAATGCTTGGCATGACTGTTTTGCTCAAGGAGGTATTGGGAAGGTACGAAACAGAAATCTAGACAGATATCAAATGTCATAGTGTGCTGAGAAAATATGAAAAGCATTTATGGAAAGAAGGATTGGACATCCATTTTTAAATCAGTAATAGTAGAGGCAATCTCATACCAGGGAGAAAACCATGTGGATAGAAGAATCCTTTGGATTCATGGCTTCCTTAGAGGTGGCTCTTTTCCAGCTGTGTAGACATGGCTCTTCTAGATGGGATTCCCTGTTTTGATGCAAGCCACATAATCTGAAGAAATACCATGAAAATAGATGGCAGGGGATAGTCTCCAACATGGTGTACTGTATATTTCTTCTTCATGGTGATTTTTGTGGTTTCTCCTACTCCTCTACTAATTTGCATTTATACTGGCAACACAATATTTCCTGCCTCTCCTCCCATGATAGCCCAAACCTCTATAATAGAAACCTGTTTCAATTTCTCCCTTTCACCTAAAAACATACTTTGTGCCTCAGTTCTTTTCTATAATATCTCACAAGTCCAAAAGTACATGTCTCACAAGTTCTAACACCCTGATGCTCTACACTCCTTAGCCTCCATGCAATCTTAGTTTATGGGAGATATGACACTTAGGGTTGTCTCAGGTAGCATATATGCTTGTCTTTTGAAGATAAGGGGAAAATCGCAAACTAGTTTGATCAGGAACATGCCAGCTGTGAAACTGGGAGCTGGAGCTGGAGAATGGGGCCAGTGAAGACTTCATCTTGCCTCAGGCTTATGGTGATCGTAAAGTAAAGAAGATGACTGTTTCCTTTGAGCAACCACAGGCTCATAAGGAGCATTTGGATTTTCCCTACAGCACTCCACCAGTGTTCAAAATTTTATTGGGGATAACAGCAAATTACTGCAGATCCCTGCATAAGTCCCCGTGACTTTAGTCTATACGGACCTTCCCAAGGTTCAGAGCACAGTAGATGGTCCTGCCCTTCTGTCCTTATATATATAGATGTCAGGGGAACAATTTTAGCTTAATTTAACACCACTCAGCCCCATCCTGCCCCCATTTCTTTGACTGTTGTAGTTCAGAAGTTTTGCTGCTTATTTATCCCTCAAAGGGGTTTTTCCTTCCATGTCTTTGTCATTATTTCTTATGATATCTCTTATAGCTAGAGGCTGAAAATGAGAAAGAATTAATTGCAGATCAGGAGCTTGTTGGAGGGATCTAGTCCCAACTTAAACATCAGTCAGAAATCTGAAAAAGCTTAGAAACTGCTTTCTACAGTAATAGTCTTTAGCAGACAGAAAGAGTTTGGTTGAGACATTCCTGAAACTTTTAGAATGCCGATCTTCTTTTGATACAATTCTTACAATAATTTCTTCTATTTTAGCACAATGGTAATATGGGAACAGACTTAACTGATGATATGAGAATCCTTAACAAAGAGCCTAATCTGCAAAAGTAAATCACTGCTTCCTGGAATAACCACATCATCATACACGCCTCAAAGGTGTTTAGGGGGTGTTTGGGAAGGCCTTGGTAACCAGTTCGGAACAGTGGTATGATCTGGATCTACTTAACCGGATGTATGGATGTACAATGAGAAATGAAAACACGCAGTAAATCACTTTCTTGGCATTGATCTGGAAGTTCAGCAAGAAAGATCAAATTGCACAGCACACACCAGAACTCATCTAATATAAACTCTGAAACTCCATTTGTTTTGCAGAACCAACAGCCCTGTGGAAAATGGACCTTCAAGTGAGTCTCACATGGATGCTCCTGTTAAGCACTTCTCTTCTATATGAACCAGGTACCGTGTTAAAATCTGATAATTTTTCATGCTTGCCAGGAAATGTTACATATAGAATTATGCAGAGTGGCTTGCTGGGAACCAGTAGCAAAGAATATCTTAAAATATCGCTGATCAGCTTTGTACAAGGAGATGGTTGATTTAATTTGTCTTCTGAACCAAAGATTCAGATCAAATCTACAAATTACGTTTTTAAACTGGAGATGCTGAAGAACAATATTTTCTTTCTTGCTCTTCTAGGAGAGGAAGGCTTTTTTTCCAAATACTCTTAGAAGTAGAGTAGAAGACTTCTAATATTCTAGTTTGGAATTTCATTTCTTCCATACTGTACATTTAAAGATAACAAGAGAGAGGAAAAAAGAAACAAAGAACAGCCTGACAGACCCAGACAGAAACGTACATTACAAAGTCAAGTCTCTGCAGGGACTTTGGATTGCTGCAGAACCATGTTCAAACTTCAGACAAAATAACCCTAAACCTTTCCTATA
Organism: Rhea pennata; assembly: GCF_028389875.1. Classification (NCBI taxonomy): domain Eukaryota; kingdom Metazoa; phylum Chordata; class Aves; order Rheiformes; family Rheidae; genus Rhea; species Rhea pennata. The sequence goes on along the minus strand of NC_084669.1, from coordinate 4,941,635 downwards.
ATCTTGCTTGTTTGAATGACCTACTTTGATCTCTAATAATCATGGTTATTACTAATAAAGGCTTGCCAATCCCCTTATAAAAAGAGATAGATTCATAGAATTTAGATTAAAGGGTTGGCTCTACTGAATTATTTATAAAAATCAGCAAAGGCAACCCAGAAGCAAGGTTAGCATCAATAAGGACTAAACTGCATTTCAAGAAGGTGGTCAAATCCCAACACAGCAACCTTATAATCTTTGTTTTTATTCAATAGGTTCACTTTTGTCTTTGATTTGACTTGATGTAGGTTGGGTTAATTTTGATTGGGAAAATCACTTAGGATCTTGTCTTCCAAAACCCAAGATTTCAGTATCACTAATTTATTCACAATAATAAAAATTTATGGAAGTGAATGCCTGTCAACCAAATGTTGATTAAAATAAAGAAAATATTGGAGATCCCAGATTTATGATGATTTCAACTTCTGAAGTCAACTGCAGGCCAGATCCAGAGCCAACAAAACGATTTTCTCTGATTTTAGTGATTGAATTAGGCACAGCACTTGAACATGGTATTTCTGAAAAAGCAAGGATAACATTTTTTTAAAGCTGCCATTTGAAAACATGCCTTTGACTCCTAGCAGCCTAAATACTATTTTTTTTTCTCCACTGAGTCTTTGTAAGGCCAGATTTTCAAAGGTATTTATTTGACGCAAGTTGCAGACTATCAAAACCACTCCAATCAGATCACAAGTTTGTATCCTGTTTTGGAAGCCTGTTTCATCCTCTGGTATCTGTGAAGTTCTCACAGTGGTTTTAAAAAAGCACATGCCCTGCAGTGCCTGGTTCACATTTCTGTATGCTCATAATGGCACCTGGAGAAGCAGTGGAAATGGAGGTCTGGGGTTCTTCCAGGATGGGAAGTACTATAGCTTTTCTCATTTTTGTGGGAATAGCTAGAGAAAGGTCACTGCATATTCTCAGAGGTTTCACTGTAAATGAGGAAGCAAAATATCCCCTGTGAGGATACAGCAGTTTATCTGTGATTCCCTAAACTTGGCAGAACTAGCAGGAAATACATAGACTGTAAACAGAAGAGCTGCCATGAAGATATAGGCAGAATTAAAATAATGTCAGGGTTTGATTTAATCTCACACTTTGGAATACTTTAAGCAGTGTATAGTGTGCGGGCTGCCACTAAGTGACTTAGCAAACATAGATGATGCTATACAAATAGCACCTTCTCACTGCAGAGCCAGCCAAAGGCTGGGCTCCCCATGCAGACTGAGCAGGCATTTGCAAAGACAGTGGTATAAATTAATATGCTGGGTTGTTGGCCAACATGGGTGTCACGGTCTGGGCAAACTAACAGTCCTTGGCTGCCTATGCCACTGTAGTAATAACACCTGGCAAAGGTAAGTAAGCTTTCTGAGTGCCACAGTATAAATTGTTCAAGCCATATCTTCACTGGAGATGAAGGATGTACGCTGGCATCCTCCAGGGCTCGGTGCTGGGTCCCATCCTGTTCAACTTTTTCATCAATGACCAGGATGAGAGGACAGAGTGCCTCCTCAGCAAGTTTGCTGATGATACCAAGCTGGGAGGAGTGGCTGACACACCTGAGGGCTGTGCTGCCATTCAGAGAGACCTGGACAGGCAGAAAGGAACCTCATGAGGTTCAACAAGGGCAAGTCCTGCACCTAGGGAAAAATAACCCTAGGCACCAGTACAAGCTGGGGGCTGACCTGCTGGAGAGCAGCTCTGCAGAGAAGGACCTGGGAGTGCTGGTGGATGACAGATTGACCATGAGCCAGCAATGTGCCCTTGTGGCCAGGAAGGCCAATGGTATCCTGGGGTGTATTAGGAAGAGTGTTGCTGGCAGGTCGAGGGAGGTGATCCTGCCCCTCTACTCAGGCCTGGGGAGGCCTCATCTCAAGTACCGTGTCCAGTTCTGGGCTCCCCAGTACAAGAGAGACGTGGAGCTACTGGGGAGAGTCCAGCATAGGGCTACAAAGATGGTCAGAGGGCTGGAGCACCTGCCCTACGAGGAATGGCTGTGAGAGCTGGGCCTCTTCAGCCTGGGGAGGAGAAGACTGAGGGGGGATCTTATCAATGTGTACAAGTACCTGAAGGGAGGGTGTCAAGGGGACGGGGACAAACTCTTTTCAGTTGTCCCATGTGACAGGACAAGAGGCAATGGGCAGAAATTGAAGAGCAGGAAGTTCCGCCTGAGCGTGAGGGGGAATTTCTTTCCTGTGAGAGTGACAGAGCCCTGGACCAGGTTGCCCAGAGAGGTGGTGGAGTCTCCTTCTCTGGAGATCTTCAAGGCCCGCCTGGATGCAACCCTGTCTACCATGCTCTAGGTGACCCTGCTTGAGCAGGGAGGTTGGACTAGATGATCTTCAGAGGTCCCTTCCAACCTTACTGATTCTATGATACATGAGGATTTCATAACTCTTTGTTCTTGGTGCTGCCATAAAATGGGTTCCTCTACAATCTTCTTCCACTGAATTATGAAAGAATAAGCCTGTTCCTACAGCTATAGGGAAGAACTGTGGGATGGCTTTGAAAACACATCACACACTGCAAAACAAACAAAAACAACAAAAAAAGTATCAGCCCATACAAGGTATTATATCACAGGAAAACCATAAAGCATACCTAGAATTGTGATATGTTGCATCAGTGCTAACATACTTTCTTATCTACCACAGTAAGTGGTGTGGGGCGGCAGCCAACAGGAGACACAGAAGGTGGAGGCATGTCAGATATAAACTCAGTATGGAAGAAATTTTCAAAATGGATAAAAAGCAAGTTTCAACCCACAGGTAAGAGGGTAAGACATGTGCCTGAGTGTGAACATACCTGGCCCTTTGTCAGAGGTACATGGGAAAGCTCTCGGTGAGCTGGTTATCTCACCAGTGCAGCCAACAATATGCTAACGTGACAGATCAGGTCAAGCAAGCAGTAGAGCCGTGTGAACAAGGCACCACATACGAGCTGAATTAACCATGCTCATCTGGCTTTCTGACTTCCAGTTGCTGAGCTCTGCAGGCAGGGGCAGTCAGAGGCTCCCTGCCCAGTACTGCTGCCTGAGCTGCAGTGTAGAGATGAGCCCCAGGGCCGGCAGCAACATCGGGTGCAGAAATGCTGTATGGCCATCCCTGCACCAATGGGCATGCAGTAGCCTTAGCTGTTAGGAGTTTAGATATCCTGGGAATAAACAAAACAGATCTTCACCTGCCAATTTGTGCTTTGCTTTCAGATCAGCCACAATTGCGACTGGTACATGGAGGGCACAGATGTGCTGGAAGGGTTGAAGTTTACTATAAAGGAGAATGGGGGACAGTCTGTGATGATTCCTTTGATATGGACAATGCCAATGTTGTATGCAGACAACTGGATTGTGGTCAAGCTGTTTCTGTCCTGGGGTGGTCTTTCTTTGGCCCCGGTGAAGGAAACATCCTCCTGGATGAAGTGCAGTGTACAGGAAATGAATATTATCTGTGGGAATGCCAGCACCACCCCTGGCATGAACACAACTGTGAACACAATGAAGATGTCAGTGTCATCTGCTCAGGTACAAAAAAAATATCTGCCCTCTTAAAAATCTCTTCAGATTTTCCTACTGACCATAGATATGAGAAAATCAGCTGAACTATGTGCATGCAGAGGCCCCTAATACTCAGACTGGACTCAGTGCTGAAGGAGAAAAAGGATGTCCCGTATGAAATATCAGGCTTGGTAGTAGTGAGCACTGAGTATGAAAAGCGCGAGGAGAATATAATCGAGGACTACGCTAGTCAACAGCTGGTTAGAGGCTGTTTCTAAGATGAGAAAGTCAATCAGTTAAGAGGAGGCAGAAGCGCATCCAGAAGAGGTGAGAAGAGGTTTGAAGGGAAAATAAAGATTAATACACTGGTGATTAACTATGTGATCTTTGATTTCAATTATGTTTAAGTAGCCTATTTTGAAGCAGTATTAATAATTGCAGAATAAAAGTCAATATTTGCTTTTTTCCACATTCACAGATGCAGCACGCTCCACAACTGCACCATCAGGTAAGTCAGGACTTTTGAGAGATCATTTCATTAGCACCTCTCAGTCTCCCCAAATGCTCAAAGACTAATTTTTAATTCAGAAATAATGTTATTTCTGTTCGGGCAGATGATATTCTGGAAAGGTGCATCTTCCTCATTTTTCCTCATTACTAGTTATACATCCATTGTAACATTATTTCTGTTGTTTCAGTTGCTCATAGAATCTATATTTGATATTCTCATGCTAATAATTAGAGAAAACATAAGATGGTCTTAACAGCCCAGGTACAAGTGACTGACTCCTGTTTTTTCACCACTGCATTCCTGAACTAACAATGGCACCACTAGAAACAAAGTACAGAGACTACTCATATTTTCTGGAATTTTAAAGTGTTAAATTAACGACCAATATTCTTCAATACACAATCATAAAGGAGTGGGCACTAAAATGCTGTTTTCACTTACATATAACCCAGAAATGAAAGATTGGTTTGCTAAATCATTTTTACTCAAGATTGGATTCAGCAACACATCTGACCTGTTGCCTTTCAATTTTAATGAGTTTTTCTCACGTCTCTGCCAGTTTGGACCTCAGCTTCCACGCCAGCAAACATGGAAGAAATATCTACCACATTCTTTGTTACTGAAAGTACTGAAGGTAAATAAAATTGAGAGAGAGAGTGATAAACTGAAGCTCTATCAGTCTCCTCTTTAATACAGTAGCTCAGTTCCTGTTATCTTACACCTTGGTCTACTTAGAATGGAGAGCATAAAATCTCCAGGCCTGTGCTGCTCCCTGATGCTAGATGGTAGGGAACCTATACGCCAAAGCACAGACCTCGCTCCACTTCAGGTGATCATGGTCCCTAGCTCTGCACCAAAATCCACCAATTTCACTTAAGTGTTAGTTATTAATGGGGGAAAAAATTAACCCAGATCAGTACAAGACAGGGTATTACTCTACCTTTCTATAAATGTGTTTGTACCCCCAAGTGACAGTATAGCTACAAACACATCTGTTAAATCATAATTTTGAATGATTATAGAAATTAAGTTCACAATAACTATGCTGTAGAGTTTTAATAAATCTGATTAATCTAATGATGGTTTAGAGTACCCCTCATTAGACATCTGCATGACATCTTAGCCAGCTCCCCTGTAGGCACATGGAAGAGCATCAAAAGTAAAGCAGGTAGACTTGATTTTACAGTATGCTTACTTTCTCACTCAAATTCACCAGGCCTCTTTATCCCTTCTACACTTTTCTGGATGGGAAAGTATTAAACAAGCCACTTTATGTTGATTTGTGGAAATTAGGTTGGGTAGATGGTTAGTGAATATCAAAGCTCATTATACTTTTGCTGCCTGTTCTGCACATTTATTTTTGCATTCATATTATCACAGGCAAATATCTCCAAGGTTTATCTAGCGCCGCCATTAATCATTTACTTCAAGACAGAGATCTTGCACTACCAGAAATTAGGGGCTGGTGCATTAACCCACTTTGCACAAAACCTGACACTTAAATTATTTCAACCGTGTCTCAGTTCTCATGACCATTCTTATAGTTCTCTAATAATTTATTTTCTGTACCTTCCAGCATCTTCAGAAGAGCCCACGAGTTCAATTTCTGCATCAACATTTACCAAAGAGAAAGCTATGACAACTGCCACAGAACTGCTGACTTCTGCATACAAAGGCAAGCAAAACTCCAAACTGTAAATGTCACGGGAGAAAATTTTGAGTAATATGCACAATTTTTTAGAGCAGGCAAGTGCACTGAGCATTCAATAAAAACATTTAATCAACTAACTCCGCATGAAATTAGTTTGGAAAAAAGAGCCAGTGTCCAACACCATCTTCACTTTCATTTAAAAGTGTGGTTGGATGGAAATTAGGCATTTGATTAAATCTACCTGCATATACTATCACCCAGACTGCATGTGTGTATGATGAAATCTATGCAATTGGTTCATCTGATGCTTTCTTAACTGGGTGGTTTCTTCAGCATCAATTCCTTACCCTTGCTTAGTTTCCCTGGTTCTTAAATTAATATAAAAATAGAATGGAAATTAGGTGTGTTTATACCCTGCTTAGAGGGTGACACCAATCCCCCAAGTTCACTTATAATTATAATGGTAAATAATTGCTAACTAGAAGATGCTGTTCTGAGCAAAAAGACGAAAAAAATGGGTATGGGAAATCAATTTCCCTTTCCACAAAGTGTGAAGGATAATTAATTTCACAAATCTCTCAAACATCTTTTCCATTACATGTTGGTGACTGTTTAGTAACATATCTCCTCACCCTCCAACCACCTTTGCAGATTCTTCGTCTGCACCCAGCTCAAGCCTGGGGCAGGAGACGTTCTCTGCTCCAGGGACTTTGACGACCCCCAGGGAAGGTGAGGCATGCTTGTATGGTAAAACTCATTTCCAAAACACAAGAAAAATCTCATGCTTTGTTTCTCCTACCAATGGCCACTCTGCATCTTTTCAAATCACTATTGCACCTCAATTACAAAGGGATGCAGCTGGAAATATCACAGATACACAAGTATCTACTTTCTTTGTTATTAAATATTAAATGAATGTGATAGCCATTTGTCAGTAAAAATTAAGAGCTAGTGCATTGACTCACTTTCCCACAAAGCCCAAATCTACTTACTTTTGTCAAGATTTCAGTTTTTATGTTCACTCCTAATTACTACCTCTCTCTCTCTCCTTCTCTTTTATCTCCTCAACTTTCTCTTGGCCTCAGATACATCTTTTGTGCCCACTGTCATCACAGAAGAAAATGGCACATCCGTTTCTGATAGCCCAACCACAGTTTATGAAAGTAAGAACAGGCATTCTGCAATCTGCTATCTATTAAAAATATTCTGTTAATGTCAGTTTTCCAGCTTGATTAAGTAGGTATGACCACATGAATCTGCAAAATACTCATGGGAGATAACTACAAATTAAACATTATGGGAAAGAACAACCCCTTCTTCAACCCAACATCTTCATTTTTGAAACATCAGACTGTCAGGACATACCAGGAATATATGCATTTAAAGATTGATATGTTTTGGTTTGTAGCCAGAAATACTGTCCATTTATCCCAGGTAACCAAAAATGTCCAGATTGTTGTGATTTTTTTTTTTTTTAATATCCAAGATTCATAAAAAATCCAGCACCATTAAGGAGCACAGCCACCTGGCTGTGGTGATAATGGTGATGTGCACATCTGGACTTACCTCCCTGAATCCCCCTTTCTTGGACCTTTGCCACTCCAGTTATTCAGCAGATTGGTAAAAAATGCATTTTTTTAATCAGTCCAGAGATCTAAAGGAAGTCACTAACTCCTCAAATCACATTTCTAATTGCTACTTCCAGCCATTCATTTTCTTGTTCTTTTGATAGCATCCTCTGATACCACAGATTCCTCCCTTGCTTCCACCTCCATCAGAGAGGAAAGCAGGACACCAGAAATCCTAACTACACCTCAGAAAGGTAAAGGATGACTGCACAATCTTCAGCATATTCAAAAAATGCTGGATTAATATGTTAGGAGGGGAGACCAGTGGACATGTAGAGAAATGCTACAAAATCACCATTTCTTAGTGCAACTAATGCCTACCTGTGAATTTCATTTCTTTCACAGCAACCTGCTGGCTTTCTGGCAATATGGGCAGGCTATCACTAACGCTACTACCATTGCTCCAACCAGGAGCTACAGTTCTTTCTTTTTTTTTTTTTTTTTCTTACCCTCCCCCCTCAAGAACCATGATCCAGGAAAAAGCCACTCAGTCTACAGTGCTCACTATTTTTTGCATTATCTATATATATATATTCTTAACAATATATAAGTCTGCAGGCTTGGACTATCTAATCAAGCCAATTCAGAATGAGTGCCAAAGTCCTTGCTCAAATCTCCACTCCCTCTTGAGGGTTTCTCAGCTCAGATTTGCCTTTTCTCAGCCTGTGACCCAGCGAGCTGCAGGGGAGATAGCGGGCTCTCCCTTGTGCCTCCCATCCTCAGCACAGCTCCAACCCATTAACGGTGCTGCTCTGCAGGGCCAGAACACCCTGGCAAAGGCAAACCTGCAGAGAACTGTGGATAAAACAGATACTGTTTTTCAGTGTCCATTCCCCACAGTCCTCTCCCTTTCTTTCCGAACAAATACTGCACCTCTGGGAGAAAAACCTTCAGTTAGATTAACTGTTGATGGCTGTAGCAAACTTTTTCCTCTTGAGAACCAGAATATCCCTTCCTATTTCATTTTTTGGACCTCTTATTAAAATGGTAAAACATGCTATGCTGCAGTTCTGGGAGTCAATAAATGTTACTGCCAAGTTACAACACTCATTTCTATTTTTGCTTTTCACACTCTTTGCTTTTTTCACTCTTATGGAGAGAAGCCTGAAAATTGTCTGACACTTGTAAGGCAAAGCAAGGAATTTCTTCCCTGTGAGAGTGACAGAGTACTGGCATAGGTTGCCCAGAGAGGTTGTGGAGTCTCCTTCTCTGGAGATCTTCAAGGCCTGCCTGGATGCAACCCTGTCTACCATGCTCTAGGTGAGCCTGCTTGAGGGGTTGGGCTAGATGATCTCCAGAGTTCGCTTCCAACCTTACCAATTCTGTGATTAATACGGAGATTCATTTCTGAGCCACGTCCATGGATATGGATGGCTGCTAATACACTGGGTCACTTTTCCACAAAGCCTGAAAACAGTTAAATTCATCAGGACCTGAGCTCAGTTATTTGCTTGCTCACTTTCTCTCCCTCTCATTTCCTTAATTCTTCCATCTTCTCACAGCCTCTGGAAACACTGCAGTATCACCCGTTTCCACCACCTTGCTTGCAGAACACAGTAGTACATCAGTTCCTGAAATCCCTTCTACAGCTGCTCAAAGTAAGAACAGTCATGACAAAATACTATGATAGAAATATGGTGAAAGTAAAGAAGGGTAAAAAACACCACTTCAGTCCAATACTTTCAAGCAGCTAACATGCTTAAAAATCCAAGCTTTAAATACTTATTTATCATGGTATTCCGTACTATTAAGTGGTGATGGAGACTGAGATAAATTGACAAGTGATTCCACATTTGTTCTCTGAAACGAAACTTGTTGCATTTTCTCAGTGTTCCACCACAGTGACAAATCTAATCGTTTTAACCAACTCTTTAATTCTGGTTCTTATTCACATTTGGTCACTTATTGTTCATTGCACCTGTTGCTTTCTTCTTCACATCTGTTGCAGATTATTTTACCACCGAAATGGATTACTTCATCACATCTGCCCTTGCCACAGAGGGTAGTGAGCCAGTAACGACTCCAGAATTACTCCCTGTGCTGAGCGAAGGTAGGGAACAGTCAGATACACATTGTATGCCTTGAATTGCTTAGGAGCAAAAACGTCTCTCCCCTGCATCACCACCAACCTGCTTGTCCCACTCCTCCCGCGAGGGGTGAAGGAGTGAGCAGAAAGAGTTGTCCACTCTTTCTTGCAAGACAAGCAACAACAGCTGAATAGGCAGGCACAGGCTCCAGGGAGTGGAGGAGCTGATTGCTGCTCTCTTCAGAGTCCTCTTCAGAATAGTAAAAGGCAATTCCTGCATAAACTAATTTCAGCTCCTTAAACTGCTCCTCAGCGCTGATGATTTTAATTCTTCTTTAATTCGTTTTTCCCATTATAATTCTTGATTCATTCATCCAAGCTCTCTCCATTCTCTCTGTCGTCTTAAGTATGCCATCACTGACTGAGCACCTGAGGTCTCATTTGTGCCAAGGAGAAAAATTAGCTTCCATGTATCCTTCTGTGAGAGTAAGACTGAGACTGGACTGGCTCACAATAGCACCAACATTACTGACATCCAGTTTTTCCACGGTCCTTCTGTGCCAGCTACAAGGATGATTTTGCATTTGTGAATTGGTTCTCTCCTTCCTAAGAGCAATGCATTGCAGCTGTCTTAACTGAATTTCTACTTGCTGACTTTTGACATTTATTCAGTTTATGAAAGCAAATTTGAATTCTCATCCTGTCCTCCAGAGAGCGTGCAAATCTTATGTTTCCTTCTGTCACTCTATCTGTACTGTTCCAAAGTTTCAGTGGTAAAGGCTGAGGAGCTCGTTATGGCATGGTAACCGTGGCTGGCTATTTAACACGCATACCATCTGTTAATTCAAGATGCTGCATAATATGATGAACAATTACCAAGGCAACTGGAAATTTCTTTTCTAAAATTGCTTTTCTTCTATAGCCTTATCTATGCTGCTGTGAGTTCAGAGCTGTGATTCAATACCAGTGGCAGCAGCATTAGAAAATGTACTACAAATGTACTTAATTTACTTACTGCTCCACCCATTAACCTTATTTTGAACAATATATTCACATTCAAGGTCTAGGACCTAGCCACTCTAATTTCTGCTAGTGTTAATTGCCCTAGAAACTAACTGATAAATCTTCAGCACTGTGAAAAAAAACTTAAGTCACTGTTTTTCTACCTTTTTACTGCCTTATTTTTTAATGAAAACTTTCCTACCTTAAAGGAAAAAAAGAATATTTTTACAGAGCTTTGACCAGATTTTGCTGCCTGCCTTGCTCATTCAGACTGGGAACAATTCCAAACAAATTAAAAGGAGTTCACGCTTTTTAGCACATACTAGGGAAAATGAGAAATGAATCTGGTCTCTCAAGATTATTTTTATTTTCTTGGCTTTCAGAAATTAAACGTGAATTTCTTCTTAAATATGTAACCAGTTTCATAGGCAAGCTTAAGGAACCTAATACATAGTACGTATGTGGCTTCCTAAAGATAGCCTTATTAATAGGCAATTACATGTTTATAACTATTAATAAGTGCTTTTTCTACATCTGCTCATCAAAATATTTATGCAAATGCTTAGTTTTATCTTATCTATGCATACTATGTGTGATAGAGATGTTGTTCAATGGTTAAAGAAAAGAAAGGCTTTTCTATACCTGTCACAAAATATTTCATTACTTTGACTTGCACAAACTGAAGGAAAACCACTCTAGGTTAAGGGCTCAGGAAAAACAAGTGCTTTATAATTTCTTCAATTATATTTTTCATTTAACTAAGACACATAGCCCCAAATCTGAAAAGGCAGAAAATATCTACTGTTTTCTTTTATTCATTTGTTGAACATGTTGCCTTTCAGCTGCCTGTAAACACAACTGGCAGAATACATTAAAGATTCTTGGGGGCTGTTATTATTCAGTCCTTTATTTCTGAAAAAAAATGTCTAAAACATTTTCAAATTTATGTTCATATTTCAGATTGCTGAAATACTTTTAGTAAGTATAACAGGGACGATGTCTCCCTCTGAATATAGCCATTTTTAATACCAGTTGAATCACAACAAACTCATTCCTGTGTTAGTTTAATCTAGGTGGATCTAGATCCACCTACAGAATTTTTGATCTGCCTTTTTTTTTTTTTCCACTATTCCCACTTGAATTTAGATAGCTAAAGCCCTGTTACTAAATTCCTTTCTATTTAACGCCTTTCACCGTCTCTGGTGACTACTCAACACCTGGATCAACAGGTTAATTAGTTATCTTTTGTCAGTGTTATTTTTTTCTCTCTGAAATCATATTTGGTAGGCTTGTAGTAGTTTAGACCTTGATCTTGGGAAATGAGCCAAGCACACTGCTGCTGCAATTCTTTACAGTCAACTTTTGCACAACAAAATGGTAAGCATTGTACTCAGATGGAAAGAGCTTTGATCATGATCAGTCTGCCACTAATGCAGATGCAAATCTATGAATTACTGTTTGAATTGTAATTTCATATTGTCCTGTGCCCCATGTCCACACGCCCTATTTCACATGCCCTATAAAATATGAGCTACGACTAATAGTAAATCAAATTTCCTTTCCTTGTATTTAGTAGGAAATCATTTTTACTAACATTCTTTAAGATTCTTCCAAATGAATTACCAGCTTTCCAGCAATTCTGTGTTCTGACTGGGAACATACATCTCATGTGCAGCTAGAGAGCCTAGAAAGAGCACTAGGGGCTTGGGGAAAATAGGTGGCATTAGGAGGAAGACAGAGGAAAGGGGGAAAACAGAAAATTAAGAATTTATTGCAAATTCCCATCAAAATAAATGACTGACAATTTGTGCTACTTAACATATGGCAAAAAAAAAAAGAGTCAGGATTAAAAAAAAAAATTTTCCAGTGGTGTTCAACACATGACCTGAGGACATGTGCTTCTCTTGGTAAGGATGCCTCACAGCCACAATAACTGGAGATTGCACCTGTAGGGTGAATGCCACCACGAGTGGTCACAGGGCTTGGGTGTTGACGTTTGAAAAAGGCTTTGAAACCTGTTCCCTTTTGGTCAAGATGCTGCTGTCCCTCCACAGATTGCACTCAGTCACCACCACTTTCATTTACTTAACTCAGTAATTGAAGAACCCTACGCACCTTTCCTAGTACTGCAACCAGCAATATTTGCTTTTCTGTTTCTTATCTTTTCACAGAGACAGTAACTCCCTCGGTCACAGCACAGCCTGATCAAGCCGGTGAGTCCTCCCTAGCTGGGTCTGGCCAAGTTAGGCTGCTGACATATTTTACATACCAACTTAAATTATTACCTTCCTATCATTGCTGAACAGGTAGAAATTTCAGTGGAAATGTATGCACGTAAGATGAGTTTCTTACATACCTGTTGCTCATCTCAGAATTTTCCTGTTTCAGAACAATATCGCTAGGATGGGGTATGACAGTAAGCTGCAGAGAGGTTAGAGACTGAAAAAGAAAACTTTGTCCTCCCAGTACACCTTATCCTGGGAGGTGTACGTGGCACCATGGGAGAGTGAGAACAGCATAGCTCAGACAAGTAGAGCTTCCTAGGGACTGCTGGTGAACAGGCAGAGAAAGACTCTCTCCCGTCAGAGAAAATTCATGCTTCAAACACTATCCTCACAATGTTGTGACACCAGCTTTTACTACGTGAGGACGCTGCTGTCCTGCCACAGGCCGCGTGGTGGCCTGTGCGCAGACGAACGCGCTCGGGCATACGAGTGCCACCCCCGCTCAAGGGAGCCAGAAGACCACCAGCTGGTCTCCACGAATGCCAAAAGAGGGGCTCCTGCAAAACGCACTAGCTGAAGAGCAGCTCCATCAAGCGCTCACTTCAGCGGGGCGCTCGTTACGCCTTCCTGTTCCGTTGGCCTTGCCCTTGGCCTGGCAGGCCAGGCTTAGCTTCCTCAAAAACGCCCAGATCACTGAAGCCTGCTTCTCCTTTCTCTTGCCACAGCGTCCACAGAGCACGCGACGACGGAAGTACCAGGTATTTGAGCTCACGCTACGGTTCCTGAGTGGCGCGTGGCGGCGTAGCCTGCTCTGAGCAGAGGTGCTGAGAAGCTCTTGCAAGCCAAAGCCCCTTGAAACCAGCGCCGGTTTGGGGAAGGCAGTGAGGCTTTCTCCCGCAAGGCAGGCGCATGCTCTTCCTCACTGCAGTGCCCTGCCGGCCCGGGCACCCGCAAAACTCTGCGGCCCGGGCACGTGCTGCTGTCAGGACTTCTGAAGCAGCTTTCGTGAAGGGCAGCTCCAAGTGCTCCACTCACAAAATGCAACGCTAAAGGGAATCCCCCTTCTAAACCAAGCTCTCAAGCCAGAGGTGCAGGGCAGAGGGCCTCTGTTACGCTCGCGCTCGTGCCTTTAGCCTGAAGCGTGGCTTTTCCCTTCTCTTGGGACAGTGTCTACGGAGCAGGCGACAACGGCAATTCCAGGTAGGTGAGGAGCGCCCCCGGGACGGCCCTTTCCCAGGCCACCGCGCGACCCCGCCTCTCCCTCTGCTTCCCCCAGACATGGCCCTGCGGCTGGTGGACGGCGGCGGCCCCTGCGAGGGGCGCCTCGAGCTCTTCCACAACGGCAGCTGGGGCACCGTCTGCGACGACGCCTGGGACCTGAGGGACGCCAGCGTGGCGTGCCGGCAGCTGGGCTGCGGGGACGTCGTCTCGGCCCACCGCAACGCCTTCTTTGGCGAAGGCGCCGGCCCCGTGCTCCTGGACGAGGTGGCGTGCACGGGGGACGAGGCGTCGCTGGCCCAGTGCTCTCACCGCGGGCTGGGCGTCCACGACTGCCGCCACAAGGAGGACGCCGGCGTCGTCTGCGCAGGTGCTCACCTCCGCCCGGCCCACCCCGCCGCGGCCGCGGGCCCGCTGCGGCAGCCCAGAGCGCCGGCCAGCACAGCCGGGCGCCGGCCCCGCCGCCCAGGGCCGCGGGGCGCACGGAGCCACGAGCGCCGCTCCCGGCGGTCCCACCGCGCACCGGGCTCCGCTCCGCCCCGCCCCGCCGGCGGCTGCCACGGGCGCGGGGCTGCCGCAAGCCTCCGAGGGCTCGTCCCAGGCCCGCAGCTTTAGGGACCGCGGGGCTCCTCCTCGCGCCCTCGCTTCTCCCCTCCCTTTGCTCGGCACCACGCGGTGCTCCCCGCTCGCGGTCACGGAGAAACCTCGTTCTGCCCTAACGCGCTACGAGCCGCCGAGCTACCGCGCGTACACGGCAAGCCTCCGGAGAAACGCTTCGGGAGCAGAAGTCACGGTCAGCCTGGCAGCGCGTCTTCCCGGTCCGCCCCGTCCCTCTCCAGCCGCTGCTCCTCGCGCACCGCAAACCGTTTCTGCGCGCGCGCGCCCGCCAGCCGCTGTGCGGCACAAGCCACGCTCGCCTCTGCAGCTTCCTAGTCGACAGAGCCAAAGCTTCTGCGCCTGCCTAACCCACCAGCACGCTCCACCAGCACGCCACTGCTTTCACTGAAAAGCAGCTCGGCTTCCTTCCCCTGCCAGGCTCCCGCTCCCCCGGCACCTTTGGCAGCACGGCAGCGTCTTCCCCGCAAACAGCAGCTCAGCTCGCGCTCAGCCTGCCGCAGGAGCCCGGCCTGAGACGACTGCAGCGCCCGCGGCGTTTGCTGCTTCGCCCCTGCCGTGGCCAGGCGTACTCCTCCGGCACGCTGCCGCTCTAAATGCCGCCGTCGCTCAGCAGAAACACAGCCCGCAGGCTCCGCCAAGGCTTCGCCAGACGTCCCCGGAGCGGCGCTAGGCGGAGAGCCCTGCCTGTCCTCCTGCTTCTCCCGCTTCCTACCCGAGAACCACGACCCCGTTCGCATGACCTTTTTGACCGCCTTTCTTTTCTCTCCTCACAGTCCCCGTGGAGACAACCACACCTGAAGCAACAGGTATCTCCTGCTTCGCTGCGCGGGTATTTGCCTGGCGGTTGGCCAACTCTGTGTCCTCCCCATGAGGACTGGGGAGCCGCTCTGCCCTGAGCGGTGCTGAGCTGAGTTGGGCGCTCTCGCGGAGCTGGAGGGCCCCCTCCCACACCCGCAGCCCCCAGGCACACCAGGGGCACCCGGCTCCTGGCGCCGGCTGCACGGGGCTCGTTTGGGGACGCTGCTGTCCTGCCACAGGCCGCGTGGTGGCCTGTGCGCAGACGAACGCGCTCGGGCATACGAGTGCCACCCCCGCTCAAGGGAGCCAGAAGACCACCAGCTGGTCTCCACGAATGCCAAAAGAGGGGCTCCTGCAAAACGCACTAGCTGAAGAGCAGCTCCATCAAGCGCTCACTTCAGCGGGGCGCTCGTTACGCCTTCCTGTTCCGTTGGCCTTGCCCTTGGCCTGGCAGGCCAGGCTTAGCTTCCTCAAAAACGCCCAGATCACTGAAGCCTGCTTCTCCTTTCTCTTGCCACAGCGTCCACAGAGCACGCGACGACGGAAGTACCAGGTATTTGAGCTCACGCTACGGTTCCTGAGTGGCGCGTGGCGGCGTAGCCTGCTCTGAGCAGAGGTGCTGAGAAGCTCTTGCAAGCCAAAGCCCCTTGAAACCAGCGCCGGTTTGGGGAAGGCAGTGAGGCTTTCTCCCGCAAGGCAGGCGCATGCTCTTCCTCACTGCAGTGCCCTGCCGGCCCGGGCACCCGCAAAACTCTGCGGCCCGGGCACGTGCTGCTGTCAGGACTTCTGAAGCAGCTTTCGTGAAGGGCAGCTCCAAGTGCTCCACTCACAAAATGCAACGCTAAAGGGAATCCCCCTTCTAAACCAAGCTCTCAAGCCAGAGGTGCAGGGCAGAGGGCCTCTGTTACGCTCGCGCTCGTGCCTTTAGCCTGAAGCGTGGCTTTTCCCTTCTCTTGGGACAGTGTCTACGGAGCAGGCGACAACGGCAATTCCAGGTAGGTGAGGAGCGCCCCCGGGACGGCCCTTTCCCAGGCCACCGCGCGACCCCGCCTCTCCCTCTGCTTCCCCCAGACATGGCCCTGCGGCTGGTGGACGGCGGCGGCCCCTGCGAGGGGCGCCTCGAGCTCTTCCACAACGGCAGCTGGGGCACCGTCTGCGACGACGCCTGGGACCTGAGGGACGCCAGCGTGGCGTGCCGGCAGCTGGGCTGCGGGGACGTCGTCTCGGCCCACCGCAACGCCTTCTTTGGCGAAGGCGCCGGCCCCGTGCTCCTGGACGAGGTGGCGTGCACGGGGGACGAGGCGTCGCTGGCCCAGTGCTCTCACCGCGGGCTGGGCGTCCACGACTGCCGCCACAAGGAGGACGCCGGCGTCGTCTGCGCAGGTGCTCACCTCCGCCCGGCCCACCCCGCCGCGGCCGCGGGCCCGCTGCGGCAGCCCAGAGCGCCGGCCAGCACAGCCGGGCGCCGGCCCCGCCGCCCAGGGCCGCGGGGCGCACGGAGCCACGAGCGCCGCTCCCGGCGGTCCCACCGCGCACCGGGCTCCGCTCCGCCCCGCCCCGCCGGCGGCTGCCACGGGCGCGGGGCTGCCGCAAGCCTCCGAGGGCTCGTCCCAGGCCCGCAGCTTTAGGGACCGCGGGGCTCCTCCTCGCGCCCTCGCTTCTCCCCTCCCTTTGCTCGGCACCACGCGGTGCTCCCCGCTCGCGGTCACGGAGAAACCTCGTTCTGCCCTAACGCGCTACGAGCCGCCGAGCTACCGCGCGTACACGGCAAGCCTCCGGAGAAACGCTTCGGGAGCAGAAGTCACGGTCAGCCTGGCAGCGCGTCTTCCCGGTCCGCCCCGTCCCTCTCCAGCCGCTGCTCCTCGCGCACCACAAACCGTTTCTGCGCGCGCGCGCCCGCCAGCCGCTGTGCGGCACAAGCCACGCTCGCCTCTGCAGCTTCCTAGTCGACAGAGCCAAAGCTTCTGCGCCTGCCTAACCCACCAGCACGCTCCACCAGCACGCCACTGCTTTCACTGAAAAGCAGCTCGGCTTCCTTCCCCTGCCAGGCTCCCGCTCCCCCGGCACCTTTGGCAGCACGGCAGCGTCTTCCCCGCAAACAGCAGCTCAGCTCGCGCTCAGCCTGCCGCAGGAGCCCGGCCTGAGACGACTGCAGCGCCCGCGGCGTTTGCTGCTTCGCCCCTGCCGTGGCCAGGCGTACTCCTCCGGCACGCTGCCGCTCTAAATGCCGCCGTCGCTCAGCAGAAACACAGCCCGCAGGCTCCGCCAAGGCTTCGCCAGATGTCCCCGGAGCGGCGCTAGGCGGAGAGCCCTGCCTGTCCTCCTGCTTCTCCCGCTTCCTACCCGAGAACCACGACCCCGTTCGCATGACCTTTTTGACCGCCTTTCTTTTCTCTCCTCACAGTCCCCGTGGAGACAACCACACCTGAAGCAACAGGTATCTCCTGCTTCGCTGCGCGGGTATTTGCCTGGCGGTTGGCCAACTCTGTGTCCTCCCCATGAGGACTGGGGAGCCGCTCTGCCCTGAGCGGTGCTGAGCTGAGTTGGGCGCTCTCGCGGAGCTGGAGGGCCCCCTCCCACACCCGCAGCCCCCAGGCACACCAGGGGCACCCGGCTCCTGGCGCCGGCTGCACGGGGCTCGTTTGGGGACGCTGCTGTCCTGCCACAGGCCGCGTGGTGGCCTGTGCGCAGACGAACGCGCTCGGGCATACGAGTGCCACCCCCGCTCAAGGGAGCCAGAAGACCACCAGCTGGTCTCCACGAATGCCAAAAGAGGGGCTCCTGCAAAACGCACTAGCTGAAGAGCAGCTCCATCAAGCGCTCACTTCAGCGGGGCGCTCGTTACGCCTTCCTGTTCCGTTGGCCTTGCCCTTGGCCTGGCAGGCCAGGCTTAGCTTCCTCAAAAACGCCCAGATCACTGAAGCCTGCTTCTCCTTTCTCTTGCCACAGCGTCCACAGAGCACGCGACGACGGAAGTACCAGGTATTTGAGCTCACGCTACGGTTCCTGAGTGGCGCGTGGCGGCGTAGCCTGCTCTGAGCAGAGGTGCTGAGAAGCTCTTGCAAGCCAAAGCCCCTTGAAACCAGCGCCGGTTTGGGGAAGGCAGTGAGGCTTTCTCCCGCAAGGCAGGCGCATGCTCTTCCTCACTGCAGTGCCCTGCCGGCCCGGGCACCCGCAAAACTCTGCGGCCCGGGCACGTGCTGCTGTCAGGACTTCTGAAGCAGCTTTCGTGAAGGGCAGCTCCAAGTGCTCCACTCACAAAATGCAACGCTAAAGGGAATCCCCCTTCTAAACCAAGCTCTCAAGCCAGAGGTGCAGGGCAGAGGGCCTCTGTTACGCTCGCGCTCGTGCCTTTAGCCTGAAGCGTGGCTTTTCCCTTCTCTTGGGACAGTGTCTACGGAGCAGGCGACAACGGCAATTCCAGGTAGGTGAGGAGCGCCCCCGGGACGGCCCTTTCCCAGGCCACCGCGCGACCCCGCCTCTCCCTCTGCTTCCCCCAGACATGGCCCTGCGGCTGGTGGACGGCGGCGGCCCCTGCGAGGGGCGCCTCGAGCTCTTCCACAATGGCAGCTGGGGCACCGTCTGCGACGACGCCTGGGACCTGAGGGACGCCAGCGTGGCGTGCCGGCAGCTGGGCTGCGGGGACGTCGTCTCGGCCCACCGCAACGCCTTCTTTGGCGAAGGCGCCGGCCCCGTGCTCCTGGACGAGGTGGCGTGCACGGGGGACGAGGCGTCGCTGGCCCAGTGCTCTCACCGCGGGCTGGGCGTCCACGACTGCCGCCACAAGGAGGACGCCGGCGTCGTCTGCGCAGGTGCTCACCTCCGCCCGGCCCACCCCGCCGCGGCCGCGGGCCCGCTGCGGCAGCCCAGAGCGCCGGCCAGCACAGCCGGGCGCCGGCCCCGCCGCCCAGGGCCGCGGGGCGCACGGAGCCACGAGCGCCGCTCCCGGCGGTCCCACCGCGCACCGGGCTCCGCTCCGCCCCGCCCCGCCCCGCCGGCGGCTGCCACGGGCGCGGGGCTGCCGCAAGCCTCCGAGGGCTCGTCCCAGGCCCGCAGCTTTAGGGACCGCGGGGCTCCTCCTCGCGCCCTCGCTTCTCCCCTCCCTTTGCTCGGCACCACGCGGTGCTCCCCGCTCGCGGTCACGGAGAAACCTCGTTCTGCCCTAACGCGCTACGAGCCGCCGAGCTACCGCGCCTACACGGCAAGCCTCCGGAGAAACGCTTCGGGAGCAGAAGTCACGGTCAGCCTGGCAGCGCGTCTTCCCGGTCCGCCCCGTCCCTCTCCAGCCGCTGCTCCTCGCGCACCGCAAACCGT
This sequence comes from Rhea pennata, assembly GCF_028389875.1. Classification (NCBI taxonomy): domain Eukaryota; kingdom Metazoa; phylum Chordata; class Aves; order Rheiformes; family Rheidae; genus Rhea; species Rhea pennata. The sequence goes on along the minus strand of NC_084669.1, from coordinate 4,922,112 downwards.
TTCTGCGCGCGCGCGCCCGCCAGCCGCTGTGCGGCACAAGCCACGCTCGCCTCTGCAGCTTCCTAGTCGACAGAGCCAAAGCTTCTGCGCCTGCCTAACCCACCAGCACGCTCCACCAGCACGCCACTGCTTTCACTGAAAAGCAGCTCGGCTTCCTTCCCCTGCCAGGCTCCCGCTCCCCCGGCACCTTTGGCAGCACGGCAGCGTCTTCCCCGCAAACAGCAGCTCAGCTCGCGCTCAGCCTGCCGCAGGAGCCCGGCCTGAGACGACTGCAGCGCCCGCGGCGTTTGCTGCTTCGCCCCTGCCGTGGCCAGGCGTACTCCTCCGGCACGCTGCCGCTCTAAATGCCGCCGTCGCTCAGCAGAAACACAGCCCGCAGGCTCCGCCAAGGCTTCGCCAGATGTCCCCGGAGCGGCGCTAGGCGGAGAGCCCTGCCTGTCCTCCTGCTTCTCCCGCTTCCTACCCGAGAACCACGACCCCGTTCGCATGACCTTTTTGACCGCCTTTCTTTTCTCTCCTCACAGTCCCCGTGGAGACAACCACACCTGAAGCAACAGGTATCTCCTGCTTCGCTGCGCGGGTATTTGCCTGGCGGTTGGCCAACTCTGTGTCCTCCCCATGAGGACTGGGGAGCCGCTCTGCCCTGAGCGGTGCTGAGCTGAGTTGGGCGCTCTCGCGGAGCTGGAGGGCCCCCTCCCACACCCGCAGCCCCCAGGCACACCAGGGGCACCCGGCTCCTGGCGCCGGCTGCACGGGGCTCGTTTGGGGACGCTGCTGTCCTGCCACAGGCCGCGTGGTGGCCTGTGCGCAGACGAACGCGCTCGGGCATACGAGTGCCACCCCCGCTCAAGGGAGCCAGAAGACCACCAGCTGGTCTCCACGAATGCCAAAAGAGGGGCTCCTGCAAAACGCACTAGCTGAAGAGCAGCTCCATCAAGCGCTCACTTCAGCGGGGCGCTCGTTACGCCTTCCTGTTCCATTGGCCTTGCCCTTGGCCTGGCAGGCCAGGCTTAGCTTCCTCAAAAACGCCCAGATCACTGAAGCCTGCTTCTCCTTTCTCTTGCCACAGCGTCCACAGAGCACGCGACGACGGAAGTACCAGGTATTTGAGCTCACGCTACGGTTCCTGAGTGGCGCGTGGCGGCGTAGCCTGCTCTGAGCAGAGGTGCTGAGAAGCTCTTGCAAGCCAAAGCCCCTTGAAACCAGCGCCGGTTTGGGGAAGGCAGTGAGGCTTTCTCCCGCAAGGCAGGCGCATGCTCTTCCTCACTGCAGTGCCCTGCCGGCCCGGGCACCCGCAAAACTCTGCGGCCCGGGCACGTGCTGCTGTCAGGACTTCTGAAGCAGCTTTCGTGAAGGGCAGCTCCAAGTGCTCCACTCACAAAATGCAACGCTAAAGGGAATCCCCCTTCTAAACCAAGCTCTCAAGCCAGAGGTGCAGGGCAGAGGGCCTCTGTTACGCTCGCGCTCGTGCCTTTAGCCTGAAGCGTGGCTTTTCCCTTCTCTTGGGACAGTGTCTACGGAGCAGGCGACAACGGCAATTCCAGGTAGGTGAGGAGCGCCCCCGGGACGGCCCTTTCCCAGGCCACCGCGCGACCCCGCCTCTCCCTCTGCTTCCCCCAGACATGGCCCTGCGGCTGGTGGACGGCGGCGGCCCCTGCGAGGGGCGCCTCGAGCTCTTCCACAACGGCAGCTGGGGCACCGTCTGCGACGACGCCTGGGACCTGAGGGACGCCAGCGTGGCGTGCCGGCAGCTGGGCTGCGGGGACGTCGTCTCGGCCCACCGCAACGCCTTCTTTGGCGAAGGCGCCGGCCCCGTGCTCCTGGACGAGGTGGCGTGCACGGGGGACGAGGCGTCGCTGGCCCAGTGCTCTCACCGCGGGCTGGGCGTCCACGACTGCCGCCACAAGGAGGACGCCGGCGTCGTCTGCGCAGGTGCTCACCTCCGCCCGGCCCACCCCGCCGCGGCCGCGGGCCCGCTGCGGCAGCCCAGAGCGCCGGCCAGCACAGCCGGGCGCCGGCCCCGCCGCCCAGGGCCGCGGGGCGCACGGAGCCACGAGCGCCGCTCCCGGCGGTCCCACCGCGCACCGGGCTCCGCTCCGCCCCGCCCCGCCCCGCCGGCGGCTGCCACGGGCGCGGGGCTGCCGCAAGCCTCCGAGGGCTCGTCCCAGGCCCGCAGCTTTAGGGACCGCGGGGCTCCTCCTCGCGCCCTCGCTTCTCCCCTCCCTTTGCTCGGCACCACGCGGTGCTCCCCGCTCGCGGTCACGGAGAAACCTCGTTCTGCCCTAACGCGCTACGAGCCGCCGAGCTACCGCGCCTACACGGCAAGCCTCCGGAGAAACGCTTCGGGAGCAGAAGTCACGGTCAGCCTGGCAGCGCGTCTTCCCGGTCCGCCCCGTCCCTCTCCAGCCGCTGCTCCTCGCGCACCGCAAACCGTTTCTGCGCGCGCGCGCCCGCCAGCCGCTGTGCGGCACAAGCCACGCTCGCCTCTGCAGCTTCCTAGTCGACAGAGCCAAAGCTTCTGCGCCTGCCTAACCCACCAGCACGCTCCACCAGCACGCCACTGCTTTCACTGAAAAGCAGCTCGGCTTCCTTCCCCTGCCAGGCTCCCGCTCCCCCGGCACCTTTGGCAGCACGGCAGCGTCTTCCCCGCAAACAGCAGCTCAGCTCGCGCTCAGCCTGCCGCAGGAGCCCGGCCTGAGACGACTGCAGCGCCCGCGGCGTTTGCTGCTTCGCCCCTGCCGTGGCCAGGCGTACTCCTCCGGCACGCTGCCGCTCTAAATGCCGCCGTCGCTCAGCAGAAACACAGCCCGCAGGCTCCGCCAAGGCTTCGCCAGACGTCCCCGGAGCGGCGCTAGGCGGAGAGCCCTGCCTGTCCTCCTGCTTCTCCCGCTTCCTACCCGAGAACCACGACCCCGTTCGCATGACCTTTTTGACCGCCTTTCTTTTCTCTCCTCACAGTCCCCGTGGAGACAACCACACCTGAAGCAACAGGTATCTCCTGCTTCGCTGCGCGGGTATTTGCCTGGCGGTTGGCCAACTCTGTGTCCTCCCCATGAGGACTGGGGAGCCGCTCTGCCCTGAGCGGTGCTGAGCTGAGTAGGGCGCTCTCGCGGAGCTGGAGGGCCCCCTCCCACACCCGCAGCCCCCAGGCACACCAGGGGCACCCGGCTCCTGGCGCCGGCTGCACGGGGCTCGTTTGGGGACGCTGCTGTCCTGCCACAGGCCGCGTGGTGGCCTGTGCGCAGACGAACGCGCTCGGGCATACGAGTGCCACCCCCGCTCAAGGGAGCCAGAAGACCACCAGCTGGTCTCCACGAATGCCAAAAGAGGGGCTCCTGCAAAACGCACTAGCTGAAGAGCAGCTCCATCAAGCGCTCACTTCAGCGGGGCGCTCGTTACGCCTTCCTGTTCCGTTGGCCTTGCCCTTGGCCTGGCAGGCCAGGCTTAGCTTCCTCAAAAACGCCCAGATCACTGAAGCCTGCTTCTCCTTTCTCTTGCCACAGCGTCCACAGAGCACGCGACGACGGAAGTACCAGGTATTTGAGCTCACGCTACGGTTCCTGAGTGGCGCGTGGCGGCGTAGCCTGCTCTGAGCAGAGGTGCTGAGAAGCTCTTGCAAGCCAAAGCCCCTTGAAACCAGCGCCGGTTTGGGGAAGGCAGTGAGGCTTTCTCCCGCAAGGCAGGCGCATGCTCTTCCTCACTGCAGTGCCCTGCCGGCCCGGGCACCCGCAAAACTCTGCGGCCCGGGCACGTGCTGCTGTCAGGACTTCTGAAGCAGCTTTCGTGAAGGGCAGCTCCAAGTGCTCCACTCACAAAATGCAACGCTAAAGGGAATCCCCCTTCTAAACCAAGCTCTCAAGCCAGAGGTGCAGGGCAGAGGGCCTCTGTTACGCTCGCGCTCGTGCCTTTAGCCTGAAGCGTGGCTTTTCCCTTCTCTTGGGACAGTGTCTACGGAGCAGGCGACAACGGCAATTCCAGGTAGGTGAGGAGCGCCCCCGGGACGGCCCTTTCCCAGGCCACCGCGCGACCCCGCCTCTCCCTCTGCTTCCCCCAGACATGGCCCTGCGGCTGGTGGACGGCGGCGGCCCCTGCGAGGGGCGCCTCGAGCTCTTCCACAACGGCAGCTGGGGCACCGTCTGCGACGACGCCTGGGACCTGAGGGACGCCAGCGTGGCGTGCCGGCAGCTGGGCTGCGGGGACGTCGTCTCGGCCCACCGCAACGCCTTCTTTGGCGAAGGCGCCGGCCCCGTGCTCCTGGACGAGGTGGCGTGCACGGGGGACGAGGCGTCGCTGGCCCAGTGCTCTCACCGCGGGCTGGGCGTCCACGACTGCCGCCACAAGGAGGACGCCGGCGTCGTCTGCGCAGGTGCTCACCTCCGCCCGGCCCACCCCGCCGCGGCCGCGGGCCCGCTGCGGCAGCCCAGAGCGCCGGCCAGCACAGCCGGGCGCCGGCCCCGCCGCCCAGGGCCGCGGGGCGCACGGAGCCACGAGCGCCGCTCCCGGCGGTCCCACCGCGCACCGGGCTCCGCTCCGCCCCGCCCCGCCGGCGGCTGCCACGGGCGCGGGGCTGCCGCAAGCCTCCGAGGGCTCGTCCCAGGCCCGCAGCTTTAGGGACCGCGGGGCTCCTCCTCGCGCCCTCGCTTCTCCCCTCCCTTTGCTCGGCACCACGCGGTGCTCCCCGCTCGCGGTCACGGAGAAACCTCGTTCTGCCCTAACGCGCTACGAGCCGCCGAGCTACCGCGCGTACACGGCAAGCCTCCGGAGAAACGCTTCGGGAGCAGAAGTCACGGTCAGCCTGGCAGCGCGTCTTCCCGGTCCGCCCCGTCCCTCTCCAGCCGCTGCTCCTCGCGCACCGCAAACCGTTTCTGCGCGCGCGCGCCCGCCAGCCGCTGTGCGGCACAAGCCACGCTCGCCTCTGCAGCTTCCTAGTCGACAGAGCCAAAGCTTCTGCGCCTGCCTAACCCACCAGCACGCTCCACCAGCACGCCACTGCTTTCACTGAAAAGCAGCTCGGCTTCCTTCCCCTGCCAGGCTCCCGCTCCCCCGGCACCTTTGGCAGCACGGCAGCGTCTTCCCCGCAAACAGCAGCTCAGCTCGCGCTCAGCCTGCCGCAGGAGCCCGGCCTGAGACGACTGCAGCGCCCGCGGCGTTTGCTGCTTCGCCCCTGCCGTGGCCAGGCGTACTCCTCCGGCACGCTGCCGCTCTAAATGCCGCCGTCGCTCAGCAGAAACACAGCCCGCAGGCTCCGCCAAGGCTTCGCCAGATGTCCCCGGAGCGGCGCTAGGCGGAGAGCCCTGCCTGTCCTCCTGCTTCTCCCGCTTCCTACCCGAGAACCACGACCCCGTTCGCATGACCTTTTTGACCGCCTTTCTTTTCTCTCCTCACAGTCCCCGTGGAGACAACCACACCTGAAGCAACAGGTATCTCCTGCTTCGCTGCGCGGGTATTTGCCTGGCGGTTGGCCAACTCTGTGTCCTCCCCATGAGGACTGGGGAGCCGCTCTGCCCTGAGCGGTGCTGAGCTGAGTTGGGCGCTCTCGCGGAGCTGGAGGGCCCCCTCCCACACCCGCAGCCCCCAGGCACACCAGGGGCACCCGGCTCCTGGCGCCGGCTGCACGGGGCTCGTTTGGGGACGCTGCTGTCCTGCCACAGGCCGCGTGGTGGCCTGTGCGCAGACGAACGCGCTCGGGCATACGAGTGCCACCCCCGCTCAAGGGAGCCAGAAGACCACCAGCTGGTCTCCACGAATGCCAAAAGAGGGGCTCCTGCAAAACGCACTAGCTGAAGAGCAGCTCCATCAAGCGCTCACTTCAGCGGGGCGCTCGTTACGCCTTCCTGTTCCGTTGGCCTTGCCCTTGGCCTGGCAGGCCAGGCTTAGCTTCCTCAAAAACGCCCAGATCACTGAAGCCTGCTTCTCCTTTCTCTTGCCACAGCGTCCACAGAGCACGCGACGACGGAAGTACCAGGTATTTGAGCTCACGCTACGGTTCCTGAGTGGCGCGTGGCGGCGTAGCCTGCTCTGAGCAGAGGTGCTGAGAAGCTCTTGCAAGCCAAAGCCCCTTGAAACCAGCGCCGGTTTGGGGAAGGCAGTGAGGCTTTCTCCCGCAAGGCAGGCGCATGCTCTTCCTCACTGCAGTGCCCTGCCGGCCCGGGCACCCGCAAAACTCTGCGGCCCGGGCACGTGCTGCTGTCAGGACTTCTGAAGCAGCTTTCGTGAAGGGCAGCTCCAAGTGCTCCACTCACAAAATGCAACGCTAAAGGGAATCCCCCTTCTAAACCAAGCTCTCAAGCCAGAGGTGCAGGGCAGAGGGCCTCTGTTACGCTCGCGCTCGTGCCTTTAGCCTGAAGCGTGGCTTTTCCCTTCTCTTGGGACAGTGTCTACGGAGCAGGCGACAACGGCAATTCCAGGTAGGTGAGGAGCGCCCCCGGGACGGCCCTTTCCCAGGCCACCGCGCGACCCCGCCTCTCCCTCTGCTTCCCCCAGACATGGCCCTGCGGCTGGTGGACGGCGGCGGCCCCTGCGAGGGGCGCCTCGAGCTCTTCCACAACGGCAGCTGGGGCACCGTCTGCGACGACGCCTGGGACCTGAGGGACGCCAGCGTGGCGTGCCGGCAGCTGGGCTGCGGGGACGTCGTCTCGGCCCACCGCAACGCCTTCTTTGGCGAAGGCGCCGGCCCCGTGCTCCTGGACGAGGTGGCGTGCACGGGGGACGAGGCGTCGCTGGCCCAGTGCTCTCACCGCGGGCTGGGCGTCCACGACTGCCGCCACAAGGAGGACGCCGGCGTCGTCTGCGCAGGTGCTCACCTCCGCCCGGCCCACCCCGCCGCGGCCGCGGGCCCGCTGCGGCAGCCCAGAGCGCCGGCCAGCACAGCCGGGCGCCGGCCCCGCCGCCCAGGGCCGCGGGGCGCACGGAGCCACGAGCGCCGCTCCCGGCGGTCCCACCGCGCACCGGGCTCCGCTCCGCCCCGCCCCGCCCCGCCGGCGGCTGCCACGGGCGCGGGGCTGCCGCAAGCCTCCGAGGGCTCGTCCCAGGCCCGCAGCTTTAGGGACCGCGGGGCTCCTCCTCGCGCCCTCGCTTCTCCCCTCCCTTTGCTCGGCACCACGCGGTGCTCCCCGCTCGCGGTCACGGAGAAACCTCGTTCTGCCCTAACGCGCTACGAGCCGCCGAGCTACCGCGCCTACACGGCAAGCCTCCGGAGAAACGCTTCGGGAGCAGAAGTCACGGTCAGCCTGGCAGCGCGTCTTCCCGGTCCGCCCCGTCCCTCTCCAGCCGCTGCTCCTCGCGCACCGCAAACCGTTTCTGCGCGCGCGCGCCCGCCAGCCGCTGTGCGGCACAAGCCACGCTCGCCTCTGCAGCTTCCTAGTCGACAGAGCCAAAGCTTCTGCGCCTGCCTAACCCACCAGCACGCTCCACCAGCACGCCACTGCTTTCACTGAAAAGCAGCTCGGCTTCCTTCCCCTGCCAGGCTCCCGCTCCCCCGGCACCTTTGGCAGCACGGCAGCGTCTTCCCCGCAAACAGCAGCTCAGCTCGCGCTCAGCCTGCCGCAGGAGCCCGGCCTGAGACGACTGCAGCGCCCGCGGCGTTTGCTGCTTCGCCCCTGCCGTGGCCAGGCGTACTCCTCCGGCACGCTGCCGCTCTAAATGCCGCCGTCGCTCAGCAGAAACACAGCCCGCAGGCTCCGCCAAGGCTTCGCCAGACGTCCCCGGAGCGGCGCTAGGCGGAGAGCCCTGCCTGTCCTCCTGCTTCTCCCGCTTCCTACCCGAGAACCACGACCCCGTTCGCATGACCTTTTTGACCGCCTTTCTTTTCTCTCCTCACAGTCCCCGTGGAGACAACCACACCTGAAGCAACAGGTATCTCCTGCTTCGCTGCGCGGGTATTTGCCTGGCGGTTGGCCAACTCTGTGTCCTCCCCATGAGGACTGGGGAGCCGCTCTGCCCTGAGCGGTGCTGAGCTGAGTAGGGCGCTCTCGCGGAGCTGGAGGGCCCCCTCCCACACCCGCAGCCCCCAGGCACACCAGGGGCACCCGGCTCCTGGCGCCGGCTGCACGGGGCTCGTTTGGGGACGCTGCTGTCCTGCCACAGGCCGCGTGGTGGCCTGTGCGCAGACGAACGCGCTCGGGCATACGAGTGCCACCCCCGCTCAAGGGAGCCAGAAGACCACCAGCTGGTCTCCACGAATGCCAAAAGAGGGGCTCCTGCAAAACGCACTAGCTGAAGAGCAGCTCCATCAAGCGCTCACTTCAGCGGGGCGCTCGTTACGCCTTCCTGTTCCGTTGGCCTTGCCCTTGGCCTGGCAGGCCAGGCTTAGCTTCCTCAAAAACGCCCAGATCACTGAAGCCTGCTTCTCCTTTCTCTTGCCACAGCGTCCACAGAGCACGCGACGACGGAAGTACCAGGTATTTGAGCTCACGCTACGGTTCCTGAGTGGCGCGTGGCGGCGTAGCCTGCTCTGAGCAGAGGTGCTGAGAAGCTCTTGCAAGCCAAAGCCCCTTGAAACCAGCGCCGGTTTGGGGAAGGCAGTGAGGCTTTCTCCCGCAAGGCAGGCGCATGCTCTTCCTCACTGCAGTGCCCTGCCGGCCCGGGCACCCGCAAAACTCTGCGGCCCGGGCACGTGCTGCTGTCAGGACTTCTGAAGCAGCTTTCGTGAAGGGCAGCTCCAAGTGCTCCACTCACAAAATGCAACGCTAAAGGGAATCCCCCTTCTAAACCAAGCTCTCAAGCCAGAGGTGCAGGGCAGAGGGCCTCTGTTACGCTCGCGCTCGTGCCTTTAGCCTGAAGCGTGGCTTTTCCCTTCTCTTGGGACAGTGTCTACGGAGCAGGCGACAACGGCAATTCCAGGTAGGTGAGGAGCGCCCCCGGGACGGCCCTTTCCCAGGCCACCGCGCGACCCCGCCTCTCCCTCTGCTTCCCCCAGACATGGCCCTGCGGCTGGTGGACGGCGGCGGCCCCTGCGAGGGGCGCCTCGAGCTCTTCCACAACGGCAGCTGGGGCACCGTCTGCGACGACGCCTGGGACCTGAGGGACGCCAGCGTGGCGTGCCGGCAGCTGGGCTGCGGGGACGTCGTCTCGGCCCACCGCAACGCCTTCTTTGGCGAAGGCGCCGGCCCCGTGCTCCTGGACGAGGTGGCGTGCACGGGGGACGAGGCGTCGCTGGCCCAGTGCTCTCACCGCGGGCTGGGCGTCCACGACTGCCGCCACAAGGAGGACGCCGGCGTCGTCTGCGCAGGTGCTCACCTCCGCCCGGCCCACCCCGCCGCGGCCGCGGGCCCGCTGCGGCAGCCCAGAGCGCCGGCCAGCACAGCCGGGCGCCGGCCCCGCCGCCCAGGGCCGCGGGGCGCACGGAGCCACGAGCGCCGCTCCCGGCGGTCCCACCGCGCACCGGGCTCCGCTCCGCCCCGCCCCGCCGGCGGCTGCCACGGGCGCGGGGCTGCCGCAAGCCTCCGAGGGCTCGTCCCAGGCCCGCAGCTTTAGGGACTGCGGGGCTCCTCCTCGCGCCCTCGCTTCTCCCCTCCCTTTGCTCGGCACCACGCGGTGCTCCCCGCTCGCGGTCACGGAGAAACCTCGTTCTGCCCTAACGCGCTACGAGCCGCCGAGCTACCGCGCGTACACGGCAAGCCTCCGGAGAAACGCTTCGGGAGCAGAAGTCACGGTCAGCCTGGCAGCGCGTCTTCCCGGTCCGCCCCGTCCCTCTCCAGCCGCTGCTCCTCGCGCACCGCAAACCGTTTCTGCGCGCGCGCGCCCGCCAGCCGCTGTGCGGCACAAGCCACGCTCGCCTCTGCAGCTTCCTAGTCGACAGAGCCAAAGCTTCTGCGCCTGCCTAACCCACCAGCACGCTCCACCAGCACGCCACTGCTTTCACTGAAAAGCAGCTCGGCTTCCTTCCCCTGCCAGGCTCCCGCTCCCCCGGCACCTTTGGCAGCACGGCAGCGTCTTCCCCGCAAACAGCAGCTCAGCTCGCGCTCAGCCTGCCGCAGGAGCCCGGCCTGAGACGACTGCAGCGCCCGCGGCGTTTGCTGCTTCGCCCCTGCCGTGGCCAGGCGTACTCCTCCGGCATGCTGCCGCTCTAAATGCCGCCGTCGCTCAGCAGAAACACAGCCCGCAGGCTCCGCCAAGGCTTCGCCAGACGTCCCCGGAGCGGCGCTAGGCGGAGAGCCCTGCCTGTCCTCCTGCTTCTCCCGCTTCCTACCCGAGAACCACGACCCCGTTCGCATGACCTTTTTGACCGCCTTTCTTTTCTCTCCTCACAGTCCCCGTGGAGACAACCACACCTGAAGCAACAGGTATCTCCTGCTTCGCTGCGCGGGTATTTGCCTGGCGGTTGGCCAACTCTGTGTCCTCCCCATGAGGACTGGGGAGCCGCTCTGCCCTGAGCGGTGCTGAGCTGAGTAGGGCGCTCTCGCGGAGCTGGAGGGCCCCCTCCCACACCCGCAGCCCCCAGGCACACCAGGGGCACCCGGCTCCTGGCGCCGGCTGCACGGGGCTCGTTTGGGGACGCTGCTGTCCTGCCACAGGCCGCGTGGTGGCCTGTGCGCAGACGAACGCGCTCGGGCATACGAGTGCCACCCCCGCTCAAGGGAGCCAGAAGACCACCAGCTGGTCTCCACGAATGCCAAAAGAGGGGCTCCTGCAAAACGCACTAGCTGAAGAGCAGCTCCATCAAGCGCTCACTTCAGCGGGGCGCTCGTTACGCCTTCCTGTTCCGTTGGCCTTGCCCTTGGCCTGGCAGGCCAGGCTTAGCTTCCTCAAAAACGCCCAGATCACTGAAGCCTGCTTCTCCTTTCTCTTGCCACAGCGTCCACAGAGCACGCGACGACGGAAGTACCAGGTATTTGAGCTCACGCTACGGTTCCTGAGTGGCGCGTGGCGGCGTAGCCTGCTCTGAGCAGAGGTGCTGAGAAGCTCTTGCAAGCCAAAGCCCCTTGAAACCAGCGCCGGTTTGGGGAAGGCAGTGAGGCTTTCTCCCGCAAGGCAGGCGCATGCTCTTCCTCACTGCAGTGCCCTGCCGGCCCGGGCACCCGCAAAACTCTGCGGCCCGGGCACGTGCTGCTGTCAGGACTTCTGAAGCAGCTTTCGTGAAGGGCAGCTCCAAGTGCTCCACTCACAAAATGCAACGCTAAAGGGAATCCCCCTTCTAAACCAAGCTCTCAAGCCAGAGGTGCAGGGCAGAGGGCCTCTGTTACGCTCGCGCTCGTGCCTTTAGCCTGAAGCGTGGCTTTTCCCTTCTCTTGGGACAGTGTCTACGGAGCAGGCGACAACGGCAATTCCAGGTAGGTGAGGAGCGCCCCCGGGACGGCCCTTTCCCAGGCCACCGCGCGACCCCGCCTCTCCCTCTGCTTCCCCCAGACATGGCCCTGCGGCTGGTGGACGGCGGCGGCCCCTGCGAGGGGCGCCTCGAGCTCTTCCACAACGGCAGCTGGGGCACCGTCTGCGACGACGCCTGGGACCTGAGGGACGCCAGCGTGGCGTGCCGGCAGCTGGGCTGCGGGGACGTCGTCTCGGCCCACCGCAACGCCTTCTTTGGCGAAGGCGCCGGCCCCGTGCTCCTGGACGAGGTGGCGTGCACGGGGGACGAGGCGTCGCTGGCCCAGTGCTCTCACCGCGGGCTGGGCGTCCACGACTGCCGCCACAAGGAGGACGCCGGCGTCGTCTGCGCAGGTGCTCACCTCCGCCCGGCCCACCCCGCCGCGGCCGCGGGCCCGCTGCGGCAGCCCAGAGCGCCGGCCAGCACAGCCGGGCGCCGGCCCCGCCGCCCAGGGCCGCGGGGCGCACGGAGCCACGAGCGCCGCTCCCGGCGGTCCCACCGCGCACCGGGCTCCGCTCCGCCCCGCCCCGCCCCGCCGGCGGCTGCCACGGGCGCGGGGCTGCCGCAAGCCTCCGAGGGCTCGTCCCAGGCCCGCAGCTTTAGGGACCGCGGGGCTCCTCCTCGCGCCCTCGCTTCTCCCCTCCCTTTGCTCGGCACCACGCGGTGCTCCCCGCTCGCGGTCACGGAGAAACCTCGTTCTGCCCTAACGCGCTACGAGCCGCCGAGCTACCGCGCCTACACGGCAAGCCTCCGGAGAAACGCTTCGGGAGCAGAAGTCACGGTCAGCCTGGCAGCGCGTCTTCCCGGTCCGCCCCGTCCCTCTCCAGCCGCTGCTCCTCGCGCACCGCAAACCGTTTCTGCGCGCGCGCGCCCGCCAGCCGCTGTGCGGCACAAGCCACGCTCGCCTCTGCAGCTTCCTAGTCGACAGAGCCAAAGCTTCTGCGCCTGCCTAACCCACCAGCACGCTCCACCAGCACGCCACTGCTTTCACTGAAAAGCAGCTCGGCTTCCTTCCCCTGCCAGGCTCCCGCTCCCCCGGCACCTTTGGCAGCACGGCAGCGTCTTCCCCGCAAACAGCAGCTCAGCTCGCGCTCAGCCTGCCGCAGGAGCCCGGCCTGAGACGACTGCAGCGCCCGCGGCGTTTGCTGCTTCGCCCCTGCCGTGGCCAGGCGTACTCCTCCGGCACGCTGCCGCTCTAAATGCCGCCGTCGCTCAGCAGAAACACAGCCCGCAGGCTCCGCCAAGGCTTCGCCAGACGTCCCCGGAGCGGCGCTAGGCGGAGAGCCCTGCCTGTCCTCCTGCTTCTCCCGCTTCCTACCCGAGAACCACGACCCCGTTCGCATGACCTTTTTGACCGCCTTTCTTTTCTCTCCTCACAGTCCCCGTGGAGACAACCACACCTGAAGCAACAGGTATCTCCTGCTTCGCTGCGCGGGTATTTGCCTGGCGGTTGGCCAACTCTGTGTCCTCCCCATGAGGACTGGGGAGCCGCTCTGCCCTGAGCGGTGCTGAGCTGAGTTGGGCGCTCTCGCGGAGCTGGAGGGCCCCCTCCCACACCCGCAGCCCCCAGGCACACCAGGGGCACCCGGCTCCTGGCGCCGGCTGCACGGGGCTCGTTTGGGGACGCTGCTGTCCTGCCACAGGCCGCGTGGTGGCCTGTGCGCAGACGAACGCGCTCGGGCATACGAGTGCCACCCCCGCTCAAGGGAGCCAGAAGACCACCAGCTGGTCTCCACGAATGCCAAAAGAGGGGCTCCTGCAAAACGCACTAGCTGAAGAGCAGCTCCATCAAGCGCTCACTTCAGCGGGGCGCTCGTTACGCCTTCCTGTTCCGTTGGCCTTGCCCTTGGCCTGGCAGGCCAGGCTTAGCTTCCTCAAAAACGCCCAGATCACTGAAGCCTGCTTCTCCTTTCTCTTGCCACAGCGTCCACAGAGCACGCGACGACGGAAGTACCAGGTATTTGAGCTCACGCTACGGTTCCTGAGTGGCGCGTGGCGGCGTAGCCTGCTCTGAGCAGAGGTGCTGAGAAGCTCTTGCAAGCCAAAGCCCCTTGAAACCAGCGCCGGTTTGGGGAAGGCAGTGAGGCTTTCTCCCGCAAGGCAGGCGCATGCTCTTCCTCACTGCAGTGCCCTGCCGGCCCGGGCACCCGCAAAACTCTGCGGCCCGGGCACGTGCTGCTGTCAGGACTTCTGAAGCAGCTTTCGTGAAGGGCAGCTCCAAGTGCTCCACTCACAAAATGCAACGCTAAAGGGAATCCCCCTTCTAAACCAAGCTCTCAAGCCAGAGGTGCAGGGCAGAGGGCCTCTGTTACGCTCGCGCTCGTGCCTTTAGCCTGAAGCGTGGCTTTTCCCTTCTCTTGGGACAGTGTCTACGGAGCAGGCGACAACGGCAATTCCAGGTAGGTGAGGAGCGCCCCCGGGACGGCCCTTTCCCAGGCCACCGCGCGACCCCGCCTCTCCCTCTGCTTCCCCCAGACATGGCCCTGCGGCTGGTGGACGGCGGCGGCCCCTGCGAGGGGCGCCTCGAGCTCTTCCACAACGGCAGCTGGGGCACCGTCTGCGACGACGCCTGGGACCTGAGGGACGCCAGCGTGGCGTGCCGGCAGCTGGGCTGCGGGGACGTCGTCTCGGCCCACCGCAACGCCTTCTTTGGCGAAGGCGCCGGCCCCGTGCTCCTGGACGAGGTGGCGTGCACGGGGGACGAGGCGTCGCTGGCCCAGTGCTCTCACCGCGGGCTGGGCGTCCACGACTGCCGCCACAAGGAGGACGCCGGCGTCGTCTGCGCAGGTGCTCACCTCCGCCCGGCCCACCCCGCCGCGGCCGCGGGCCCGCTGCGGCAGCCCAGAGCGCCGGCCAGCACAGCCGGGCGCCGGCCCCGCCGCCCAGGGCCGCGGGGCGCACGGAGCCACGAGCGCCGCTCCCGGCGGTCCCACCGTGCACCGGGCTCCGCTCCGCCCCGCCGGCGGCTGCCACGGGCGCGGGGCTGCCGCAAGCCTCCGAGGGCTCGTCCCAGGCCCGCAGCTTTAGGGACCGCGGGGCTCCTCCTCGCGCCCTCGCTTCTCCCCTCCCTTTGCTCGGCACCACGCGGTGCTCCCCGCTCGCGGTCACGGAGAAACCTCGTTCTGCCCTAACGCGCTACGAGCCGCCGAGCTACCGCGCGTACACGGCAAGCCTCCGGAGAAACGCTTCGGGAGCAGAAGTCACGGTCAGCCTGGCAGCGCGTCTTCCCGGTCCGCCCCGTCCCTCTCCAGCCGCTGCTCCTCGCGCACCGCAAACCGTTTCTGCGCGCGCGCGCCCGCCAGCCGCTGTGCGGCACAAGCCACGCTCGCCTCTGCAGCTTCCTAGTCGACAGAGCCAAAGCTTCTGCGCCTGCCTAACCCACCAGCACGCTCCACCAGCACGCCACTGCTTTCACTGAAAAGCAGCTCGGCTTCCTTCCCCTGCCAGGCTCCCGCTCCCCCGGCACCTTTGGCAGCACGGCAGCGTCTTCCCCGCAAACAGCAGCTCAGCTCGCGCTCAGCCTGCCGCAGGAGCCCGGCCTGAGACGACTGCAGCGCCCGCGGCGTTTGCTGCTTCGCCCCTGCCGTGGCCAGGCGTACTCCTCCGGCACGCTGCCGCTCTAAATGCCGCCGTCGCTCAGCAGAAACACAGCCCGCAGGCTCCGCCAAGGCTTCGCCAGACGTCCCCGGAGCGGCGCTAGGCGGAGAGCCCTGCCTGTCCTCCTGCTTCTCCCGCTTCCTACCCGAGAACCACGACCCCGTTCGCATGACCTTTTTGACCGCCTTTCTTTTCTCTCCTCACAGTCCCCGTGGAGACAACCACACCTGAAGCAACAGGTATCTCCTGCTTCGCTGCGCGGGTATTTGCCTGGCGGTTGGCCAACTCTGTGTCCTCCCCATGAGGACTGGGGAGCCGCTCTGCCCTGAGCGGTGCTGAGCTGAGTTGGGCGCTCTCGCGGAGCTGGAGGGCCCCCTCCCACACCCGCAGCCCCCAGGCACACCAGGGGCACCCGGCTCCTGGCGCCGGCTGCACGGGGCTCGTTTGGGGACGCTGCTGTCCTGCCACAGGCCGCGTGGTGGCCTGTGCGCAGACGAACGCGCTCGGGCATACGAGTGCCACCCCCGCTCAAGGGAGCCAGAAGACCACCAGCTGGTCTCCACGAATGCCAAAAGAGGGGCTCCTGCAAAACGCACTAGCTGAAGAGCAGCTCCATCAAGCGCTCACTTCAGCGGGGCGCTCGTTACGCCTTCCTGTTCCGTTGGCCTTGCCCTTGGCCTGGCAGGCCAGGCTTAGCTTCCTCAAAAACGCCCAGATCACTGAAGCCTGCTTCTCCTTTCTCTTGCCACAGCGTCCACAGAGCACGCGACGACGGAAGTACCAGGTATTTGAGCTCACGCTACGGTTCCTGAGTGGCGCGTGGCGGCGTAGCCTGCTCTGAGCAGAGGTGCTGAGAAGCTCTTGCAAGCCAAAGCCCCTTGAAACCAGCGCCGGTTTGGGGAAGGCAGTGAGGCTTTCTCCCGCAAGGCAGGCGCATGCTCTTCCTCACTGCAGTGCCCTGCCGGCCCGGGCACCCGCAAAACTCTGCGGCCCGGGCACGTGCTGCTGTCAGGACTTCTGAAGCAGCTTTCGTGAAGGGCAGCTCCAAGTGCTCCACTCACAAAATGCAACGCTAAAGGGAATCCCCCTTCTAAACCAAGCTCTCAAGCCAGAGGTGCAGGGCAGAGGGCCTCTGTTACGCTCGCGCTCGTGCCTTTAGCCTGAAGCGTGGCTTTTCCCTTCTCTTGGGACAGTGTCTACGGAGCAGGCGACAACGGCAATTCCAGGTAGGTGAGGAGCGCCCCCGGGACGGCCCTTTCCCAGGCCACCGCGCGACCCCGCCTCTCCCTCTGCTTCCCCCAGACATGGCCCTGCGGCTGGTGGACGGCGGCGGCCCCTGCGAGGGGCGCCTCGAGCTCTTCCACAACGGCAGCTGGGGCACCGTCTGCGACGACGCCTGGGACCTGAGGGACGCCAGCGTGGCGTGCCGGCAGCTGGGCTGCGGGGACGTCGTCTCGGCCCACCGCAACGCCTTCTTTGGCGAAGGCGCCGGCCCCGTGCTCCTGGACGAGGTGGCGTGCACGGGGGACGAGGCGTCGCTGGCCCAGTGCTCTCACCGCGGGCTGGGCGTCCACGACTGCCGCCACAAGGAGGACGCCGGCGTCGTCTGCGCAGGTGCTCACCTCCGCCCGGCCCACCCCGCCGCGGCCGCGGGCCCGCTGCGGCAGCCCAGAGCGCCGGCCAGCACAGCCGGGCGCCGGCCCCGCCGCCCAGGGCCGCGGGGCGCACGGAGCCACGAGCGCCGCTCCCGGCGGTCCCACCGCGCACCGGGCTCCGCTCCGCCCCGCCCCGCCCCGCCGGCGGCTGCCACGGGCGCGGGGCTGCCGCAAGCCTCCGAGGGCTCGTCCCAGGCCCGCAGCTTTAGGGACCGCGGGGCTCCTCCTCGCGCCCTCGCTTCTCCCCTCCCTTTGCTCGGCACCACGCGGTGCTCCCCGCTCGCGGTCACGGAGAAACCTCGTTCTGCCCTAACGCGCTACGAGCCGCCGAGCTACCGCGCGTACACGGCAAGCCTCCGGAGAAACGCTTCGGGAGCAGAAGTCACGGTCAGCCTGGCAGCGCGTCTTCCCGGTCCGCCCCGTCCCTCTCCAGCCGCTGCTCCTCGCGCACCACAAACCGTTTCTGCGCGCGCGCGCCCGCCAGCCGCTGTGCGGCACAAGCCACGCTCGCCTCTGCAGCTTCCTAGTCGACAGAGCCAAAGCTTCTGCGCCTGCCTAACCCACCAGCACGCTCCACCAGCACGCCACTGCTTTCACTGAAAAGCAGCTCGGCTTCCTTCCCCTGCCAGGCTCCCGCTCCCCCGGCACCTTTGGCAGCACGGCAGCGTCTTCCCCGCAAACAGCAGCTCAGCTCGCGCTCAGCCTGCCGCAGGAGCCCGGCCTGAGACGACTGCAGCGCCCGCGGCGTTTGCTGCTTCGCCCCTGCCGTGGCCAGGCGTACTCCTCCGGCACGCTGCCGCTCTAAATGCCGCCGTCGCTCAGCAGAAACACAGCCCGCAGGCTCCGCCAAGGCTTCGCCAGATGTCCCCGGAGCGGCGCTAGGCGGAGAGCCCTGCCTGTCCTCCTGCTTCTCCCGCTTCCTACCCGAGAACCACGACCCCGTTCGCATGACCTTTTTGACCGCCTTTCTTTTCTCTCCTCACAGTCCCCGTGGAGACAACCACACCTGAAGCAACAGGTATCTCCTGCTTCGCTGCGCGGGTATTTGCCTGGCGGTTGGCCAACTCTGTGTCCTCCCCATGAGGACTGGGGAGCCGCTCTGCCCTGAGCGGTGCTGAGCTGAGTTGGGCGCTCTCGCGGAGCTGGAGGGCCCCCTCCCACACCCGCAGCCCCCAGGCACACCAGGGGCACCCGGCTCCTGGCGCCGGCTGCACGGGGCTCGTTTGGGGACGCTGCTGTCCTGCCACAGGCCGCGTGGTGGCCTGTGCGCAGACGAACGCGCTCGGGCATACGAGTGCCACCCCCGCTCAAGGGAGCCAGAAGACCACCAGCTGGTCTCCACGAATGCCAAAAGAGGGGCTCCTGCAAAACGCACTAGCTGAAGAGCAGCTCCATCAAGCGCTCACTTCAGCGGGGCGCTCGTTACGCCTTCCTGTTCCGTTGGCCTTGCCCTTGGCCTGGCAGGCCAGGCTTAGCTTCCTCAAAAACGCCCAGATCACTGAAGCCTGCTTCTCCTTTCTCTTGCCACAGCGTCCACAGAGCACGCGACGACGGAAGTACCAGGTATTTGAGCTCACGCTACGGTTCCTGAGTGGCGCGTGGCGGCGTAGCCTGCTCTGAGCAGAGGTGCTGAGAAGCTCTTGCAAGCCAAAGCCCCTTGAAACCAGCGCCGGTTTGGGGAAGGCAGTGAGGCTTTCTCCCGCAAGGCAGGCGCATGCTCTTCCTCACTGCAGTGCCCTGCCGGCCCGGGCACCCGCAAAACTCTGCGGCCCGGGCACGTGCTGCTGTCAGGACTTCTGAAGCAGCTTTCGTGAAGGGCAGCTCCAAGTGCTCCACTCACAAAATGCAACGCTAAAGGGAATCCCCCTTCTAAACCAAGCTCTCAAGCCAGAGGTGCAGGGCAGAGGGCCTCTGTTACGCTCGCGCTCGTGCCTTTAGCCTGAAGCGTGGCTTTTCCCTTCTCTTGGGACAGTGTCTACGGAGCAGGCGACAACGGCAATTCCAGGTAGGTGAGGAGCGCCCCCGGGACGGCCCTTTCCCAGGCCACCGCGCGACCCCGCCTCTCCCTCTGCTTCCCCCAGACATGGCCCTGCGGCTGGTGGACGGCGGCGGCCCCTGCGAGGGGCGCCTCGAGCTCTTCCACAACGGCAGCTGGGGCACCGTCTGCGACGACGCCTGGGACCTGAGGGACGCCAGCGTGGCGTGCCGGCAGCTGGGCTGCGGGGACGTCGTCTCGGCCCACCGCAACGCCTTCTTTGGCGAAGGCGCCGGCCCCGTGCTCCTGGACGAGGTGGCGTGCACGGGGGACGAGGCGTCGCTGGCCCAGTGCTCTCACCGCGGGCTGGGCGTCCACGACTGCCGCCACAAGGAGGACGCTGGCGTCGTCTGCGCAGGTGCTCACCTCCGCCCGGCCCACCCCGCCGCGGCCGCGGGCCCGCTGCGGCAGCCCAGAGCGCCGGCCAGCACAGCCGGGCGCCGGCCCCGCCGCCCAGGGCCGCGGGGCGCACGGAGCCACGAGCGCCGCTCCCGGCGGTCCCACCGCGCACCGGGCTCCGCTCCGCCCCGCCCCGCCCCGCCGGCGGCTGCCACGGGCGCGGGGCTGCCGCAAGCCTCCGAGGGCTCGTCCCAGGCCCGCAGCTTTAGGGACCGCGGGGCTCCTCCTCGCGCCCTCGCTTCTCCCCTCCCTTTGCTCGGCACCACGCGGTGCTCCCCGCTCGCGGTCACGGAGAAACCTCGTTCTGCCCTAACGCGCTACGAGCCGCCGAGCTACCGCGCGTACACGGCAAGCCTCCGGAGAAACGCTTCGGGAGCAGAAGTCACGGTCAGCCTGGCAGCGCGTCTTCCCGGTCCGCCCCGTCCCTCTCCAGCCGCTGCTCCTCGCGCACCGCAAACCGTTTCTGCGCGCGCGCGCCCGCCAGCCGCTGTGCGGCACAAGCCACGCTCGCCTCTGCAGCTTCCTAGTCGACAGAGCCAAAGCTTCTGCGCCTGCCTAACCCACCAGCACGCTCCACCAGCACGCCACTGCTTTCACTGAAAAGCAGCTCGGCTTCCTTCCCCTGCCAGGCTCCCGCTCCCCCGGCACCTTTGGCAGCACGGCAGCGTCTTCCCCGCAAACAGCAGCTCAGCTCGCGCTCAGCCTGCCGCAGGAGCCCGGCCTGAGACGACTGCAGCGCCCGCGGCGTTTGCTGCTTCGCCCCTGCCGTGGCCAGGCGTACTCCTCCGGCACGCTGCCGCTCTAAATGCCGCCGTCGCTCAGCAGAAACACAGCCCGCAGGCTCCGCCAAGGCTTCGCCAGACGTCCCCGGAGCGGCGCTAGGCGGAGAGCCCTGCCTGTCCTCCTGCTTCTCCCGCTTCCTACCCGAGAACCACGACCCCGTTCGCATGACCTTTTTGACCGCCTTTCTTTTCTCTCCTCACAGTCCCCGTGGAGACAACCACACCTGAAGCAACAGGTATCTCCTGCTTCGCTGCGCGGGTATTTGCCTGGCGGTTGGCCAACTCTGTGTCCTCCCCATGAGGACTGGGGAGCCGCTCTGCCCTGAGCGGTGCTGAGCTGAGTAGGGCGCTCTCGCGGAGCTGGAGGGCCCCCTCCCACACCCGCAGCCCCCAGGCACACCAGGGGCACCCGGCTCCTGGCGCCGGCTGCACGGGGCTCGTTTGGGGACGCTGCTGTCCTGCCACAGGCCGCGTGGTGGCCTGTGCGCAGACGAACGCGCTCGGGCATACGAGTGCCACCCCCGCTCAAGGGAGCCAGAAGACCACCAGCTGGTCTCCACGAATGCCAAAAGAGGGGCTCCTGCAAAACGCACTAGCTGAAGAGCAGCTCCATCAAGCGCTCACTTCAGCGGGGCGCTCGTTACGCCTTCCTGTTCCGTTGGCCTTGCCCTTGGCCTGGCAGGCCAGGCTTAGCTTCCTCAAAAACGCCCAGATCACTGAAGCCTGCTTCTCCTTTCTCTTGCCACAGCGTCCACAGAGCACGCGACGACGGAAGTACCAGGTATTTGAGCTCACGCTACGGTTCCTGAGTGGCGCGTGGCGGCGTAGCCTGCTCTGAGCAGAGGTGCTGAGAAGCTCTTGCAAGCCAAAGCCCCTTGAAACCAGCGCCGGTTTGGGGAAGGCAGTGAGGCTTTCTCCCGCAAGGCAGGCGCATGCTCTTCCTCACTGCAGTGCCCTGCCGGCCCGGGCACCCGCAAAACTCTGCGGCCCGGGCACGTGCTGCTGTCAGGACTTCTGAAGCAGCTTTCGTGAAGGGCAGCTCCAAGTGCTCCACTCACAAAATGCAACGCTAAAGGGAATCCCCCTTCTAAACCAAGCTCTCAAGCCAGAGGTGCAGGGCAGAGGGCCTCTGTTACGCTCGCGCTCGTGCCTTTAGCCTGAAGCGTGGCTTTTCCCTTCTCTTGGGACAGTGTCTACGGAGCAGGCGACAACGGCAATTCCAGGTAGGTGAGGAGCGCCCCCGGGACGGCCCTTTCCCAGGCCACCGCGCGACCCCGCCTCTCCCTCTGCTTCCCCCAGACATGGCCCTGCGGCTGGTGGACGGCGGCGGCCCCTGCGAGGGGCGCCTCGAGCTCTTCCACAACGGCAGCTGGGGCACCGTCTGCGACGACGCCTGGGACCTGAGGGACGCCAGCGTGGCGTGCCGGCAGCTGGGCTGCGGGGACGTCGTCTCGGCCCACCGCAACGCCTTCTTTGGCGAAGGCGCCGGCCCCGTGCTCCTGGACGAGGTGGCGTGCACGGGGGACGAGGCGTCGCTGGCCCAGTGCTCTCACCGCGGGCTGGGCGTCCACGACTGCCGCCACAAGGAGGACGCCGGCGTCGTCTGCGCAGGTGCTCACCTCCGCCCGGCCCACCCCGCCGCGGCCGCGGGCCCGCTGCGGCAGCCCAGAGCGCCGGCCAGCACAGCCGGGCGCCGGCCCCGCCGCCCAGGGCCGCGGGGCGCACGGAGCCACGAGCGCCGCTCCCGGCGGTCCCACCGCGCACCGGGCTCCGCTCCGCCCCGCCCCGCCCCGCCGGCGGCTGCCACGGGCGCGGGGCTGCCGCAAGCCTCCGAGGGCTCGTCCCAGGCCCGCAGCTTTAGGGACCGCGGGGCTCCTCCTCGCGCCCTCGCTTCTCCCCTCCCTTTGCTCGGCACCACGCGGTGCTCCCCGCTCGCGGTCACGGAGAAACCTCGTTCTGCCCTAACGCGCTACGAGCCGCCGAGCTACCGCGCGTACACGGCAAGCCTCCGGAGAAACGCTTCGGGAGCAGAAGTCACGGTCAGCCTGGCAGCGCGTCTTCCCGGTCCGCCCCGTCCCTCTCCAGCCGCTGCTCCTCGCGCACCGCAAACCGTTTCTGCGCGCGCGCGCCCGCCAGCCGCTGTGCGGCACAAGCCACGCTCGCCTCTGCAGCTTCCTAGTCGACAGAGCCAAAGCTTCTGCGCCTGCCTAACCCACCAGCACGCTCCACCAGCACGCCACTGCTTTCACTGAAAAGCAGCTCGGCTTCCTTCCCCTGCCAGGCTCCCGCTCCCCCGGCACCTTTGGCAGCACGGCAGCGTCTTCCCCGCAAACAGCAGCTCAGCTCGCGCTCAGCCTGCCGCAGGAGCCCGGCCTGAGACGACTGCAGCGCCCGCGGCGTTTGCTGCTTCGCCCCTGCCGTGGCCAGGCGTACTCCTCCGGCACGCTGCCGCTCTAAATGCCGCCGTCGCTCAGCAGAAACACAGCCCGCAGGCTCCGCCAAGGCTTCGCCAGACGTCCCCGGAGCGGCGCTAGGCGGAGAGCCCTGCCTGTCCTCCTGCTTCTCCCGCTTCCTACCCGAGAACCACGACCCCGTTCGCATGACCTTTTTGACCGCCTTTCTTTTCTCTCCTCACAGTCCCCGTGGAGACAACCACACCTGAAGCAACAGGTATCTCCTGCTTCGCTGCGCGGGTATTTGCCTGGCGGTTGGCCAACTCTGTGTCCTCCCCATGAGGACTGGGGAGCCGCTCTGCCCTGAGCGGTGCTGAGCTGAGTTGGGCGCTCTCGCGGAGCTGGAGGGCCCCCTCCCACACCCGCAGCCCCCAGGCACACCAGGGGCACCCGGCTCCTGGCGCCGGCTGCACGGGGCTCGTTTGGGGACGCTGCTGTCCTGCCACAGGCCGCGTGGTGGCCTGTGCGCAGACGAACGCGCTCGGGCATACGAGTGCCACCCCCGCTCAAGGGAGCCAGAAGACCACCAGCTGGTCTCCACGAATGCCAAAAGAGGGGCTCCTGCAAAACGCACTAGCTGAAGAGCAGCTCCATCAAGCGCTCACTTCAGCGGGGCGCTCGTTACGCCTTCCTGTTCCGTTGGCCTTGCCCTTGGCCTGGCAGGCCAGGCTTAGCTTCCTCAAAAACGCCCAGATCACTGAAGCCTGCTTCTCCTTTCTCTTGCCACAGCGTCCACAGAGCACGCGACGACGGAAGTACCAGGTATTTGAGCTCACGCTACGGTTCCTGAGTGGCGCGTGGCGGCGTAGCCTGCTCTGAGCAGAGGTGCTGAGAAGCTCTTGCAAGCCAAAGCCCCTTGAAACCAGCGCCGGTTTGGGGAAGGCAGTGAGGCTTTCTCCCGCAAGGCAGGCGCATGCTCTTCCTCACTGCAGTGCCCTGCCGGCCCGGGCACCCGCAAAACTCTGCGGCCCGGGCACGTGCTGCTGTCAGGACTTCTGAAGCAGCTTTCGTGAAGGGCAGCTCCAAGTGCTCCACTCACAAAATGCAACGCTAAAGGGAATCCCCCTTCTAAACCAAGCTCTCAAGCCAGAGGTGCAGGGCAGAGGGCCTCTGTTACGCTCGCGCTCGTGCCTTTAGCCTGAAGCGTGGCTTTTCCCTTCTCTTGGGACAGTGTCTACGGAGCAGGCGACAACGGCAATTCCAGGTAGGTGAGGAGCGCCCCCGGGACGGCCCTTTCCCAGGCCACCGCGCGACCCCGCCTCTCCCTCTGCTTCCCCCAGACATGGCCCTGCGGCTGGTGGACGGCGGCGGCCCCTGCGAGGGGCGCCTCGAGCTCTTCCACAACGGCAGCTGGGGCACCGTCTGCGACGACGCCTGGGACCTGAGGGACGCCAGCGTGGCGTGCCGGCAGCTGGGCTGCGGGGACGTCGTCTCGGCCCACCGCAACGCCTTCTTTGGCGAAGGCGCCGGCCCCGTGCTCCTGGACGAGGTGGCGTGCACGGGGGACGAGGCGTCGCTGGCCCAGTGCTCTCACCGCGGGCTGGGCGTCCACGACTGCCGCCACAAGGAGGACGCCGGCGTCGTCTGCGCAGGTGCTCACCTCCGCCCGGCCCACCCCGCCGCGGCCGCGGGCCCGCTGCGGCAGCCCAGAGCGCCGGCCAGCACAGCCGGGCGCCGGCCCCGCCGCCCAGGGCCGCGGGGCGCACGGAGCCACGAGCGCCGCTCCCGGCGGTCCCACCGCGCACCGGGCTCCGCTCCGCCCCGCCGGCGGCTGCCACGGGCGCGGGGCTGCCGCAAGCCTCCGAGGGCTCGTCCCAGGCCCGCAGCTTTAGGGACCGCGGGGCTCCTCCTCGCGCCCTCGCTTCTCCCCTCCCTTTGCTCGGCACCACGCGGTGCTCCCCGCTCGCGGTCACGGAGAAACCTCGTTCTGCCCTAACGCGCTACGAGCCGCCGAGCTACCGCGCGTACACGGCAAGCCTCCGGAGAAACGCTTCGGGAGCAGAAGTCACGGTCAGCCTGGCAGCGCGTCTTCCCGGTCCGCCCCGTCCCTCTCCAGCCGCTGCTCCTCGCGCACCGCAAACCGTTTCTGCGCGCGCGCGCCCGCCAGCCGCTGTGCGGCACAAGCCACGCTCGCCTCTGCAGCTTCCTAGTCGACAGAGCCAAAGCTTCTGCGCCTGCCTAACCCACCAGCACGCTCCACCAGCACGCCACTGCTTTCACTGAAAAGCAGCTCGGCTTCCTTCCCCTGCCAGGCTCCCGCTCCCCCGGCACCTTTGGCAGCACGGCAGCGTCTTCCCCGCAAACAGCAGCTCAGCTCGCGCTCAGCCTGCCGCAGGAGCCCGGCCTGAGACGACTGCAGCGCCCGCGGCGTTTGCTGCTTCGCCCCTGCCGTGGCCAGGCGTACTCCTCCGGCACGCTGCCGCTCTAAATGCCGCCGTCGCTCAGCAGAAACACAGCCCGCAGGCTCCGCCAAGGCTTCGCCAGACGTCCCCGGAGCGGCGCTAGGCGGAGAGCCCTGCCTGTCCTCCTGCTTCTCCCGCTTCCTACCCGAGAACCACGACCCCGTTCGCATGACCTTTTTGACCGCCTTTCTTTTCTCTCCTCACAGTCCCCGTGGAGACAACCACACCTGAAGCAACAGGTATCTCCTGCTTCGCTGCGCGGGTATTTGCCTGGCGGTTGGCCAACTCTGTGTCCTCCCCATGAGGACTGGGGAGCCGCTCTGCCCTGAGCGGTGCTGAGCTGAGTTGGGCGCTCTCGCGGAGCTGGAGGGCCCCCTCCCACACCCGCAGCCCCCAGGCACACCAGGGGCACCCGGCTCCTGGCGCCGGCTGCACGGGGCTCGTTTGGGGACGCTGCTGTCCTGCCACAGGCCGCGTGGTGGCCTGTGCGCAGACGAACGCGCTCGGGCATACGAGTGCCACCCCCGCTCAAGGGAGCCAGAAGACCACCAGCTGGTCTCCACGAATGCCAAAAGAGGGGCTCCTGCAAAACGCACTAGCTGAAGAGCAGCTCCATCACACTAATATTCCTGACTGGTGCGTGGCGGTGTAGCCTGTTCGGAACAGAGATCCCAGCAATGATGCCCAAACAAAATGATTTTAAATATCCTTGTCCTTGCACATATGAGATACAATTTTACTATTTTCCTAGTAACTCATCAATGTATTTATAATTTAGACAAAATTTAATTTCATCTTTCTTTCTTCACAATACCAGTCTCTTCAGCTTTACCAGTGTCTCAGAGTCCTGAACCAGCAGCCATTACCACTTGTAAGTAATGCAGTGTTATTCTGGTTTACATGCTTAGTTGTGCATCAAAGTTGTACTGTGATAATGTATTGAGCGGCTTCCTGTCTCCACTTTTTGTATAAGCTCATGGATTTAGCAGTTAACTTCAAGGTTAATTCCATACGCCTCTCCTTTGGCTTCTGTACTAATCTGCCTGCACATAGGATATGTTTTCCTCCTACTGAGGCTTCTCCCACATTTCTGGCAGCAAGGGGCCTCATCCTCAAGGCAGATTTTTCTAAAGCCTGTCCCATGTTGCAGGATCTGCAGTGGCAGAATCTTCCAAATGTAGTAGTGGCTAATCATTTGAATGGGAGCCTGCAGTCCTGTTATTTCAGATGCATCAAGTCTTTACAGTACTGTGGCAATGATTGAATTGCGGCTTTATTTTCTTTCATGTCTCTGACCAGCCCCTACAGAAGACACTACAGTTAAAAAATCAGGTATTTGTTTAATTTTAGTATAACTGGTTTAATGTTTAACCTTGGGAGTAAACTACTGATTCCCTCAACAATAACCATGATAGCAGTAGTAGTATATAATCATGAAAAACAAGACCCCCAGATTACACAAATAATCGTGACTGCCTCATGGTGGGAGTTGCATGTTGCAACCACAGGTGGAGAGAAAGTCTGCAAGCAAAAGCTCCTTAAAACCAGTGCCATTTTAGGGAAGGCAGTGAGGCTTTCTCCTGCAAGGAGAGGGATGCTCTTCCTCACAGCAGTGCCCTGCAGCGCTGGGCACATGCAAAATTCTCCTGGCCAGGCAGATACTGGTGTCCTGACTTCTGAACCATCTTTTATAAAGGGGCAATTCCAAATCCTCCACACAAAAAATGCAACATTAAAGGGGAATCTCAGCTTTAAAAAAACCTATAAAGTAAGAAATCCATGGCAGTAAGACTCTTATTTTCATAGTTATCAGTAGCTGATGGTTTTAAAGTCTGCAGCGTGATCTATCAATAAGCCTAGTTGCTACTTCACTGGTTTCCATTGCCATCTGACCTGATTTTCTGCTGACTATATAATTGGCTGTTCTATAATTAGATCATTGAACAATCTGTTCTCAACAGCCACGTGTTAAGGACACTAGAGATGATTTCATTTTCTCTTTTTTGTATTTTGAAGATGGTAAATCTAACGAGGCCTTTTAAGCTTTGAGTCTGTAGTTGCACTGCTATTTCTTTTTAAAGAGGATTGTGCAAATTTTGACTATAACACAATAGAAGGATCAGATTTTTGCCTTTCACCATCTTTCATTCTACCTAATCTTCAGGTATGTTTTGCAACTTGAAAAGATGTTTTAAATGGTTATCATCTTTGAGCATTATTACACAGAGGCCTAGAAAAGCAATATTTGTAGTCGTGGTCTGAGGATGGTTGTTAGTTCAGTCTTTTTCTATTTATGCCATATTCCTGGTCCCTGTGCAAGTTCTGCACCCAGCTCCTGATACTCCCCTTAGAGATGGCCTTGAAGTCCTTTGTGCTGGACGTGAGCCTCACTGTGTCAGCCATAGTGCAAACATGGCTCAAAATGCATAATTTCTTCCGAAAGACTAATTATGTTTCTAATTTTTAATCATGATTCCTTTAAAATGATTAGCTAACTGACAGAGGAGTATGTCTGTGTATTTAAAGCTCCTAGCACAAAGTCTTTTCTAATCAAAGAGAATCTTTCTGATACTTTCAGTGAGATTTAGCCTTACATAAGAATTCTTAAATAAAGTTTTCTACAGTGGTATTCATTTTTTGAAAAATGTAAAATTCCAATCAAACAGTATTTTGCCTCTAATGCTTAGAGAGCAGACTAAGCTCTCCTTTGTGCCAGACGTTCAAAGAGCTACGCGCTAGTAAAGGACACTCAGGCTGTGTCAATAAAACTTATATATTCCTGTGCTGCTAACATACAGGAAGCTGAACTTTGGATGCAAAGCAAGCTTTTGAGCATGAAATTATCTGCCTACACAAATGAATACATATAATTAAATCTTATTCCTATTAAAGCCAATATTTATCCTTTTTAGTGTAGATCTTTCTAACAGGAGCAAAACCTGCACATTTTTTTAAAATGAGCCTTTTGTACATGCCAACTACATTCCTACATTACACTACATAAAATCTCCTACTCTTACTGCATTCAGTTAATTACAATGTATGTTAATTGATTACATACCAGCACAAATCTTCATGATTCAGTATTAATTATTTTTTTATTTTCTTGCATTAAAATCTCATCTAAAAACAGCGCCGGCATCCACAAGCTACGGTAATGTTTTCCCATTCTTTGTTTTTTGTAATTACTTTTCTTTTCAAGTGCACTATATGCAAGATAAAAGATAGGAAAGTCTTGCAGTTTTATCAGATGTCTTTGTCCTTTAGAGAAACCCATGCTCTTCCTCTTCCCCTCAGTAGGTCTGCCTTGTTGTTCCCTGTAGGCTCACTGTTGGACTTTTGGAAGCCCTAAGCTTTGTGTGGTGTTTCTAGCAAGCCCCATACCTTGGGTTGCTGGAGGAGTGCTCCTTAAAGCACAAAACTTTAAATGCTGCCATGCCAGACAGGATAGGGAAGTCAAGAGTAGCTGCCCTCAAGCACAAAAGGCAAGTTTTCAGGAAGTGTCTCCATGGGAAGATGACTCCAGAGAGGAGAAGATGGCAGAGGGTATGTGATTGCAAGAGAAATTGGGAAGCAGGACTCTGAGGGATTGCCTGCATCACCAACACCTCTGCTGTGGCTGGCAGCAGGGCAAGGCACTGGCAGCCATACTGCCTTTGGCAGCATCAAGGGGATGAGCTGACCTGTAGCTGCACAGTTTATAAAAGAAATACATTTACATGTTTCAAATGTCTGTCTGGAGACCACCAGACTGCTTACCAAAGGAACAGTTCAGTGGGTTATTGCTGCAAGCTCACCTTGTTTCCGGAAGGGTGACAGACAGAACTAATTTTTGTAACTGCAGTGCTAGTCATAGGAAGGAGCCATGAACTTTCAATGGCAATACTTACACAGTTAAAGAAAACCACTCAGTGGTTATTTCCATGTTAGTCAGCAAAACACATGTTTGCATTTGTAAAACATACTGGTATTTAAAACATGCTGCATTTTACTCTATGCTTAAGTATTGTTTAATAACATTAAATTTCTTCTTCTCCAGCAACCCTTACTTGCCTACCTAAATACATGCAGGCAATTATTAAAAGAGCCTATATCAGTTCAAGAGGTTACTTTGCATGGAATATTCACTTGAATGACCCAACATGTAAGCCTGTGATTACCAATTACAATGTCGTGTTCCATATACCATACAATGGCTGTGGTACAAGAAGGCAGGTAAGAATGCTTATTTTTGAAATTATCATGTCAAGACATCAGCAAAGTTATTTATGAACACTTTTCAAAATATTTTTTTAAAGATTGTTACTGGATGATGCCGCTGCATAGCTTTGTGAATGCCAAGTGTTTGGGTAATGGATGTGGGACACCCAAAGCATAGGTGGACATTATGTTGAAACCACAACAGAATTATGTTTCTAGAAGTTCATGATTCCAGGTTATAATGATATTATCAATCCTCCCTATACTTTCCCCTCTTCCCTTTTATAACTCTTCCCTCTTCAGGCCACTTTGTTTTGGGCACCTATAGCCATGCACCAGGAGACTCTGCAAGTGGATTATGCACAACTTCAAAGTAAAAAGCAATGATGTATTCACTAATACACACACCAGATAGCAGAGTTTAATGAGTTACACATTAGCGTGCTTACCATACCAACAAGGCACCCAAAGAGTCTTTGCTGCCCAGGCGGACATCAGTGAGGAGGGGAAGGGTCTTCCTACACAGCACCATGAAATGGACCCTCAGTTTTGCTCTGCTGCCATTTTCTGCTGACTCCATGCTTTTTTCCCCTTTAAGATTTTATACTTGTCTATGTTGGTGTCTTCCCTCTTGAATCCCAGAGCTACTAATGATCCCGAATCAACAGCCCTACCCATCTGTAATTTTCTCTCTCATGGCTCTGCTCTAGAGACTTTCTCACAGCTCTTTCTCACAACTTGGCAACTTTCCTCAGCTGTGTGAGCCAAGATCACACAGCTGGGCCATCTCAGGGCCAGGCCTTGGATCCCCAGAGTAGGGAGAGCTGAACCCCATGCACACATCCCAGGGGAAAAGGATAATGGAGGAGTCCTGTGGAAATTGAGAAGTCTGTGTCCCAGGATGCTGGGAAAGTTGAAAGGTCCAAGGTCCCTTCCAAGGGACCAAAGGTACCAATACTGACCGATTTTCATCGTAAATGAAGTCTCCAAAAGTACAAATTCTGGCTTTGCTACAGTTAGAGCCAATTTCTAGGAAAGCAAGGGATTGTAACAAGAGAGAAAGAAAGCTCCTACAGTCCTCCTACAGTGATCACTAGCCCAAAAGGCTTAATAATATTCTGATACTTTATGGTTACACTTTTTTCTTTTTTTCTATCAGTGTCATGAAAAGTACAAAGGTTTTGCCACCTTTTACTTTAGAGGTAGCAGTATGAGCTAGTACATCATGAAATAAAACCCAGGGTCTTCACCTATGTCTGTAATAGCCATCCTTCTTTGGGTTTTTCAGTGTGACACACTGACCTGAAGATACACTTGAACCTAGTATCAAAGGAAAAGCTCAAGAAAACAGTTCTAATGTAGCTGAAGTAAGTGCCTAGGAAATTTCTGCTTTTAGGAGGAGTAGAATCAGTCTCCTCTTCCCATCTTTTCTGCCAGGTAATGAGTTACCAATAGTTTCAGGATTTAGATAGGGTTTTGAATATTTTTGCCTTTGATCTATGAAAGCTGTAGTGGACTTGCACACATTTTCCATTGGAAACAGTAAACAAATTCATTTCAGCCTTAGGAGAAACCCAACACAGGGTAGAAGAAAACCCGCAGTTTAAGAAATACAAGTGGTAAATAGGTCTTGTGAATGGGACAGCTGGCGCTTTAAATTAAGTGAATAAAATTTTGAGGTTTTTTCATAGCTGTAAAGCAGCAATATAAAGAATCTCTCTACCAGGTACATCATCTACTGAAAAAGTATACAAGAGCATAGTAGAAATATCATCACAGTGTCAGGCAAGACTTACCAAGAAATGAGGCAGGTACAGTGCAGTGTGACAGCTGGGATGTAACGTTCTGACATATAAGCCAGCCATGGTAGTGCAGCAGTAAGGGAGACTTGCTGAGTCCCCATCAGCTTTGAGGTACCCTGAGGCGAAAGCTGCAGAGCATGCTCACACACCATTCCTGCTGAAGCCCGCAGGACCTGCAGGATTGTGGTTTTAATTCAATAGTGTCTTCATGTGCCAGCAAAACCAAACTGCAATTAAAATTACCAAAGCTGGGGGATCCAGATAGTGTAGTGGCTAACATATTTGCTTTATACACTGAAGGTCCTGGGTTCAAGCCCCAGTGGAAGCAGCACCAGAAAATCTTTGGGAGTTAGACTAGATGATCTCCAGAGGTTCCTTCCAATCTTACTGATTCTGTAATAGTTCTGAACCTCCCATTGCCTGGGAAGACCCTCAGAAGAGAGAAATGGAAGGAATATTAACTAATTTGTTAGTTCTAAACTCTGTCCCTCTACTCCTTTCCCATTCTTTGCTATTTTAAATGTGCTAGCTAGGAGTGGGTGTCCTGCTGTTCTCAAGAGAAACACCTGCATATAAAGCTTTTTTATTGATGTTCAGGCTGTATTCCACATTTGCTGATGCCATACAAGGCCAATGACCTTGGGTAAAATATCACATGAAATTTTTTTTACCTTTTTTTTTTTTTTTTTTTTTTTTTACCATTTTTGATTCAGTTGTCTGCTACCTCATCTGATTTTCTACTAAAACTCAGAAAAAGGTTTCAGCAACACTTTGCAGCTCTAAACTCTCTACTGTTTTAACAGATTACCCATGGAGCCATCACCTATTCCAACACTGTGGTAGGATCCACTTTTGGCAACTTCAATGACAGAAATATTAATTCTCTGCTAAACTTTGCCTGCAAAATATACAGGAATGATGATGCTGGAACAATGCCCAATGTTAAAGAGTCTCCATACCTGGAAAATCAGTCTAGACGATACATTGTGAAGTTTGCCTTTTATGATTCTTCATCTTTTTCACACGCGGTAAAGGCGTCACCATACTCTGTTAACACAAACCAGGATGTGTTTGTTCGTGCTAGCCTCTACTACCCAGATCCAAATCTGATGCTATTTACAGATACATGCGTGGTGTCTCCAAATCCTCATGACTTTACAGCTACGACACACGATTTAATCAGAAGAGGGTAAGAAAAACATCTCAACTATTTCAAAATAACAGCTGTGATTGACTTCTTGTAGACAATAACAAATACCTATACCAAAGATCTACAGACCTAAAACACACTTGAGTTATCCACTAACTACAAGCAGCAGGATTTTAAATGACCTCGTTATTAGAGTAAAAATACACAATTCTATTGGTTAGCACTTTATGGTTAATTAAACTATATTCTACCATGGAAGGGAAATCAGTATAAATTCTCAGAAGACATTTCAAAAATCTATATAATAAATTTATAGAAGGAAGAAATAACTGATTAAAGGGTTCTGGTGAATCTGGGATGTGGAATTCTTCATGGTTCTTCAGAAAGTCTAAAGCTGAAATAAAAATAACTTTGGAAAGATAACAGGGCTATGCAGTAACTCTATATTTAAAATTCCATCAAGTGTTTTATACATTTAAATAAAACACATATTATAATGTATGACATATACCAACATACATAAAATCCATCTAGTTACATCTGTGTTCAAAATTTTATGCTGTGAATTGTGATTACCTTCACTGCTAAAAATTTCAAGGAAAACTTCCTACAATTAATGTAGCAAATGACATAGTTACTATTTCTACCTTTTATGTGAGAATTCTATGGGGTTTTTTGTCCTTTTTTTCTCAGGTGTATAAGAGACACAACATACAGGAACTACTATCCACTAGACAAGAAGATTGTGCAGTTCAAATTTAGACCTCCCAGCTTTCTCAGAAGATATTCAGCAATTTATCTACAGTGCAAAATGGCAGTGTGCAACAAATATAATTATTATTCCCGATGCTACCAGGGCTGCATGACAAGAGACAAAAAAGGCACAAGTGACAATGAGGAAAACATTATTATTATTGGGCCAATTATACTCAAAAGAATTTAATGCTTCTTTTAATTATAGTATTGTTGATTGCTTACATAAGCGATCAATGTGTTGCTCATTTGCTAATGAGTTCTAAAAATGCATTATACTAGGCTGTGAAATTCTATAATCAACAGCAGAGCACTTGCTTTGTGATGGTATTTATCTTTGGTCTTTTATTCCTAATTGCACTGGTATTGCTTAATTTCAGATCATTTGTAAAAGCCTAAACATCAGTAAATACTCTCAGTTATAAAGTATATTTGTATTAACTGCTTGATTTTCCTGATCAAGACTTTATTTCTCTCTTACAGTCCTTCCTGGACAATTCTCCCTATTGCACTGTCACTCAATAGCTCAAATACTTAGCATTTAAGAATGACCAACTTGCCTTGCAGCTGTAGAGGGCACAGTGCTGCTCTTTGTGCTCTCCATCCAAAGACCCCTAAAAAGATACAGGACAAGGTTGAAGGACCAGCTGTACATCATCTTGTGGAACATAGCAATCACTTTAATGGCTTTTGAAAGGCATAAAGAGACATAAATCAAAGGATAAACCATCTCTAGTAACCACAACAATATCCTAGCTATTATTTTAAATATAAACTCAAAATATTTGGAAAAAATATTATAATCATATTGAGAAATAATCTCGGCAACACCTTTAAGCTACTGTAGTTTTTCTATGTGCCAATTTTTAGTACTACAGATTAGAATTATAAAAACTTTTTGATCTAAATGTTATTTATTATAGGCAGTTGCTTCATCTCCTTTCTTTCCAATACCTGTTCAAATAATAGATGGGCAGAAATATCTCTTTGGACCAAGAAACAATTTCTGAAGTTTAGTATGTTAAATTGTCCTATTTGGAATGGCTTAGTGAAAAAAAAATAATAATTTTCTCCAGTTCATAATAGATCAAAATATCTTGACTATCTTAATTGCAAGATTATGTGATAGTACAGCAATTATGCAAGGGAAAGAGAGGGGTTAAATTTAATTATCTGATAAACTTTGCCCAAGTGTGAAGATCATCTTCAAGGCCAATACTCCAGATGGTAGATGTATGCAGATTACTCAAACTCATCATGAGTGAGGTGCTTTGTCCTGAATAAAGATGCCTAGTGCCTAAGAGCTGTATAATACAAGACAAAAAGCCACTTTTCAGCTACCTCCCCTTTCGAGCTTTGTCCCTTTAAAAAAGGAATAAGAACCATCCCAAAATTCAGTTTTTCCATGAATAACAACACCTCTCAAACGCCAAAATTACACAGATTTCACATCTCAAGTTTGAACAAACCCCTCATGTCTGGTCCCATAATAGAGGATGGAAAACAAGGATGCCTTGGCTTTGTCCTGCCTAGTGCTGAGCAGGTCAGTGCTTGCAGCCAGAGCCCTGATACTGCAAGACTGTAATGCCAGGCAGCTACAAATATAGCCAGGACTCAAGAGCTAGAGTATTTCCTAATTACACTTAGGTTGTACCAAACTCAATCATACTCATAGCCCTGCTGTTCTGCTTCCCACAGGTAATGATTTAAAGGGCTTGAAACCATGTTCTCCCTCCTATTGCACTCTCAGCTGCAAATAACAGGGAAAGTGCCTGTAAATAACAGATTCTCAACAGCAACCTTGTTCCTTTGTACTAATGCACGCTAAGGACTTGTTATTTTAAAATAC
Source organism: Rhea pennata (assembly GCF_028389875.1). NCBI lineage: Eukaryota > Metazoa > Chordata > Aves > Rheiformes > Rheidae > Rhea > Rhea pennata. The sequence goes on along the minus strand of NC_084669.1, from coordinate 4,887,730 downwards.
CTTCTGTACACTTGTTCTGTTCTCATTTTAAAGGACCTTCCTGAAGTTTGTTAGCTGTTTTCTGTCAAGGTGGAAGAGGGAATTGGAAGCGGGCTGATAATGTGAACATCATTTGACATCTGAACATCTGACGCTGTCTTAGTATGGGCTTAACACACACTTGAAAGAAGTTTGAGTGCTCAAACTCACACTGCAAGTACCCCGTGCAGCGATGTAGCTGTTCAGAGACATGAATGCAGGCACAACCTCCAGCTAGCTTAAAGCATGAGTGCCAGCACTTGGACCTGGCTCAGCCTGTCAGAAATACTGGACCAATGCTCAAGAACTTGGACCATTAATACTCTTAATAGCCTAATCATTCATACATAAGTAATTCCAAATTAGTAAAATACCAGCCTCTCTGTTTATTATTCAAACCTCTTATAACCAGAGCATACAGCCATTGACATTTTGTTCTTGGTCCTCATGGACCCAGCATTGATTGATTGGGTTTCATGTATCACTGCACACATTAAGATATACAAAATGGTGGTTAGCATTTCAAAATTGCTTGCAAATGTGTGGCTGAGGCTCAGAAATGAAAGGCTATACAGAGTGAATGCAAATTTAGTATTTCCTGCAAACTAAAGGGAATTCAAACACTATGTCTTTACAGATGTATTCTGTGTCTCTGCGCTTAAAGACAGTGCAAGTACATTGCGAGGAGTGAGTTGCATTCAAAATCCTTAAAGGGAGTTATAAATTATGGAGTAGACTGTCAATATTAGTTTAAGAAATATAAAGCTTCTGCATTCACATTACTAGTCTCACAGTTATGACTATTTTAAAACAATTAAAGCTAAAGGGGTTGGTTGAATTGTGCATAACTAAAAGAAAAGCATTCGGGATGTGTTTCAAGGTGGTCTGCATTGCAACTTGGCTTTACTAGTACACTTCAAAGAGCACCTCTGTTTGCACAGCTGTGTGATACCTGCTCTTTGTATTGGAAAGAATCACACTGCTAACCTCCCATTTTCCCTGCCATTCACATGCGTAAGTACCATATCAAAGGCCAAGGCTAGGGTAATAACACATCTGTGGCACTGCCATTATTACAGTCTCTGGAAGCCTTTACATCGGTTTTCTGCTGCTGCTCTAGGAAATAGTCTAGATTTCAAGGCCTTCGGTCCTTACGGAAAGACAGACAATGTAGTGGGAATATATTAAAGCAGAAGAGATCTAAATGCATGAGCCCTATGTTGATTAGATTCTTGCCAGAAGGAACTGAGGCTCTTGGGACTGCGCATGTTTCCTTACCTCTACAGGGAAAGGCTGATTCCTTTTATACATCCTCTACTGTGGGACTAAGAAAGTGTCATTTGTAAAGTGGTTCTGTGCAATCTTTTTTAAATCAGTGGGTAAAATTAATCTTACTTTTTTCATCCATGAATACATCAGCAATAGGGAACTGTTAAGCATGACAACACTATTCTGATAGTTCCATTTCACAGCTTGAGGAATCCTCAACAAGGACACTGAACGATTTGCCCAGTGCAGCCTAAAGGGATAGGCCAATTAACTCCAAATTAAGGAGGAAACAAAGAAAGAAGAAACAAAGAAGCTGTGAGTAAACTGCTGAACGTGGGTCAGGGAACAGGGTCTGTCAAACCCAGAACCCAGAACATTCCTGTATATGTCAAACTAACGTCAACAGACCTCGACACATGCTCACTGGACAGAAAAACGTGCTTCGAAACCATGAGATGCAGAGCTGACGAAAGCATGGTTAAACTTTCTGCAAGTAGTACTTGTTAAAAGATAGGCACATCTGTTATTTTCTCATTTATATCTTCTATATCTGTTAAAGGGAAACAGTAACTAAGCCCTCACTGCATGATACCATGTAATACACAATGATTATGAAATCACATGAGGTATAAAAGTTAGAAAAACCTAACCTCCTCAGCTCTTACCAAAATGCAGGTGCTCAGGCAGTTCTTCCTTTTGCCCTTCTTAGCTGCTTTAACGCTTGCTGAAGACAACTCAACAGAATTCACAGGTATGGGAATCTAATATTTTTTTTATCCATGAATTTTTATGAGCCCAGCTATTTTACAGGCAATTGAATGGAAAAATGTCAAATCCACAAAAGTGCATCTTATTTTAACATACTGCTGTACAACAGTAACACCCAAATGTGCCAGCAAGTGTTAAAAATGAGGAAAAAAAAGAGTTCCAATATATGATTCTCTATGGCAATTTGACTGAAGAACTTGCTTTTGAAAGGATTTTACTCTGGAGTGGAAATACACTTTTACTAATTAATACTGTATTGTGGGTAACAGGAATAAATTTGGAAAGTCACTAATTTAATTAGGAAATGAAGTTGTTTTTTTAAAGAGATTTGGGCTTGCTCCATCAGAATCAACAGACAGTGGATTGTTGCCTAACTTGGGGACCCAGGTCTGTATTCATACCAGCAGTTTACCTAATTACTGATGGGTAGCTATTGTAGGATATCGAAGTACTGTTGCAGAGCTGTACCAGAAGTGCCTGGCTGCACAAGCAGTCTGGAGGGGGCACAGAGAGGTTCCAGGGAGGGCAAGGCAAGGCTAAGTCTGCAATACTCTTACTACTGGGATGTTTCATATACGCCTAGACAGGTCCCTCCTACACCTTTCTTTTCCTCCTAGAGCTCATGAGAAAGCCTGAGCTTTTTACCTGGGACTGCATGCACTGTATAGTAATTTTTTTCAGCTGTTCTAGACTATAATTTTTAGATAATATCAAAGTAGAAAGGAGATCTTGTGCTCAAACTGATTGACAACAATTTTACAAAGGTTCCTACATAATGCTCAATGCTGCAATAATTTAACAATTTATTATCATTGGTTAAGTGATAACAATCCCAACTTGTTTTTGTTCATAAAATAAGAGCTGAACAGGGTCAGATTAAAGTTCAGCTAGTCCCACTATCCTGAACCCAATCAGAGTCAATGGAGGATGCCCAGACAAGAACAGGAAAACAAGCCTGCAGAAAAACTTCCCCAGAATACTCTCCCAGGCACCAGAAAACGTGGTTCAGGACTTCCTGAACCAAAGAGGAGATGCTGTCTTTCTATTACGTATTTATCAAAGGCTTTTACTTTCATGGATTCAACCTGTTTAATATTTTACTTTTAGCATGCACACCACCCTGCAGCAAAGATTAACAGCTGAATATCTGTTGTGCAAAGAGCCAATTCCTTTGTTTCAAAATCACAACTTACTGGTTTCCTATCAGGCAATCAAATTTATTGGAAAAGATATCTCCTATTTCACAGAATCACAGAATGATTGATGTTTACCCTCTCCACGAATTCATAGACCTCTACTACCTCCTTTCCCCCCTTAGCTATCTCTTTTCTGACCCTAAAATGCTTTAATTTGCTTATTCCTTGTCTGGAAGCTAGTCTAAACTTTCATTCACCATTGTTGCCTTTCTCTGAGGTTTTTCATGTTCTGCAGTATCCTTTCAGAGACGGAAGACCAAAATTGCTTGCAGTACCAAATACACACAGTTCTTTAGGGGCTCAGTCTGAAAAGCTCTTTTGACTCCTCAGGCCTAGGCCCCTGAGTACTTCAAAGTAAAGGGCAGAAACTTAGAACTGAATTCAACAATCTTTAGGAAATTTGGAAGCTTGATGTACTTGTGGTAACTGACCTTGCAGCAGAGATTTGCTGAGGTGTCCTACATCACTTGGAATTTCCAGTTTTGCCATTAGCTTCATCTGTGATTTGAGTTACCCTAACTTCCTTTTCTCCTCTACTATGAAAGTAAGAACAAAAAGTATTCTCTAATATTCTTCTGATATTTTACTCTTCAAGTTTCAGAAACTACTATAACTGAAATGAAAAAATCAGAATAGTACAAAGCTTTGCATGTCTGTTTCATGGTGTACCTTTCCACAGTCTCTGCACAGTGCAGGATGAAACACTACTGGAACAGAAAACTTGAAACACTTGCAAAATTTTTTTCTATTTTTTTTTTAAAAAAGGTTTACCTCGCTGTGGTGCCTCCCTTGGGGATCTCAACAAAGCCATAAAAATAGAACTAAACTCAAATGCAAACTGTGTCTGGCAAATTCATAGAACTGCAAATCAGACAATTAGGCTCATCTTCTCCTATTTTGAGTAAGTATTTTCTGCAGATATTTTTGTATTGTTTCTTTTCATTGACATATGGCATAAGAAAAATATTGAAAAAAACTAGTATGGTTAATCTGAATTTTTAATAACTAAATACACATACAAGATACTTTAACTTTTGCTGTACACATAATACTGAAAAAAGTTTAAATTGCCACATATTCTTAATTTTATGTTTAGGCAAATCTTAAGGTTTACCTACAGGTTTTATGTTTATTTTTTCTTAAATTCAGTGTAAAAGTCATGTACCTTCCTTCATACTCTTTCCATTCAGTTTTATAAGATGGTGCTGATTACAGAAATCCAGTTCAACTGATCCTGTAAAGCAGCAAACATGTTCCAGAGCTGCTCTCCATTTATAAGCAACTAGAAATGATTGTAATTATTTTTACTGTTCTTTTATTCCAGCTTTTATACTTATTTCCTGCATCTTTTTTGTTTTCAGTCTTAATTACACAATCATAGCTGAGAAAAATCCAAATCCCTATCCCTTTCTTAATAATTTCAACTTAAGACAGGTGCCTCCAAATATTTACCTGTATTTGCTTTAATAAAATATTTATTTAATCTGTTGCAGACTCTGAGGAGCTTGTTTAGCTAACAGTGAGTTTAGGTAGTTCTATTTTTTTTTTAATAGATTTGCTTCTTCTTCAAGCTGTGAAACAGAAAGTATTAAAGTGTATGATGGTCCCTCAACTGATTCACCTTTTCTTGGGCAAGTATGCAACAACACTGACTCAGTCCCAGTGTTTGAATCATCTTCAGATAGTTTAACTTTTCTCATAACAACAAACTCAGAGGCTTTCACAAGAAGCTTCTTCGCCTTCTATTATTTCTTCTCACAAGAATCAAGTAAGTCAGAATTCAGTGCATTCATTGAACTATCATTTGAACTACATCATTATGTGCAAAGTTTCATCTTGTAACATACATCTGACCTGAAATTCTCTAAAATATTTAGAAATGTTAACTTTAGTATCTTTAAGTTTTTCTGACAGAATGGAATCCTATAAGTCTTACTATTGACAATATTAGATCTCTAGCTTTAGGCTTTAGTTTTTATGGACTATTATATAAACCCTTATACTACCATTGTATTTACTCTTCATTTCAGAAATTGATAATTGTGGGGGGCACTTAACTGGTCCCAATGGAACATTTATCAGCCCCAACTACCCCAGGCCCTACCCTGAGTTTACCTACTGCGTCTGGCACATACAAACAGCAAGAAAATCAAAGATAAACTTACAGTTTGGTGACCTTTTGTGAGTAAATGCCAACTATGCTCTATTATTCTTTTTTCATTCTGTTTAAAAGCATTATTTTAAACACAAGAAGCAGAAGCACTTTCATACTTTTAGAACATACATACACTTTTAAAACAAAGGTGTTCTGCTGGCTCCTATAAGAAAGTAATTGCAACATGTTTTGCATCACTATATATTGCCCGACAGCTACTGCAGTGCGATTAGGGATTTGATATTGGTGTATGAGACTAAAGGCAAGCAAGAAGAAATGCATGGAAGGTACATTTGAAGCATGCTGTGTAGGAGTTAGCCACTGATAGTGTCAAAAAAAAAAGGCAAGTCTAACTCCACCAAATCAGCTATGCTTGTGCTATTCAAGGTGCAGTTTGTATGGACAACTTGTATTTCCACTACGCAATAGCAATAAAACTTCTATTTAGAATGAAATTGGTGACTAGAATCCTAGGGTGGGATTAAGCTTAAGACATAGATATCAAGTTGTCTGTCTGTGATGTTTCCACATCAGGCTAGACTCAAAACAGCAAGTGAATTCAAAGACCAGTATCTTCAAAAACACTTCCTAAGATAGTCTGACTCCAGAATTCTGTATAGGAATGTATAGGATGCAGTAGGAAGTCATTACCTCAATCACGGTCCTCTGAGATGACAATCACTACACAGCACTGTCGATGCCCTTGCCAGTCCTGGCCACAGACCATCTGTTAGTTAGATAGTTAGTGAGATGTTGCTCTAGGCCTCTAGGGCATTCACCCACCAGAAAATGCCTGGTGCTTTTGGCCAAGAGTGCAAACATTAAGATAAACTCTAATGCAGATTTAGAAAAAGGGCAAGAGCCTTCCTCTGCTTCTATACACACAGATAAGTGACCTCATAAATCAATATGAATCAACTGTATACTGTGAAAATTCTTCATTCTTTTAAGGTACCTTTTTAACATATTTAAGGGTGTGTTTATTTATAGTAAATAAGTATTATATAAAGTAAAAAAGCTATAAAATAACAGCGTAGCTGATCCCGCATGAGAGCAATAGAAAATGTTCGTTAATTCCACCAGGAGTTTGCCAAGTATCTTTTGCCTTTAAGAGTTTTCCACATTTTCTTTTGATAATATCTATTTACATGTTCTTTTACTCATCACTTTATTCTGCAGCATATCTTTTAGCCAGTATGAGTAATGTTCTCTATACTCAGATTTCCTTATAATCACTTTTTCTTTTTTTCTCCTATATCTGTAGCCTGGAACTAGACAAAAACTGTCAATTTGATTTTGTCGCAATCTATGATGGCCCCACCACTACCTCTGGCTTAATTGGAAAAGTATGTGGTCGTTCTCTGCCCAAATTTGAATCTTCTTCAAATGATATGACTGTTGTGCTTGCTACAGATTACGCCAATTCTTATAGAGGGTTTTCTGCTCAGTACACCAGTATCCCACTGCCAAGTCCACCAGAGCCCAACAGTAAGTTTAGTTCTTGTATTTTTTACCTAAGATGCTGTTTCTCACTGTCCTCTCCTTACCAAAGGAAATGGAAAAGAAACGTCAGTTAATACTGAGGATTTAAATCTTTATATTGGTAGCCATTAAGTCTCTAAATGCAGAGAAACACATTACTCTCACCTACAGAGCATAAGTTACTACCTCCAAGATGCACAAGAAAGTCTGTTCTTCAAGTTTTTTTTTAATCCTTTTCCCTGTCAGCTCCACTCAAGATGTTTTTCTTTTTTTGATGCAGAAGGCACTCCTACCATTCTACAGATGTACAGATATACTTTTTGACTAACTAGCTGAAATGTTTTTGTTCTCAGTTTCTCAGGGAAGTAGTCAACACTAGTAGTCAAGTAGGTTTTGGATGTGCTAGTTTCTTTCCCCTGAGCTGGACAGTTTTCATTACTGTTTATATTTGGCACTCCTATCTTCTCATTGAAGTGGGAAGGAGAACCACTGAACCCCTCAGTATCCCCCATAAACCAATCCCCTCACCTACTATTCTGCACTAGTACTTCAATTCCTTTTCTCTATTAAAGACACTGAAATGCCTTCAGGACTACTGGGCTTACAATTAAGCCTTCAACACGAGTTTTACGTGGTTGTTTGTCTAATGTGTGTTGAGAGTCACACATAATATTTTGTTCAGACTTCTGTATGACCTTAAATGTGTATAAACCATTTCAGCCTCAGACAAATCGAGAACTATGTAACAGGCTCAAGGATAGGCCTTGATTTAGATCAAGTTAGAAACGACTGCAGCACAATTTGTAGTAACTTACTTTTTTTTTTTTTTTCTTTCAATGGCAGTATCCCTTACCTGCTCTTCAGAGAGAATGAAAATTGTTCTGAGCAAGTCTTACCTGAACTCCTTTGGTTATAAGGAAACTCAATTACAGCTGAATGATCCATCTTGCAGCCCAGTTTTAACAGACTCAGTGGTTTTTTCCTTCCCATTAACAAGCTGTGGAACGATTAAAACGGTAAAGGAAAAAAATAAAGTTACAGAAGTAAACTAATAATAGCTAGGAATGACAGGACCTTGTAGAAACAGCTTATAAATAGCATATGAATAAGCTAACAGGGGGCTTACTTTCATACAGCTCATCCAATTGTATGTTTTCAGTCTTGAAATCAAAAGAACATTTTTCTCTCTGTAAGAACTCAGTGATCAGTGACCCTTTATAGGGAAGCCTAGAGAGTTCAAACATTAATTCCAAGTGTTTTTATGTTATGCTTCAGTAACCTGTGTTGCAGAGGGAATGAAAGTAGCACCACACTGAGTGAGTAACTTAAAGATTCTCTGCAAGTGATGTGGCTGGCACTTATGTTAGAGTAACGTGGAAAGGGTGAAGTCCATCAGAAGTTAGGATTCCTATGAAATCATTAACAGCATTATTTTGACAAGAGTGACTGAAGTGTCAATGGTACTTCAACACTTCGTGCAATTGTACTTCGTGCAATATTCCTTAAGCTTTTTGCTGCATGGGTTGGCTCAGTGTTTTGGACAAATAGCAGGAGGGCTGATTATGTCTGTGTTGTAACGTATGTTTTGCAATATCAAGGACACCTTGAGCCTCTGATAGGCATACCTCAGTTGCTTTTCAACTGCACTGCTCGTGTAACTGAACACTTCGTAATTTCTTTCACAGGGAGAAGGCCAGAGCATCACCTACACTAACACCATAACTGCCTCTGCAACTGGCAATATTATCACCCGTCAAAAAAGCATAGAGATTATTGCAAAATGCAAAATGGAAAACAATTCAACCTTAGAAATCATGTACATAACAGAAAATAACATAATCCAAAACACAACTGCCATGGGAAGATACAACGTTAGCATGTCATTCTATGATTCAGATTCATTCTCCAAGCCTGTATTTCAATCTCCATATTTTGTAGACATGAACCAAACTCTCTTTGCTCAAGTTAGCCTTCATTCCACTGACCCAAATCTTTTGGTGTTCATTGATACCTGCATAGCATCTCCAAAATCTGATTTTGGATCACCAACATATGACTTAATCAGAAGTGGGTAAGATTCTAAACTATTTATGATCATCTCTCAACATATGAGAAAATATAATCTAAACTGTAGTTCTTTTAATGCATCTCTTCCACTTATCTTCTTTGTTAGATATTTGTTAGAATCTGAATTTCCTAGAATTTTAAAGTCATAAAAATGGAGCCAGGAAAATTTTGCACCAATTTGCACTGGGGAAAAGAAAAACCATTATAAGTCCACATGTAGATAAATGCCATAGCTAAATGCTGTAGCATAGCTGATGATATTACCAAGAATGATTATGGTATCTGGATCACTAGCAAATCTGTAAATTCTGTTACAGCTGTAATCAAGATGACACTACAGTAACCTACCCACCACTTGAACACTATGGAAGATTCAAATTTAACGCCTTCAGATTCCTGCGGAACTTTCCATCAGTGTATCTCCAGTGTGATGTTTTAATTTGCGACAGCAATGACGGAAAGTCTCGCTGTACTCAAGGCTGTATCTCTAGGCAGAAAAGAGCTATTTCTTCATATATGTGGAAGACTAATGCTGTGGTAGGTCCTATCTGCCTGAAAAGAGATCGCAGATCTGCTGATCATTCAGGTAAGAGGGATATAAAAATCCAGAATGATTATGCTCATTCTTTGTGTAAAATTGTTATATTTGCTCCACTAATGAAATATGTTAGTTTTGAACTTGGCATCAGAGCAAGGAGTTGAATAAAAGTCTGCATTTTGTGAGATCACAAAAGTATTTGACTGATGGTCTTTCAGGTTCAGGTGTGCTTTTTAAAGTAGAAAAAGTAGTAGTCAATCCTAATTACATACATAGTATGTACAGGATCCAACAATTCAGAAGATGTTTTGAATGGTAAGTAAGGATTTCAGATTTTAAATTTTCTTTTTTTTGGACGAAGTAAACATACTAAATAGGGCTCCTTTTCAAAGCCACAGACTATTTAAAAACAACATTCTATATTGAACAGTCAGTCTTTGTAAAAATCTTTTAATATGCCACAATTTCTTTTGATTCTTCTGCAGAAAAGCTATGCAGGATGATAACCATAGATAACTTAACGCTAGGTTAAATCCTCATACTGTATTGTCTACTAGAACAAAAATAATTTTAAAAGGACAGTAACTGAAGCAGAATTCAAACAGACATGCTTTTTAATTTGAGCTGCAAAGCTTTTTATATGTTGAGTTTTATTGCCCCATCTGGTATCTTTTGTAGCACTATTTGCAGTCTGATCTACAGTGCAATAGATTAGTAGTGAGATCTAATGAAAAACAGACTAGAAAATAAAGAAAAGCAAATTTAAAAAGCTTGTGTGGTAACTTGCACCATACTCTTGGCTCCAGCTTTTCTTGAGTACATAACTTCACATGAGAAAAGCAAGCTGTGCCACATGCTTTCAGGTGCCACATCTAAGAATTGTTTACCATTAGTCATGCTCTCAATAATAATAAACATATTGTTTATTTTTTTTAATTACTAACCTAATTCTAGCAACACTTCAAACATCTTCTCATGTATTTCAGTGAGTGCAAGATTTTGCTAGAAACTGACCACATCTACCATGTGAAAAGGCTGCAGACAGATCACAGTCAAAGCATTATAAAACGTTAATCTGCTTCCATAATATCTTTCACTATTTACAGAAAGATCATAGAATCATAGATAATAAGCTTTATCAAGGACTACCTAGTAAACCATCAAGAGGGATGGGTATTATAACCAAAAGTTCTTCTTTGTCCACCTTTGCTTCAGGAGTATGTCTAAAATCTATCTTTTTTATAATGACAATATTGCTTGGTAGAAGCTTGCTCACAATATCATCACAAGCATACTCACACTGTAGCGCCCTTTTATGCACTATTCCTTTCTATATCGTAAGAGTTTACAGCTCTTTGGTACTACTGAATCAAAATATGCAGCCAGTGTGGGTCACCCCCTCAAAACAAAAATATCTGAAAAAAATGAATTTCCATTGAAATAACAGAGTATACCAGACATTAAAACCTCACTTTTTTCTTTCCTTCTACACAGAATCCTTCACTAAAGTGCCTGCTGAAGAAACCCCGAAACTGCAACAGTACAGCTTCTACATGCTTTCATTTGTTACTTTGACTTCAAGTATTATCATTTTGGTAGCTGTGATATTAAAATATCACATCAGACACCAATTAGGATATGGCTACCAAAAAATGCGGAGTCCATATTAACTACTTTAGAAGTTGACACAAATTAAGTGTCCTATTCAGGTCTGTCACTCCAAAGTGGGGAGGAGGAGAAAGACACACGTGTGCATACACACACACAAAAAAACCACAATAAACTAACAGCAATGGAATACAGCAATGCTTGGAAGCATATTTAAAAATTTTTGCAATTAAGAAAGTTCAACCTAAGACTGTATTTTAAATCGAGATGAAAAAAAAATATAACTATCTACTTCAAGGTGTTTCTTAGAAAGTATCTAAAAGCTAAATTCACAGGTGTAAAATGACCTGTAGAATACAAGATAATTTAGGTCTTTTTTTAAAAAAAAAAAAAAGGTCTTATTTTTATCTTTTAGTCATTTTGAAACTGTACTTGCATGACTTAAGCTGGAGAACAACTGCAAGCTGTAAATTCTGCACAAACTGTCCTCTCTCTGGCATGTGGTCTTATGTGTAGCTACCGACAAGATGCAACAATCTTCAAAAGACAACAATTTTCCCGGTGTAGAACAAAATATTAGGTAGACTAGACAAGAGAATGGATTGCACATACCCAAGCAGTTTGTTCAGTCAGCAGTTGCTTCTCCACCCGCAGCTTTTGCTCAGTGCATTTTAAGACATACAGTATAACAAGTATCTCTGCATCTAACTTTGGAGCCCACCTTTAAGTTCCCATATAGTCATAGCTAAATGGTACAAATAGAATGTAGCCCAAGAATTCGGAGAAGAAGAAACAGAATGAAGGATGAACCTCAGACGGATCTTCCTAGAAGACAGACTCAGAGCCACATTCCTACCTCTCTGGCCTAAGGCTGCCAAAAAGTAACAGATCCTCCCCCAGCACTCTCTATTTGCTAAATTAGGTCCTTTTAGGAGGAACCACGAATGAAGTGCTTACATTTCTTAAGAGTAAGAAAATATGCATAAATAGAAGACTTGTATACATTCGTTCTAGTTGCTCCTGCAAGGTTCAATAAATTTAGTAGGAAAGAAGCATAACGTCAGTCTTCTCTCTCTTAAGGAGCCCAAACTCTTAAGTGCCTGTACGGTCAGTAAGACTTTCAAAGAACCCAAGCTGGAATTCAAGTTAGCCTCTCTCTCTTAACCTTACGGTCTCTAAACTTACAGTCTAAGTTAAGTAATGCAAGAACTACACCTCCTCCAATAGCTTTATAGCTGCAATAATAAATAGCTTCAACACAAATATTGTTAAAATAAACCAAAAGTACAAAGAAATCAAGTTCTGTTCTACTGGTAACACATTACATGTTTATAAGCAAAAGCAAACACCAATAGACCTCAGAAAAGTGATTACATATATCTAAACAGATAAGCTGTAACTCAGTTTATAGAGTATTTCTACCTGTTGTTCAAGCTGAAACTGGCATACTGTATTCTACATGACTTACTAATGCTGTTTCAATAAATAAGCCAAAAAGGGCATACAAAATTCTTATATTTAGGAAAAACATACATTCTTAAGGTCTTTCAGAAAACAACTGTGTACAATAGTGGATAGAATTACAGTAACAAATGCAAGTCAACAACACTGAGGTTCTTCATGCAATTCCATAAATACTAAACTTTGTGAAGTAAACTGCCCTTGGAAAAATACTTACACTGGAGTCCTATATCTACATACATCTATCTCTCTCCATTTGAGAACCCCTCATTAGTATCATAGTGTGTTTGTGAAATTTTGTTTGGCTTTGAGTTCTGAACTAAGTCCATTAACAGAACCATTTTGTTATCTATGTGTGTCTGAAGAGTCTGGATTTGACGATCAATATAGTCCATTAGTTTTTTCTCCATCAGATCCATATTTTTTGAGATGATCTTTTCCAAATACGAACAAATAGGCTGTTGTTCTACTCTGTGAAAAGAGCAAATATACAAAAAATAAACATAATTTGTTTCTTAATGACTTGAGGCTTAAAAAAAGAATGACTAGTCTTAATGACTAGGGGCATTCTTAGGTTTTTAGCACAAGTGAAATACCCTGCCTGCCTGTCACTTTATGAATCCTAGAAAATTAAGATACACAGTAGGATATGTAAATAGTCATCTTCATTCAACACTATTTTTAGGAAGGCTTAATTATGTGTTAAAAGACTTAGTTATGTGTAATAAAATACACCTAACAGGGTATTCAGAGCTCAAACTCTGTCAGCATAACACACATTATTCTTTGCATGTGTTTCAAGAGTTATAACACTATGCAATTCTTTACTTTTTGCATCTGCATTTTTTTTAAATATACTATACTGTCCCAGCTGCTGGAGCTATTCAGGCTTAGAAACCTGCTACCTAGGCAACACACTTAAAATCTCATCTTTTTTACTATGGTTCTTTAGGTATCAAACTGAATGCACTACTACTATAATTCCTGCAAGGGCAAACAAGGGAGGAGGCAGAGGAAAGATTGATGGGATGAGATAAATTAAGTACAGCAGAAAGATGATGGCACATAATGTGAAAAAAGGAGATGACAGTTTAGGAGGTGGAAGTAGCCAGAGTAAGAATGTAACAGCAGAAAAGACATACTAAATACATAAAATAATTCAAAAAAGTGTGATATTTCTGCAACCACAGACCGTGAAACAGGGCGGGAGGGGAAGGTATAGAAAGACAACAGTTATACAGTAATGTAAGATAACTTTTTTTAAAAAAAAATCTTCAAGCAGATTATCCAAAAAACAAATCAACTGAAATATGTTTGTTGCTACACAGCCTACAAAATGACATATTTTAAGACTCATTATTCCTGGAGTTATTTGTTGTTTGTTTTGGGCTTTTTTTGGTTTTTTTTTTTTTTGTTTTTTTGTTTTTTTTTTTGACAATCAATATAAACCACTAAAAGTTGAGTAAATGTATCTAACTTACCCAACACTCTGAAGGCCTTCTTCTTTAGTCACAGAGTGTCTCTCAAAATGCTTATTTCGATCTTTTAGCCGAAGATGATTTACCTGACGACATAGGTTTTGAAGAAAAGGAAGAAGCTCCTGTGGATTAGCTATATTTGGATTTTCACTTGTTTGCTCCTGCATAAGCAAAGACCTCATGACTTTCAAATCATTTCTGGGGTTCAGTATATTTTGCTGAGTAGTAAGTCCTCCAGAATCAGGAGTGTTCTCTCTTTCAGGTATCTGTGTGTTTAGATCAAGGTTTATTTTTAAGTCTTCATATACTGCCTCACTTGATAAACAGTTTGTAACCGGCAAAGGTTCAGTGGATGATAGATCTACTGATGTCTGAATACTTGCACCATGTAATCCATCTACTGGATGCTCATCTTCAAAGTCAGAATTTTTCTCAAAGATCCAATTAAATTTGTCTCCAAGAGGTAAACTGTTCTGATGAGAATATAAAAATACACATAATACTTCCAAATAAAATATAATGGCAATTACATAATAAAATCAATATATCCTTCATAACTCTTTGTAACCATGGCATTTGACTAAGTGATGTAAAGATTTTAACAGTAGTTGTGAATTACATTCCTAGGGAAAAAGCATAGAAATATTTTGTTTGTATATATGTTATTGCATTAGTTTTGATTTTGTCAGTCTCTAAACACCAAACGTTTTACAGACTTTAATTTTGAATCAGACTTTTATTATGCTACAACCCCAAGACTGACTTTCTTTTTTTAAAACAAACATCAGATGGATACAGGATCCTGTTAAAATAGCCTGCTTTGGAGAACTGAGATGCTCTGTATGAGTTTGCTTCCTTTAGCTGAAGATGATAGGCCTTTATTAAAGATAAAAGAGATAGACAGACAAATCATCCCATCCACCTACACCCCAAACGTAACAGGAAATGCACACATGATCCTGCACTGACAACTGAAACAACTGTAAGGGAAAGTCAGAGAGGCAGAAAGATAGAGTGACAGTGAAGTTTAAGATTATGATGATATAAAATTCTTAACTCAAGACTTGATTTATGAAAAGTGATTCCCTTGAGTACACAACAATCATTCGTGTTACATTTTCAAGCTTGGCAATAGCAAAATCAGGATTTAAATGGCAGAAAGACTGGGTTAAAAATAGTTTTTTCACTGAACTGGTTTAGAACATGTTTAACTGTTACAGAAGATAAGGTCTCACATTAGCACTATTCATGTTTACGGAAAAGCACAATGACTTACTTTCTGCTGAAATCGGACCATGTCCATAAGTTGCTGAGCACCTGGAGACAACTTTGACCCCATGGATTCCATTATAGTTTGCACTCTGTTTAGATCTATGCTTGATCCTAATGAAGGAAAATCAGTGGCTGATTTTGCAGACATTGTTTTCACTTGTACAATTATTTTACTGATGAGTACTCTTTGTTTCTCACCAATGGAGAGAAGCTAATGCAAGAAGGAAAGAAATATTTTGGTTAGGGAAAAAAAATGCTATTTTCTTTGTACGAGACAATGCACTACTCCTTGGATCTAAATATATATATGTGCGTGTGTTCGCATGGGTACATACATATATATGTGTATGTATATATATATATATATATATATAAAAAATATATATGTATATATATAATTTCTCCCCTAGGAAATTATACTCATTTTACCTTGCCATTTTTCTTCGAAATCTCTTATTTAACTGTATAGTTATTAGCAAATACATCAGATTGCAGTTCTGATTACAGACCAACTGTTGGCAATTTACAGTTTATCTAGTTTATGAAGTTTTTTCACTAAGAGGACATTGTTTGCATACACACATTAAGTCTACTTAAAAAGACATCTGTGATATGAATTTAAAAGAATCAAGCTATTAAGACTGTAAGACCATTCAAGTGATTTTAAATAATTATGTGAAACAATTACTGTATAAAAATAACAATAATTTGACCAACAATATAAGAGAACTTTATTGAAAGGGATGATTAAAAATACGAGACATTAAACAGTTCCACTGAAGCCCCTACCTTAACTCTACAGGAGGCTGTCGGACATTCCAGCTTGAGATACTTTTTGTATAAAGTAACCTTTTCAGTTTCACTAGAAGAAGATCAAATTTACGAAATATCACTAGTTACTCAGATAAGAAACAACCTGTAATGTAATACATTGACATAAGGCTTGTATTCAACATGTACTGAATCTCAAGGGACATCTACGTGAAAAAGGATTTCTAGGTGCACTTACATTATCTGCTACAGCAGCTTTCAAAATTTGGTCTGTTGCTCACACACCTGCCCTGAAGCTCCAAGTTGGTTGCTTTTGTTTGTCTAACAAACAACGTACACGTCGATTTATGACTTAGCCTGTTTTCTCTTAGTTTTTAACTCCTGGGGCAAAGCGTGGAAGGCAGTACCGATGGGGGGGGGAAACAAATCCGCTCCCTCTGCTTTCTGGCCCGCTCTCCAGGCGCGGGAGCGGCGCTCGAGGCAGCGCTCTGCCCCCACCCACGGCTCGGCCCCCCGCCGCCCGGAGCCCGCGGCGCGGGCCGCTACTCACCCGGGGGGCCGCAGGGCGGCGGCGCTCTCGCCGCGGCCGGTGCCGCAGTACTCCTCGCCCACGTACACCTCCATGTGCCGCGCCTCGCTCACGACCGCCACGGACACCATCTCCTCGCAGCCCGCCGGCTCGCACTCCAGCCGCAGCACGCACGGCGCGGCCTCCCCGCCGCCGGCGGGCCGCTCCAGCACCGCCGCCTCGCTGCCGCTGCTGCACGGGGAGCGACACAGCCGCGTTGCCGCGCCGGCCCCAGCTCCGACCGCGGACCCGCCGGGCCCTCCGCCGCCAGCCCGCCCGGCCGCGCAGCGCGGCCTGAAGGAGAGACCGAGACCCGCCCGGCCCCGGCCCCGGCCCCGGCCCCGGCCCCCGCCTCGCCTCACCTCACCTCGCCTCGTCGCCGGCGCCGCGCCGCAGGCAGAGCGCGCGGGCCAGGCCGCCCGGCGGCGCGCAGGCCCACGAGCTGCCCGCCACCACGCGGGCCGACCCCCGGGCGCCGCCGGCAGCGGGCGCCGCCGCCGAGCAGCCGCTCGCCATCGCGGGGGGCGCGGGGGCCGCCAGCCGCGGCGGGGCGGGATGGGATGGGACGGAACGGAACGGAACGGAACGGGACGGAACGGAACGGAACGGAACGGAACGGAGCGGGCTCGCGCGTCCCGCCGGACGCTGCGCCGCGGCGGCGCCGCCAACCGCCGGCACCGCCCCCCCGCGGCGGGAAGCGCGAGGGCGGGACGCGGCGGGGGCGGGGCGGCCTCTGTGAGGGGCGGCGGCGGCGGTTTTGTGCGGTTTAGCAGTAGTGGGGAAATAAAAAGGAATATTTGCTAGGATCCCTGGTAAGACTGAAAACCGGTCTGTGTTTGAGCTTATAAATGCGACTGACGTGTCCAGAATGTGCTGGCAGTTCATCCAGTTTTAAAAACGTTTATTTCCTACTTCTGATAACAAAGTGGTGTCTGATGCTTCAGAAGAATGTTCTACTCCTTGAAGAGTGATAAACTTTTTTTTTTGACAGGCATTATCTTAAATATGCAATGACCTGATTAAAATCCCTGAGTTACATACGTGTGTGGAATTTCCATTTTTTATATGTATTGCATATTTTCCATATCTTCAACATCTAGATAAAAAAATGGGAAACAGCAAGCTGGAATTACAAAGAGTATTTTTATAGTATTTTTTTTTATTGAGCTGAAAATGGTCAGTATTAATTATGTTGTTGGCTAGTAGCAATATTTTATGTTTCTGGTCTCACGTAATCTTGTTGCATTAGCGCTCTCAGACATTTAGAATAAACCAGTTTGGCCCTGCCATGCTTTGCCTGACTCTCCAACCAGGATTTAAGAATGTGCTGCTTGCTTTCTTTTCTTTTTTTCTCTTTTCTTTTTTTCTCTTTTCTTTTTTTCTCTTTTCTTTTTTTCTCTTTTCTTTTTTTTCTCTTTTCTTTTTTTCTCTTTTCTTTTCTTATTTTCTTTTCTTTTTTCTTTTTTTTTTTGGCATTAAGCTGTCTAACCAGTTTTTTTTCCCCAGCTGAAAGGGTGAAATTTTACTTCCCGTTCCCTCAGCAGGGGTGAAGTATCACAGTATTTTTTCTATTGTTTACCTTCCAAGCAGATGGTTCTTGTTCTTCCAGCTCTTCTGTGTAGAGAAACTAAGAGCCAGTGTTTGCTTGGATACTGTAGTTGTTTCTCCAGGAAATCTAGGCATGTTAAAACACAGCCTATTTCTGTTCACTTTTGGACTGACTTTAACTGGAAAACTTTTTTGGATAAAAGGTAAGCTTTTAGTTCTTGTTACGTAGTCGGAAAGTGTGTACAAGTCATCTCGTACCCTTCAGTCCTGATCCTAAACGTGGACAGCTTTCAGATTGAGCCAGGACCCTTGGTAGCTATCAGAAAGGCTATTAAACAGACCTCTGACTGAGCAAATCTTATCCAGGAAACATGTACCTGGAAAAGATTGTTGGCTGAGGCTTTTTATAGGTTTTGTTGTTTGTGTTTTTCCCCCCTGTGTCATAGGAATCATCTTTGGTACCGAACATGGTTGTGACTGCTGCAGTCACAAACTCTTGGCTACAGTGGAGTCTGGAGGAAAATGTTTGGCTCTTCTGTAATTTGAGGGAAATTATCTCTCTTTATTGTACTTTGTTTTATCTCCTTGTTGGTTCATTTCCGTTCATGATTTGGCTTCTGCTGTTAGATTTAGAACAGACGTGAGACCTGAAGTTTTTGTAGGAAAGTCGTGGTTAGAGCCAGCATGACAGGCAATTTGCCCTTTTTGGGTGTCGAAGTGTAATGTTAGAAGCACGTTTCTGCTCTTGGTGCAGTACACGCTTTGCTCATGAAACACAGGCGGGTTGTGTGATTTAGTTAATAACTTATAGTGATTTGAGGATTAAAAGCAAAGTCAAAAGTAAATGCTAAGAGCCAATATTGTGTGGAAGTCCATTTGCTAATCATCAGAGTTTTTGTTGTAATGTCAGTCTTTAATGTTAAACATGTACTACTTGTACCTAACTTTTAAAAATCCTGACGTTGTCAAATATATTGAGATCATCTTTATGAATAACCTTGAAGAAACCTGCTCCTTGCTCGGAATGGGTGATTCATAACATGTCCTGTGCTTCTCTGCAATTATGAACTTCGGTCACAGAAACGTGGGCAGCTGAGGAGGACTTCACACTAGAAAAGAACAGAAGTCTTTTTGGTTCCGTATCAAAAGCACAATTTAAGAAGCAAGAAACCACCACTTTGATTGCTAAAATCAATGTTCGCCTTTGCAAATGGTGGTTGTGTAGACCAGAGAGAGTCCTAATACCAGACTGATGAGCAGACAGAAAGGAAGCAGAATTCAAGTTCACCCAACAAAAAAAGTCATTGGAGACAGTTTTTAAATTGATTTACTGAAACCAGATATTCCACAAGCTTCTTATCTTTACCCTTTTGAGTTAGCATGATGTTCTGGAGTCAATTAGATCACGTAAATGGTGCAAAGCATAAAGCCGTAACAGTGACTGGAACAAACGAGATGAAGCATTAGGCTGACACAGCTGCCCATGGGCAATGGTGGGAGGCGGCGTGATGGCCGTAGAGGAAGCGGCAATGGCAGGAGGTGGCACAAGAGCGATAGAGGCAGCGGCAATGGCCACGATGGTGGAAGGCGGTGCGATCACGATAGAGGTGGGGGCGATGGCCATGCTGGCAGGAGGTGGCACAACACAATAGCAGCGATGGCGGGAGGCGGCGTAATGGCCATAGACCAAGCAGGTGGCAGAACTAAACCCTGAGTCAGCTACATGGTTTCCATATTCAGGCCAGTCCAGAACAGGATGCTAGTAAAGGGATGTAAGGAGAAAGAAAGGGTTAAAGAGGGAGCTGGTATAATCTGGGAAATGATAGGAGGAAGCAGAGACATGAGCAGAAGGGAGGAGATGAGCAAGGGCAGGTGTTCACCGTAGAGAGGGAGGGAGAGCCAGGGCAAATGGCTCTGCAAGCATTAGAAAATATCCCCCAATGTATTCAGAGACTGAATTTATTCTTCTGGAGGCACAGTAGTTCCCTTTTGCCTAGCAAATTGTTTTGGAATTTCCTGGCAATATTGGATCTACCTTAAAGGTCTCCTTTTAAAATGATTGTACTGTACTTCCAGCAGTCACTCGTGGAGAGCCCTGCTATGGATTAATGGATCAGCACAGTCTTCCTGGCACCTAGAAGGTGATTTCACAAAACTAGAAGGAACTTTATTCTCCCTGAGATGTTAACATCTCTTGCATAGTTAATTGAAACTCAACAGATGCTTCAGAAATTACCAAGAAGGGACAGGCAGGTGGACAAAGAAGGTAGCTACATAAATTTTGTGTGGTACATCAGGTTAAAAGTGTAAGTCTTAGGGAAAAAAATGATTTAAAAAAGAAGACAGGATGGACAAAGTTACAAAGTTAATAAGCAGTGTTATAAAATATCAGAATTAAGATTGTGTTTAAGTAATTTGGTAGTTGTTATTTCTGTACTCATGTAGAGTATTATCCAGAAGAACCCAGCTTTAATCCAATAACCAAGTCTTTTTTAATCAGTTTGACCATTCCTAAACTATTTCTTCATCACGAAGTATGCACTGAATACAGAAGAGTTTTAAAAAATTTCTAGTTCTTGGGATTTTCCATGATGTTACTGTCATGTTGGTTACACTTTTTTTTTTTTTTTTTTTTTTTTGCAAACAGTAGTTATTTGTTTTGATAATGTCACTGTGAAAGAATGACCAACGTTTGTGTTATGTTAGTTTATAAGGTAGGTAACTAAGATCAAGAGTTATTCCCAAGATTATCAGCCACTTCTGGATACCCAGTTTAAAAAACTCTTGATTGAATTTGCATTTTTTAGCACTTTACAACAGTATTTTTTGAAGCAGTGTTACAATTAACTTCAAATACAGTCGAACATACACAATTTCTGCAGAGAATGAGGCCACATATACTTGGTTTAAACACTCAGAAATTAGGAGTACTTTGACCATGAGTGAAAACGTGGATTTCTGTGACTTTACCAGCACATTTCAGGAACTCTGGCAGAGACAGAATAGACCAAACTGAAACAGGTCCTGTACTGGTGAAATTATTCCTGCTTGATTTATGGTCTTGATCCTTCCTGATTATGTTGGGAGACCACCACTGTACAGATATCAATCTGATGTATTTCTAATCCTTTCTGATTCTTTAGAAATTTCAAACTTTATTTTTAGGTATTTCTTCTGAACAGAGATCTGGCCTTTCTACATTAGAAATAATTGTTCCTCAAAGTCTCACAGGCAGAGAGAACCATCACCCATTTTTTCGTAAGGTTTGTTGCTCTGTGTATCTATTTTCTGATATTGTTGTTTCTCATAATGTTGTCCTATGTTACACATGCACATGCATACGCACACACAAAGTACACAAAAACTCGTACTCTCAGTTAGTGACTTTCAAACTTCTAGTCCTGTTAACTACCTTGTAAGACAGAAATAGGAAGGCACATGAAGCATATTGCCATTTCCTCCAAGTCACATTAGATGTTACACTCGAACTAACATCCATACCATATCTGTTCTTTTGCACGTTGTACTTGGGCTTTAGATAAACATAGGATTTCACTTTCTGGCACCTGAAGAGTTGGTACTTGCTTTGTACAGGTGGCCCCATATGTGTGTAAAGGTTAAATTAACGAGTTAAGAAAGTAAGAGCGAAACCTTCCGTTCTGGTAATTCACCTTTGTGTCAGATACAAATTCAGTTACTGAAATGACTGCTATTGAAATAGCATTAGTCACCTTTGTACATACTGATTATCAAAAGAAGAATTTGTGAGTTGTTCATCCAGCTGCTGCTGATTTGCACAAGGAGTGTCACAAAACATTATGTGGTAGTTTGGCAACATATTTCAGCTGTGCTCTGCCTTGGGAACTGAATCAGACTCTCTTTATCTAAGCTGTAATTACTTCCTCTCCTCTAGTTTCTTAGAATCGTCTATTCCCGAGTCTATAAAACCATAGCATGGTAGTCTAGATTTAACTTTACTAGTATTTATTTTTTGTTCTTTTAATATCTTAAGTTTTTTTTTTTCTTTTTTTCCTGTAGGCTCTATATATTTCAAATTCCCTCTAAAAATCTGTAATGGTAGACACATTTAATTTCTTGTGTAGTTTGTTTACTTTTTTTTTTTATAGCTTAGGTGGAATTTAAAATTTCAATAGGAAAGAATGCAGAGTGTGCTGCTGAAACTTTGAAATATAGAAAGTATGAGGTTTAGGAATGTGTGTTTTTTGAATATGATATATAGTTAAAACATATACCTTAGTGTTATTAAAGAAAACTTGGAACTCATAGACTCAGATAGAAAATCACCTTATTAAGTAATATTTTTTGTTCTATTTGCAGAAGCATTCAGATGACAAACTTTCATATTCAATTAAAACCAGAAATGGAACATACCTCCTGAAACTAAAGAAAAATAAGTATGTGATACCATGTCCTAAGGAATCATTCCATTTTGGGATTTAGTTTGCTATAAACAAATATTTTTATACTGAAAAATGCTTGGAAGAAACCTTTTAATTGTCAGATTGTAGTAAGGCAAAAAGTTGTGATAAATAATGGCTGTATTATGCAAACAGATTTTTTATATTTTTCAGAATTATGTTTTAATTCATTTTTATTAGCACAACAAGATAGGGGATTTTAGAAAATCGTTGTGGAAAGTAAGAATTTAGTTTAACATTAGCTCTTCATTAACTTGGTGTGGGGATCGTTAGCCATGTTGTACTTCAAGAAATGTGTCTATTTTTGTTGCTCCTCATTCCTGAGTCCAGTCCCTAATATAATACAGTCTGGTCAAATCCTACTGTATAGATATTTGGGTTAAAATATTTTTTAAAAAACTCTTTTCCAAATAATGTATCAAATTTTAAGGTATTTTGTTTCATGTCTACGGATTTTAATATTAATTTAGCATGAGTGTGCTACTAACAGAATGTAGTACTTATGATTCAGGATTTATATCTTGGTTTTTAGCCTGGTAAAAGAGCAGCGGTTTATTTCTGTTTCCAGAAAGCTTGTTAGTGAAGACTTTAGAGTATATACCTATGGGGAAAATGGGAAACGGGAGACTACGCAATCAAAAATCAAGGTATTATATCTACTGAAGTTCCCTATTTGTGTAAGTTTCTTCAACCCAGGGAGCCAAGCTTTTTGCATTGAAGGTCATATTAACAATTTGTTAGAACTGAAGACTACAACAAGATCCGTATGCATCTAAATGTATTCTCAAAGCAAAAACAAGTATATGCAACCATTCACTCTGAATGTCTTCATATTTCTATGATGGCACAGTGAAAATTGATTACATTTTTGGCAGCAGAAGGGAAAGTACAAGTGATGCACATAAAGTATCTAGAGAAGAAAAGTAAATTTGCTGGAAAATAGGCTTTCCTCAGTTTTGACATTTGTGATACTTATGTTTAACAGTTCTTGTTGATATAAAACATAACACTGCCTTATGATGGAGTGTGCTTATCTTCGTACTGTGTATGATGATGCAGCATCACTGTTTTCCAAGATATGAAAGAAATTTATGCCAAGATTGGATTTGAGCTGGCTGATTATGTTGCCATTGCATACTATACAGTTAAAAGTACGGTGGCAATATCAAAGCTCTAGTTTTGAGACTCTGAATAAAGGATGCCTTAAGCACACTTTTAATTTCAACGTGAAACATGTGAGCCCAGTAAAACTTAATTGAGTGCTTCAGTAATGAGAAAGCTTCTTTTGGTATAATTAATTTAAGGTTTTCTTGCGTTTCAGACACGCTGTTATTATCACGGCACTGTTGAAGGAGTTGCTGACTCGATGCTTGCTCTTAGCACATGTAATGGCCTTAGGTATTACCACTTACTTTTTACTTTAAGATAATTAATTGTGCAATACCTCAGCAAAAAGCAGTTAAAAAAAATCAGTTGTTATTGCTATTCATCAAACAGCTAGAAAAACACCCACTGTTCTATCTTGCAAGTATTTTCTGTATATTAACACCTTAATATTTTAATGTGGTGTATCTGTCCCACTGCACAGATATTGTTGATGGGCTGCATTTATAAATTAGCTTTCAGAACAATGGAAATTTTTCAAATACAATACAGTTATGTTAATCTGAGATGCAGCCAAGTTAATTTATGAAAGGCATATGTTCTTGGAGTTCTCCCAAGTTCTTCCTGCAGAATCTGTCTGTGCAAGATGACAAAAAGAAATGGCATGCACAGCAAATTGTGCAGGCAGCAAGACTATGTGTACAGTGTTTCAGAGCTCCCTGGGCTCATTTAACCAGGCTGTTCAGCTGGTCTTTGGATGTACTTGTAGGTTCTTGAAGCCTTGTTCAGTTTGATCTCTTTTGGACAGGCAGGAAGGGTCAAATGTGAAAGTTCACCTAACCATCCTTCCTGTATAGTATCAAAGTGAGATGCCAGTCAATAAATAGTGGCATTTCCTGGCAAACAATCAGCATACTGATATTTCAGTTAACATTTGACCTCACTAAACAGAACAGAAATATCATTTTGGATGTTCTGCAAACTTAGGCAGACTCAACTCCTTCAGTTACTTTGAACACCTGTTTTTTGAGGATTTTCTTTCACAAGCTAGTAACAAGAGAATTCCTTTTCTAAATATAGTTTAAGATTCTGGAGAACAAGATAATAGCTTCTGAAAGATTCTCTTACAGCAAATAGACATGAACCAGGTGTTTCTGAGTCATGGACAAATGCAAAATATTTTTACTTAGTTGCACTCGGTAGTGTAATATCACTATTTCCCTATTAAACACACTGGTGATTTTAGCCTCTCTTTCCATCTTAAAAGGTCTCTTTTTCAGAAAAGTTAGATTACTTTAGCAACATGGAGCTAGAAGTGAGACTAGAGATATGGACCAAAAGATTCAGCTCTGTATCCACAATCCAATCTCATTAATTCAGTAAGGATTAGGCTTCCCTACTAAATGATTCAAGGAGGACACACTTGTGTACAATTATTTTTCAGAAGTTCTATTTTGTCTTTTGAGATATTGTTGTGCATTTGAACTTAGCCCCCATACTAAGAGAGTTTATTTTAAGATAATAATTTATTTCAATATGGTGGTATGAAGAGTCATAGTTTTTAAATATTCAGCTTTTATTCACTCATCTAGTCATAATTGTGAAGGAAAATGGTGGAATAATTTTTCATTCTTTTATGATTACTAGAGGAGTTCTCTACATTGGTGGCAAGTGGTATGGAATGGAGCCACTCAACACGTCCAGCACATTTGAACACATTTTTTACCAGTTAGAAGATGTGCAGTATATCCCTTTCCGATGTGGTGTGCTGAATGACAGTCTTCATCATGAAAAGACATTTGTGAAGCATTCTGTGAAATATGCATTTTTATCAAACAGCACCTCTAGTGGGAAAAAGCTTTGGAGGGTAAATATATTTCTACTTCTCCCTCCAGGGAGGTGGTCCAACCCTTTCCTCAGGCCATTCCAGCAGCCAGGAGTCTATAGAGCTCTTGCTTTGGCATGGTATATCATTCTAGGTGGGTTTGGCTTGGCTGGCCACTTTTTTATGACCTTAATTTTCATGGACCCCAAACTTGTGGGAGTTACTGCTAAGGAAATCTTAAAATAGAAGAACAGCACCATGGAAATTTAGCATCACTTCAAGCCAGCCTTTAGCAGAAGAACAGAGAATGTGATGTGAAAGACCTGAAGCTGTCTTTCAGCTCATACCTGTCAGTGTCTGACCAGAAGTTGCTGACATTTAGATATTTATGTGGAAATCTAAAACAAATTGTCCTTGGAGGCCACATTAAAAATGTTGCCTTGTAAATACATCAAATACAAACCATGAGGAAAAAAATAAATTTTATAAAGTAAAACTTATTAGTCATTATGTTAACTTACTCTTCTTTCTAATTTACAGAAGAAGCGCAATGTCTTGCCACAGAAAAGCTATGTGGAATTATTTATGGTTGTGGATAACAACAGGGTAATTGTTTTATCCAATGATAAATACATTTTATTAAATTATTAAAACTTTTCTCTGACATTTTCATATAATATTTTACAGTTTTTGCTGAAGAAATCTGACTCTGCTGCAGTGCAAAAGGAGGTAGTTGAGCTGATAAATTATGTTGATGGGGTAGGTGAGTTCAGTTACATTCAGTAGTTTCTGCTTTATTATAGTTTACAAAATGACTAATGCAGTAAATTTTACAATTATGTTCTGAAATTGTATTTGGAAGTTATTTATCAATGTTTAATATAGTTAAAGAATGTCATGAATCTGTGCACAAGGCTTGCAGATGTGCAGGCAAGAAGAGAGATGCAAGATATTTTTAAATCAATTCTGTATGCTTCCAGACTTCGGCTGCTCCAGGAACCTGAGGTCTCCAGTATATTTTATATCGCCAAGAAGAGTCTTTCGCTTGTTTGTAGCTTGTTTTTTTATTAAGCAAAATGTCAGAGCTGTGAAGAATTCCGTAGGATCTCGAATCATCTCTTCCCAATTTCTCCTTAAGACAGTTAGCTAAAGAAACAAGTGAATGTGGCTGTTCCAACCTCTCACATCTGAAAGTTATGTTTAAGTATCTCTGTGAAGTAGATGACCTTCAGTCACATATTCTTTCCTCATGTAAAACTAAGTGTTAATAATTAAAATAAACAAAACTTATGCTTCCATTGTTATGTTCAGCCTAATGTGCTGCTGTAATCTTACAGAATTCAGCTGAACCACACTGATGAACAGTAATTATCATTGTGTATTTCCAGATGTACAGAGCTTTAAACATCCAGATTGTTTTGGTTGGATTAGAGATCTGGTCAGATACAAATCAAATATCTGTAATGGATGGTTCAGCTGGAGACGTACTGAGTAGATTTGTTTCTTGGAGACAAAAAGATCTTCTTAAACGATCGAGAAATGACGTTAGCCATCTCATGATGTAAGTTTTGGTTCAGTGCAAAAACTGGTCGCTCTGCCAGTGTTGTTTATGTATAAGATTTTGTTTTTGTATATGGATGAAAATATAACTGGAGCAAAGTTCACTCAACTTTTAAGCTGTTTTAACTAGGAAAAACATCGAGAAACTATTTTTAGAATGGAATCCTTATTATCAGTCAACTCACTGACATAGCAGACTTATGTGATCATTGCTTTTAAGCAATGTTGTTCAGCTGTTCATGATTAATAACAGTGAAACCCTGATATAGTGGCAAATTTCTTCTTGATTCCAGAAAGACCAAATTTTGTATTGCAGTATTTGTGTATTTCTCCATGGAAATTACAAACTTTCAGGTCTTATTGCAATAACGCCTTCAAACTGCTTTTGTTGCAGAGGGAGAAACTCTTACAATGGAGCCATCGGAATGGCTTTTGTAGGTGGCATCTGTTCACAAGTCCAGGGAGGGTCAATCAGCACTGTAAGTGAATAACTTTGTGATTAATGTGAGAAGCTACAAAGGAATAGCTATAGATGTACTGCTAGTGAGACAGAGAGGTCTCACAGCAATTGAATGCTTTCTTTTATGCATTCACACAACCCAAAGTTGTAGCTACTGCTATTGCCACTGCTGACATTGTTACTGCAGAGGTACCTTTGATACATACTGATAAATAACGTACACTTTGTTTACCTCTTTGGCCAAGTCACTGAGGACTTCAAGACCAGGCTAGGGATGGTATGGTTTCTTTTGCTGAGATTCTTATGTAAAGATTTGTACGTATTATTATACTTAACGTAAAAAATAAATGTATTTCCCAGTTTCTCTGTTCTTCACATTCCAGTCTGCTTGATTAATTTAGTCCTGAAATCATTCTTTGATCACCTTAAGGGTTGTATTGGAAAAGCCCATCTTCATAACTTTAAGGTTCATAAGCATAGTATTTCTGGGAGGGAAGTGCTACCACAATGTAATATGTATTTTTTTGACTCTTTATGTGGATAGAGACTGAACTTACTGCACGATGTTCTTAATTGCTCAGAATTCTCCACAACAGGACTGTGAATGGAGAAAAATTCTCTATTTGGCAAAATTAACCAGAAACTACTTTTTCTCTCCTTCAGCCTTGAGGGCAAAACCAGCATCTCCTGAGGTACCTGCCTTTGTCATATGGATGCCATAGTATCATGAACAATCTCAGAGCCAGATTCTGTTCCTTTTGTTTAACAATATGTTTTTCTTTGAAGACTCCATTGAAATCAATGACGTTACTGATTATCTATGATATTCAGAATATAATCCTGACTGAAAGAACAGAAAGAGTGGAAGACTCTGGCCCTACATTTTTTTTTAAGTGACAAACAGTTTGGTCTTTCTGCTTCTTTCTTTGCAATGCTAGGTTCTGTCTACATAGCTTCTGTGAGACTTGTGGCTTGAATAAGTCAGTAGGTAGAAGTATATTGATTCCCATTAGTTTCATAAATAATTTTTAACATTGATTCTCTTTGTTAGTTTAATGATAACAATGTGTTACGTCATGCTACAGTAGTTGCACATGAATTGGGCCATAATCTTGGAATGAAACATGATGATAAAAGATGTCCTGCCTCCTTCATTATGTACAGCACAGATAAGTATGATTTCTATTTATTTTATTTTAATCATTGCTATTTATCTGTGGTAGCCCTCAAGTGCTGCAAAATTCCCATGAATGTTAAAGAACTTCTGTGAATGGAGAGTTTGAGAAGTTTAATCAGAGAGGTGAACTCACTGACTTAGGACTTGACATCATTTTAATGTGTTTGAAACGTTACCTGTTTTCTGATCCAGTGATTCTTTAATTTTTAGCATTTGGAAAAGCTCACTTAAACATTGGGTTGTGGGGTTTTTTTTTTTTTTTTTTTTAATGTTAGTTTATTGCTGATTTTTACCCTGCTGAGAATGCTCTTCATATACTCACTGGATTTGTGCAAATGTGTCCTTCCATGGATTCCCTTAACCATCAATTTAAACAAAACCTCTCAGACTGTTTTTCCTTCAGTTCTTTTGTTCTTTGACTTCCCTTTCTTTAAGAGAAAAGATTACTTTATTTGTCCACACTTGTATTAATAAATCAGGGTAACTAAACACCGGACCAAACTGTTTTGGAAAGATGCATTCCTGAGTTCTTAGGGTTTCCAAATTAAAGTAATATTTTTTTTTTCTGGAAAATACATTTTAAACACATTTGGGGATTCAGTACAGATGAGGAATTTTTGAAGCTTATTTCAAATAGGACATCAGAATAAATATTCCAATGGTCTCTTTTGCTTCTGAAAGTATCTCTGCATTTGTTATATATGATATCTTTTAACTTCAAGGAGTGCCATACTCTAATACAAGCTGAAGTAAAAATGATCTCATGATCTCCTAACATCAAAAAACATAGTGTTTATAATAGATTGAATGATATTAAATGGTTTGAATTGCATTGCTTTTTGTAGGAGAAATATTTATATAAAAATAACATCATGTTTTTCAGTGGATCCAGGAATTTCAGCACCTGTAGTGCAGATGATTTTGAGAATCTTATTCTAAATGGAGGAGGAAACTGCCTCAGAAATCCTCCCAAAACAAGTAATGTTTACAAAGAACCTGTCTGTGGTAATAATGTGGTGGATAGCAATGAAGAATGTGACTGTGGCAAACCTCAGGTATTACAGTGAAATTCAGCTGGATGCTTGTTCTTGCCTGGGCCTTTTAGCACATCTCATTTTCATTTTTATCTGAGAAATTTTCTTTGTAAGTTTACGTTGTTGCAAACAGCATGAAGATACATTTTAGAAACAGCCTAAAATCATACTTTGATTTTGATGTGAATGTAGCTAAGGGCTACCAGACTTCACAGAACTTTGAATCAAAGCCTGAGTAAGCAGTGTATTTCAGTGCAAAAAATGGGGAAATGCCATTGGTTTTTGTGCTGGCTTTTGCGACGTAGATCTGTTATATAGAAGGCAGTATTAAACTATCTAGCACTTACTGGATTCCTAATTGTAATCCTTAAAATTAGCCAAAAACAAAGCTACATTTGTTAGTCATATTCACATTGTCTCAATGTCTCTCTCTCGAATAATGGGATATTTGACTCATTCTTTAGGAAACAGAAGTTTCTTAGACCACAGGTAAATCAAAAAGCTGTCAGCAAACCCAGGTTCTATTGTACAGGTCTTCTAACTCATGAAAAGATATCAAAATTTTTCTACATCAAACTATAAATGTGGAGGAAAAATAAGATGGGAGGGGTGATAGGAAGTGTTTCTTAGAAATCAAAGAGTTTCTGCTTCTTTTAGTATCCATTTAGAATGTAATTTTCTCCTATATCCCTCTGTCACACTCATCCAAACAGAAATTCTTCTGAGGACTTGCTGGGGTATGCTGGGGTCTGTTAGAACAGAAAGGTATCAACCTCAGAATATGAAAGATAAAAGGTGTATTTAATGTTTGATTGTCCATGCACTTATTTTGACCATGTACTTCCCCATTCCTTAGCTGTATAGTGAAGTAAAAACATTGTATCTCTGTGTATGTATCCCTCGGCTGTGCTTTAGGAATGCACAAGTCCTTGCTGTGATGCTGCAACCTGCAAACTCACTTCTGGATCACAATGTGCTCAAGGGCTGTGCTGTGAAAATTGCAAGGTAGGCTGTGTTGTAGTAAGATAAACTGATACTAATTACTAGTAATTTTTTTGTTTATGCTTTTTTAAAACATAAACCAATGTTTTAAAGTGTTTTTAAAACATTTTGTTTAATTGTTTATGTTTATGAAGTTATTTATTGTAGTATCTCTTGACATATTTTCACATTATCAAAACTACATTCGACAGTAGAGAGCATGTAAGCAGAGATTTTGGGTCTAATGACCCTTGGCCAGTGGCTGAGAAATCAAATGTCATCTCTGTGTCATCCCTTGTAGGAGGCAAGACTAATTAAGTGACTCAATTAATTAAGTGATTAAGTGATTAAGTGATTAAGTGACTCACTTAATTAAGTGATCTCCATTGTGCAAGCCCAAGCTTCTCCAAAGTCTATAATAGTTGACTGCTTTTTAATTTGTGCTTGTGTATGTGTTTTTACAATTTACCCTAATCCCATACACCACCACATGAAATTGAGGAAAATGTGGGACATTCATTAGGTACTGATCTGAAGAACTATTTTGTCTTTCTTAAAATCATAAATGCTTCCCAGTTGTCACTGTTTCATGTTAGCGTTTCTGCTGTGCAAAATGAAAGTCTTTGTTTCTAGTTTAAAGTGGCAGGAGCAGAATGTAGGTCAAAAATGGATTTCTGTGATCTACCTGAATACTGCAATGGAAGCCATGCCTACTGCCCAGATGATGTTTATATCATGAATGGTTACCCATGTAACAACATGAAAGAATATTGCTACTATGGAGTATGCCAAAGTTTTGATTCACAATGTGAATCCATATATGGAAAAGGTATTTTTATAATTTTATATTAGAAGACTCCTAGTAGACATTTCAGATTTTTATTTTTCTTTCTTATATTTCTAAGACAGTGTGATGGCTTATTGACATTTATTATTATTCATACAGGAGCACGAAAAGCACCTGATGTGTGCTTTGAAAAAGCCAATATTAAAGGAGATAGGTTTGGAAACTGTGGAATGAGAGGTGGAGCATACAAGAAATGTCCTGTTCAGTAAGTCACTAGCAAATAAAAGCTAAGTCTAAAACCTTCAGCTTGAAAAAATTATCTTGTTACAGACTCCTAGGAGCATGAGATTTAGGAGAACATTTGCTTGAAATGCAAGCTGAAAAGTTCTACTGAACAGTGTATTTTCACTGATACCATTTCTTTCTCTGAATCATCTTTTCTCTGAGTGTCATTTGTTCATTACAGGCATAGTCTATGTGGCAAGCTCCAGTGTACCTCTGTTAGTCTTCAAAATCTTCCTGTTTGGAGTGTTGTCAACAATGCATCTGGGGTTTTATGCTGGTCTTCTGACTTTGACTTAGGATCAGATATCCCTGATCCTGCTCAAGTTCATGAGGGAACAGCTTGTGGAGAAAGGAAGGTAAGACAAATCACAGCAGCATTACAGAATATGTTCCAACTGGAAGGTTTTCCATAACTTTCTAAATGTTAAACTGCATTGTAAATTTTCTTGTAATAATGTAGGTTAAAAACATGCAAAATACCTGTTTTTTAAGGAGATTGAGTGTTTGTATTAGCCTTTTGCAACAGAAAGACCTTTGTTTTGCTGCTTCAAATTTTACTTAGATTTATCTGAGAGAGAAAGCGTTATGAATCACCATTTCCTTTCTCCCATTTCTATACAGTAATATGATTTAAAATCTGCTTTTTCAGCTATGCACACACTCAAAATATTAATTAGCTCTTTAAAAACTTGATGCTACAAAGCAGTGGGATACATTATCAGTTACTCAGATTATTTCCATCAAAATGCTTTAAGAGAATCATAGACAAGTACAGCTTTGAAGTTGTAAAGTATTGATTGTTCTATCAGCTCATTTTCCTGACATTTAAGTAAAAGCTATACACTTTTAAATGTATGTATTTTTAGAGTGTATTTATAAAAGCACAGGCTTTTTTGAAATTTTTACTTTAACAATATTGAACACTTTTTTCCAGGCTTGTTTCAATTTTGAATGTGTTAATGTGAGTTTTCTGGGCTACAGCTGTGATATAAAGCAGAAGTGTAATGATAATGGGGTGAGTAGATGGTGTTTTCATGCCCTTTTTGTGGGAAAGAGAGAGAGGTGCAAAATCCCTGCATAAAACCAATGAACAGGCAGATGGCTTTGCTTTTTCTGATCTTTATTAGAAGTCAAATCCACTTTTCAATCTGTAATTCTTGTTGCTAACGTACTGTAAACCTGTTAGCACTAATACTGACATTTTTTTTCTTAATTTTCCAAACAAATGTTCTTATATTTCTGAGTTGTCCAATTGTAAAAGAAAAATACTGTTTTGAGAAGGACAGTCTAATGATTCCTGATTTATATTTCTCTGTCAAAAATTAAAACAGCCTCCAGAGGTAGTAAAACTGAGGAGCTTTTATTTGAACTGTACTCTATTGCAGGCAAATAACAAAAAAAAGATTAAATGCTATGGATCTGTGGCACTGGTATCATTCATGGTGTTTTCAGATGTTATGGAGGGAAGAGCT
This sequence comes from Rhea pennata, assembly GCF_028389875.1. Taxonomy (NCBI): domain Eukaryota; kingdom Metazoa; phylum Chordata; class Aves; order Rheiformes; family Rheidae; genus Rhea; species Rhea pennata. The sequence continues at coordinate 4,854,407 of NC_084669.1, read as the reverse complement.
TATTCCCAAACAGTGCTCCTTTCTCTATGTAATACTTGTTTCCATATGCAATTCTTAGTGTGGAACTCCAAGTATACCTTGGGGGTGGAAAGTGGTCACTTTCAAAAAGGTGTTACTCATTTGGCTATTCTGTGTTGAACTGACTGCAGGTGTGCAACAACAATGGGAACTGCCACTGCAATTATGGATGGGCACCTCCTTTCTGCAACCAGTCAGGCTATGGTGGCAGTATCGACAGTGGTCCAGCTCATATAGGTAGGACACTGAAACTGTATTTCATTCTGCCTCCACTGTCTGATAAAATAACCTACTGTACAAGAGTTTTTTTCACTCTCTTGTTTTGTTTTGTTTTTCTACTGCATGGGACACTCAGTTGTGGACCGATTAGGAGAATGAACTGGATTATCTGATGTGTAGATCTGTAGACTTCAAGGAAGTTAGTTGAGGAGAGAATTTGAGCTCAGGCCTATTTTGTCTGAGATCTAAACAATTAATATATGGTTTTTAATTACTGTTACATATTTAAAATATGAGTTATGACAGAAATACATATCAGGTAGGAAGACTATAGCTTGAGAATGAAACAACAGACCTTATATATGGAAAGGGTCTCACTAAAACCCTTGGAAGGATTAAGAGGGATTATCAGAGGGATTAAGGAGGTGCATGCAGCAAGCAGCACTTAGTTTGTCTAAAATTTTGGAAATTCTGCAAAGGGAAAATGGAGTAAATTTTGCTGGCCTTTAGACTGAGAGACCATGAAACCTGTTTTCCCTCTCTTTGTTTACAGATGAAATTCATCATCCTTAACTTTGCTAGGCAAAAAAAAAACAATTCATATTTCATCAAATTTTAACAAATTTGTATTTTGGGAAAGGCAAAACTGTTGCCAGCAGGTCGAGGGAGATGATACTGCCCCTTTATTCAGCCCTGGGGAGGCCTCATCTCGAGTACTGCATCCAGTTCTGGGCTTCCCAGGACAAGAGAGACGTGGAGCTACTGGAGAGAGTCCAGCGTAGGGCTACAAAGATGGTCAGAGGGCTGGAGCACCTGCCCTGCGAGGAACGGCTGTGAGAGCTGGGCCTCTTCAGCCTGGGGAAGAGACGACTGAGGGGGGATCTGATCAATGTGCACAAGTACCTGAAGGGAGGGTGTCAAGGGGACGGGGACAAACTCTTTTCAGTTGCCCCGTGTGACAGGACAAGAGGCAATGGGCAGAAATTGAAGCGCAGGAAGTTCCGCCTGAGCGTGAGGGGGAATTTCTTCCCTGTGAGAGTGACGGAGCACTGGACCAGGTTGCCCAGAGAGGTTGTGGAGTCTCCTTCTCTGGAGACAGTCAAGGCCCGCCTGGATGCAACCCTGTCTACCATGCTCTAGGTGACCCTGCTGAGCAGGGAGGTTGGACTAGATGATCTCCAGAGGTCTCTTCCAACCTTACTGATTCTATGATTCTATGAAAAGCTAGTAAGCAATCAAACCCGGGGTATAAGAAGACAAAGGTCATGCAAATCAAGTGTGTGTTAAACATATACAAAATGAATTTGTCTGATTTAGTTCTTCAAAAATATGTGGAAAAGTTTGTATGTTACACAACGTGGGATGAGTAAGGAAGGAAGAACTTGTGATTACATAAGACCAAATCCTACTCTTCTGATTCAGAGCATTCTGTAAATTTCAGTGGTGCGACTATTTTTTATTTATAATAATTTGAAGATTGTAGTTTTTACAACAGAAAAGTGTTTCTTAGCAGCAAAATATTTTAATGTGAAGTTAAGTCAGAAGATTTCACATAATTTCAATTATTTTTGTTCTAGATACATCACTTAGAGATGGCCTGCTTGTGTTTTTCTTCCTTGTGTTGCCAATATTGATTGTTACTGTGATAGCAGTCATTAAGCGGGATGCAATAAAAAGAAGGTTTTGCAGGAAAAGTAGAAGACAGCACAGGTATTACTTTGTTACAAATGAGTATTTCAGCACTTGAGAGCATACTCCAAATTGACTGAGCAATTAGAAGCATTACATATATAGAGAGAATGTTGTACCTACTACAAGACTGCCTTGCTGCTAGTAATGTAGGTAATAATGTTAATCCAGATGCTCCAGCTGTGAGCTCTCAAGTGTTTTTTTTTTTCCTGCTATATATTGCACTTTCCTAATAGTTTTTCATAACTGCATTGCATGGTCACTGGGGAATAAAGTAGTGAAATTATTTGCCATGGTCACTGGGGAATAAAGTAGTGAAATTATTTGCCAAGACCAGAAAGTAGTGGAGTCAGAATCCAGATTTTTAAGCTGTAGCCTGGTCTTTTGAAATACATTGCTTCCCTGAATGTAATTAATCAAATGGTGATTTTCATGATGATATGAATTTTATTTCAGGGATAACAATGTGCAGCAACCAAAACAAAATAATACAACAAGTCAGAATACAAGAAATAATGAGGTAAGACAGAAACATATTTGCACTATTTCATTTCCAAATTCCAATAAATAGTGTGCATTAATACCATCGAAGTCTCCAAGTATTTAAAAGGATTTATAATGTGGAAGACAAGACACATTTGCTGTAAACATTCAATTAGAATATTTAATAAGAACAACTTATAGGGAGACTTGCAAAACTACTTATTTCTCAGACATCCTTGTGTTGTGCTCTTAGGCACATAAATGTTATCTCATTTTACATAAATGGAAAACTGAAGCATGGAGAGTTTAGGTGGCTTATCTACTGTCCTTCCAAACATCTGATGGATAAGAGAGCAGAACTCAGAATTCCAGATTTCCTCCTCAGACCCCCAGTTCTGCCTGAAGCTTCACACACAAACTGTGCTTGCATCCAGATCTCCTCCAGGCCTCTTTGTTTTCCACAGCCTGTAATTGACCTAATATGTTTTGATGATGAAAAGCACTGCCTTCATTAGCACATGCACATTCCCATAAATACAAGCTCTGGGCTTTGATTTGTTGTAAAATACTGACCACAATTAATTTTTATATCATTTAGTTTTATTAATCAACTAATATTGAATAAATAGCCACACTATGAAATCTATGTTGTACGCTAACTTATTTTTCTGGTCTCTTTCCTAGCCTATCACATCAAGTCCTGATTTTTTTACCATATCACATTTTCCTAGTCCAAGGTTTGTAGTTTTTAAATGCTTCTTTACTTAATATTTGCTATTACAGTATCACTATAAGCAAGGTGCCTGAAGCCTTATGTCCTGCTTAGTGGGATTTTTTCAGACAGCATCATGAGATAAAACAGCAAGGTTTCCAGTTAGTATGTATGCAACTGCAGAGAAGCTTGTCCAGTCCTGCTTTAGAAATGGCACGTCTTCTCTAAGCAATCTAGTAGATTTTTGTCTGTATTTTCTATTTATAGCAGATTAAATGCATGAAAGAGAAATTCTTACTGTTCTACTGCTTGTATAGAAACCAGCATAATGGGACACATAAATGCTACAGAAGTGGTGTGTGTGTGCGTATGTACAATGTTTACAAATGGGTAGTTAAGTACCAGATTAGAAATATGTTAGCAAGATGGACTTTCTAGCTGTAAATTGTTGTCCTCAGTCTTGAAATACTTCACAAAATGTGTTTTTCACACTTTAGGCAGCCAGTACAAACCCAGTTTCCTGCAGTTCCTTCAAGACCTCTGCGACCCACCATCCCACCTAGACCAGCTGTCTGAAAGTTTTTGGAAGGCCTCACTAATTCAGACAATTAACTGATCTGAAAAAAATGAAAAGTAAAAAATAATGGAATGCTCTAATATTTGTTTTCCTATCACAATATGAAGATTGGAGTCCTCCAGTACCTTTCTTACGCAGTCAAAACACTTTCTGAAAGCCTATACCACTGGAAAAGACTTGATGTTCAGAGACACTGAATGTAAGATTTCACAATATCCCGTTATTTTGCTAAGAGCTGCTGTGGTGGTATTTGTGTCTGATCTACCTCATCTTTCTTTTTTTGAATCAAAGGCCTAAAGTTCAACTTGTTGGCTTTTATCTATAACGGCATCAAGAAACAGAACTCTTCCAAAGTGTAGCCTTACCTGCAGTCCAAAGAGAAGTGCACTCTATTATTTAATGGATATAATTTATTCACCTCTAGTCACATGCTGCCACAAAAACTCTAACATAGACTGGCCTCTTAGGAAGCCCGCCTACCTCCTGGGCTATCCTCAAAGCTGTGTGCTGCCTAGAACCTCCGTGGTGGCTGCTCAGTGCAGTCCATACCTCTTAGAGCCACAACTGGGCATGAGCCTTTTCTTCAGTGTAAATGTATCAAAGCCAGGATCAGGATCCCACCTCTCATAACGTACTGGTCACGTCACACTTCGATAGTTTATAAAAATAGCATGATAAAGGGACCCTAATGAAGGAAAGAAATTCTGTGGAGAATAAATTCGAGTCTAGAGAAAACAAGCGCTCTCTGATCTTACTGACCTATCAGAAAATGTTACACACCTTAACAATGTTTAAAAAGCTTACTGCTGGCTACAGCTTGAGATTTTTTGCTGGAGACTGGTTGTTACAAAAACAACAGATCATTTCTGAAGTTCTAAATGTGACGAGAAGTGGTACTGATTTAAAAGACAATATATGAAATTACATGGTTAGTTGCCATTCTGACAAAGGGGAAAAGAACCTCTTATGTAGACTGAAGATAAAAATTCACAGGAAGGAACAAAATGATACAGATCCTCCTCCTCTGTATGTAGGAGAGTGCATCACACACTGACTGTGTTCACAGGTAAAGCTTGGGAATATGAGGTAGCAGCAACAATGAATACACTATGGGATCCCAAAGAAGGTAACTCTAATCCTTTAGATGGTTATTTCGCATAAGAGCTAAGCAGAAGGACACCGAAACCTCCTGCAGGCAAAAACCTGCATTGACAAGCAGCATCTTCCAAGTAAGTCTTTCTTAATTCCCGAAAATCTGTAACTATTAAATATTCCTATCATTCAAATGTGATTAACAAGTGTAATGTTACATTAATAAAATTCATCTGTGATTAATCATGAGTTTTAGCGTATGTAGTAGCATTCTGATTTTAGCAATGTACCAAAAGTCACTTGTTAATTTTTTTCCCCGAAAGGGGAACATCAGGAATCACTAGACAATCTCACACCTTTGGTTTTACCAAAATTTAGCATTATATTTATTATCAAAATAGAACTTCCGTGAACCCGATGTTTCGCACTTGTCGAACCGGTCTCTGAAGCCGGAGGCTGCGACCCAGCATAGCGGCGTCGCCGCTGTGAGGGGTCCAGCGCGGCCTCCCGGGGCACACGCGGCGCGAAGCGCGGCGGCCCGCGCAGACGCCTCAGCGCCGGCCCACTGGCGGCGCCTGCGCAGCGCTCGCCCGGCGCATGCGCATCCCCGCCCAGTACCCAGCCTCACTGCTGCGCATGCGCCCGCCAGCTCCGGCCCACCGCGCCCCGTGCAGGCGATGGCGCAGCGGGAGGCGGCCGGGCGGCGGCGCGTGGGGCTGTGCGTGCTGTGCGGGCTGCCGGCGGCGGGCAAGTCCACCCTGGCCCGCGCCCTGCGCCACCGCCTGCCGCGCCGCCAGCGCTGGGACTGCGCGCTCCTCCCCTACGACGACCTCATCCCGCCGCAGGCCTTCGGGCCCGCCGCGGCGGAGGCGGGGCCGGCGGCCCAAGCCCCATTGGTCAGTGCCGCCTCCCGCCTTCCTATTGGGCGGCATCGCCCGCTCTGCTCTGATTGGCCGGCCGCGGGCGGGGCGCCCTGAGGCGCTCCAGGGGGAGGGAGGGGGCGGCCGTTGGCGGCGCGCGGCGGCCGTTGGCGGCGCCGAGGGGCGGCGGCGCCGTGCCTGAGGCGCTCTTCAGCCTGCTCTGCTCTGTTCCTTCCTAGCTGTCTCGCTGGAAGTTATACCGGCACGAGCTGCTGCAGTACCTGGAGCACTTCTTGGAGGCTCTTATTAACGGAGATCGTTTGCCAGCCCCTAGAAGCAGAACTGCGTCAACGTGGAAGAGTTTCGTCGCCTGCTGTAAGGGGCAGGGGTTGCTCTCTTCACAGGGATCTGATGCTGGAGCCTGCCATTACTTCACAAACGTAGCCACTTCTAGACCACTGTATTTTATTTTGGATGACAATTTTTATTATCAAAGCATGAGATACGAAGTGTACCAGCTGGCTCGCAAATGTAATTACTCTTTACTCTGCTACATATGACTGATGTAATATTTGGATGCTCTAGTTGTTTTCAGCTTTATAGCAAAATAACTAGCAAATGTTGCGCTTTAACTCCTTTTTTTTTAATTAATCTTGCAGAACATTGGGTAGTTCTTAATTGCTGAATTTCTAAAATACACCAAGTACAGATGTTTATTACTGTAATATTGGGAATTATTAGTTCATATAAAGCTTTTGTCATCTGTAATTCTCAGAAATTATAACTGAGCAGCCTGCAAGGTCAAATTTTTCATATTCTTTTAGGTTCAGAACTAGTATAGAAATTGCTAGTTCACATAAAGCCTTTGTCATGTATGTTGCTCTTGAAAATTACTGCTTGAGCAGCTTTGAAGGTGAAACTGTCTGTTTATATTTTTAGATTCATTGAGCTTCTGCCAGTTATTTTTAGAGTGTCCACTTGAATGTTGCTTGCGAAGAAATCGTCTAAGAAGTCATCCTTTACCTGAACAGACAATATATCAAATGGCAGGAAAAATAGAAATGCCAGATCTTGAGAATAATGCTTGGGAAAAGAACAGCCTCATTCTGAAAAGCTCTGAATGTGCTTTGGAGGATAAGTATGTTACTGTATTGATGCTCAAGTTTTTAAATAAGATCTATTTTCATAAAAAGGCAGAACCTTTTCACTATTTCTACACAATATGTAGAAAATACTCTGATGATTTTTGGAAGGCATACATACAATACATATTTTTCAGTTGTTTGGAAAGCTCATAGTCATCATCCTTTGCAGAGTTTTTACTACTATTAGCTGTATTTCTAAACACTTGTTAAAAATCCATAAAAGTTGTCTGAAGCCTCAAGATTGGAAAACAATGGCTGTGGGTTTAATCATAATTATTTTTCATTTATCTTGCAGTATAAATATTATTTCACTGATTACCTCACAAGCTTAACTGAAAGTTTACATGTTTTTTTTTTTTTTCTGTGATATCTTTACAAAATACGAGAAAAATCAGCCAAATAGTTTCACTACAGATATGTTTTCCTCTTGTTTTTTTTTCAGTTTGCAGATTATTCACCTGCTGGCCAATGCTTTGGAAAATCCAGTGAAGCAAAATGAGGAAAACACAGAGCAAAAGGTAGTACTATTTGTCTTCAAGGCTTTAGTTCTTACAGATGAGAGTGAATGAATGAATAACTTACTCCTGAATTGTGTTCTTACCATTATGATGACAAAAGTTGAGAAATGCCTAGGGCATTTCTTAATTGCAAAAGCATGTATGTAAGAGTTAACCATATTTGAAAGGGGTAGTTGTCTTACTTTATTCAGCTAAACCACTGAACTGCCTCTAAGTATACTGTTGTATATTCTGCAGTAGTAAAAAGAATGCCTTTTGGAGCTGTCACTCCACACAATGAGGAAAATAATGTTCATTTCTTAAAATGTCACATGTCTCAGGGAGTCACCCAAATACGTGTTTCAAAATCCAGAGGAGCTGGTTTTTCCTGTGCCAGTCACTGAGATGGTGCTATTGTGTTGACTGCTTTTGAAGAGTACTTCAAAGTTGATGGCAAGTTAAACCAAATTTAATATGTTTACATATATTCCTCCTTTTTGCTCATCCTTTTGGATAGGAAGTAGATCGAGCAATCTGTGCAGCTAGCACTGTCCATCAAGCTGATCAGACTTTCAGACGAATCATCTCTCAAACAATGAAGGATGCAAAAGGTAGGCATGGCATGTTCTACTAGTTGCAGCTCAGCTGCAACATAGGATTGAACCTGGGAAATTCCTTTGGGGTAAATCATAAAAGAATCTCCTTTAAAGGCAATCTCCTTTAAAGTCCTGTCAAAAGTAGGCTCAGATTCTGCAAAAAACTAAATCTGTAAGACTTGTCTTTACACGAGTATAAAACTACAGTTTTAATTTTCTTTTAGATAAAAACGTACACCCAAGTGAGATGAAGAGCCTGGCGGAAGAACTCAACAAACTCAAAGCAGATTTTTTAGAAGATATGCGGCAAAGAAGTCACCTGAAAAATCAGATTTGCCAGCAAAATAGCGACCCTGTAACAAGTGCGACTTCTTCATTCCAAGATGAGGCGACCAATGTAGTCAATAAATATATTTTAAAATAATGATGTGTAATACATTTTTCAATATATTAAGAGTATTAAAAACCTTAGCGCTACTGCTCAAAAAACTTTGAGAGATTAAGCTTCTTTCTTTGGAAGCTTGTGCTGTCACAAAACATCTGTGCTGTATTATAAAACAGAAACCTTGTGTAGCATGATGTGTTTGATTTTTCAAAATCAATTCAACAAAAACATCAGATTTTTAGATTTAAATTTCACAGAATCGTAGAAAACTAAGTATGGGAGGAACCTCTGAAACTTATCTAATCCAGTCTCTTTCAGGGCTAATTTCAAGGTAGATCAGGTTTCTGAGTCTCATCCAGCTGAGTTTTGAGGAGCACCCGTGTTTTTTTCCGTACCCGTGTGAGTTACTCTCTTCACAAGAGTACAGCTTCAGCTGTAGACTTTGTGATGATCCTGAGGGATAGGAAATTTACTGATGTTTAACCCCTGACAAGAGAAAATAATTTGCTGCTTAGTGAATGATCTGGACTAATTTAAAAGGTAGGGAAGAAAATTAGTAAGCTTTCATTCCATGTTGTAAGAAGTTTGCTCTGAGAACAGCTGTTTGCTTCAGCTACTTAGGGGACTTAAGTAAAGGACTGTTTCATTTTTGGATGGTGATTTTCTCTGCTATGGCAAAACTGGTATAGTTTTGAATGCTGTACAGCTCTTACAATGCCTAGGAAGGTATAAAAACAAGAGGTAGGATAGAGTTTAGGATTTCAAGCATAAGGTAGTATTTATACAATTCCCTGCTTCATCTAAAGGCAGGACTTAGACACCCAAGTTCCCCTCAAGTTCCAGTTTAGTTTCCCAACTGCCTTTTTGGATCAGGGTCTTGGCTTCCTTCTGCTCATTTTCCCAACAACAACTTTACAAAGAGTAGTAGAGATTTCAGATGCATTTCAACTTAAGCTCCTGAGAGCTGTCCGCACATATGTGCGCAAGTCCAAAAACTTAAAAGTTTGGTGTTGCCTTGAGTGTTGTGATAATATACACAGAAGTTCCATATGCAGTGATGACAACCTTACTGTGATAAAAACTGATTTTAGACATGCAAACACTGTTGATAATAAGGAAATACAAAAATAGTATGAGAAGGCATTTGGAAGAGGAGCAAATATGAAAGATGATACGAAAAGGAGGGAAAGTGTGAAAACAGTGTCCTAGTTCAGCTCTAGAATTAAGTATTTGCAACTTAAGCAGCAGCCAAACACACTGTTCCCCCTTCTCCCTTTCTCATCCGATATGGTAATTCAGCTAAATGATCATAGACACAACTGAAGTTCACAGCTCCTTGACTCCAGTTCACCATTTGTATTTGCAACTTGTCCTAGAGGTGCCTTGACCTACCTGATGTGTTGTCAGTTTTGGAGGGAAACAGGAGCTGCTTGTTACATGCTTGCTCTCCAAATGACCAGATGCATCAGTTCCAGTTTTGTAGTCCATATACAATCATGAGCACAAGGGATTCAGTTGAAATAATTTCACTGCAAACTATATAAAGCCAGTACACAGCTTTCAAACAGCAACTTACCCAAGATCCAGCTGTTGAAGCATATGCAATTTTAAGAAGAAATAACATTAAACTTAATTAGAAAGTGTTATTTTATTCATATCTTACAAAAGCAAAGCTTCACAACATGAACTACACTAGATATAGTTATTTCAGAACCTGCCTTCTGAAAACATTCACTACACAATAAAATTTATTTTACAACTCTAACAGCTTCCATTTTTGCATACAAAATATGCTCTTTACACTGAAATACATATTATTAACAAAGCAGGTACTTAGAAGCACATACACAAAGATTGCTCAATGAAAAATGCTTCGGCAGGGAATAGATTTTCCTGCAGCAGAACATCCATTTGCTGTAGATTTTAAAAGAAGCTTAAAATTAATGGAAAACTTGCCAGCAAATTACATTCCCTTCGTCAAAAGAAAAAACAATCAAAACACCCTCAAAACATTCTGGAACAAAACAAATAGCAACAGATAGCTGTGCTAGAAAACACTGTTGAAATGTGTCTTCTGGCACTGAACTTTATGTTAACAAGCCAATCAACATTTTATGTCAAAATCATCTTTATCTAAACATTGTATCTGTGAAAAGTCAGCTGTTATTCCCTGTTAAGCTGCTCTACAGCTGGTTTAAGTATTAACAGAGATAACTAAGTTACCAACAACTTCAGTCTAATTTGCATGTTTGGTGGAATATTCAGTCTCAAAATACTAAGTCTGCATTAAGAGTACTATAAATAGTGCATGTTAAAAATACGTCCAAAAAAAATCTATAAAATAATCTATTACAACTAAAAGAAAAAAAACCCTCCACAAGGTTAATTTTTCCAACTACAGGACTTAGCAGAATCAAGCTGTGGAAAAATTTCAGCTCATCCCCAAACTTTTCTGTTAGTACAAGTTAAAAAGCTAATCAGCACCTTATAATATATTATAAGGATTTGTTTTCTTTTGAAGTTAGTGCAGTGTAGCACATGGAGGGCTCAATACAGAAAGTCCTACTAACCTAAAGCTCGATCCTACAATTTCTCACAAGTATCCCTCATTTATTCTGAACGAATAAGGTTTACTTGTGCAAGAATTATTAGGGTCATACTCTAAAACAATTTTGCAGAATTAATTCTGCTCTTTAAATTATAGTAAATTGTATATACAAAATCATGAACAACTATTATGCAAATGCACCTTCCAAACATACTCAGTAGTCAGAAGGAAATAGGTATAGTCAAGACACTGTTTGGCGCAACTGAACATACAGTATTATGTCAGAAAACCTAAGAATCCTTGTCCAGAAGCTGACACTCTCGGAAGGACTATGAGGTCAGCAGGGATCCAACCCACAGATATGGTTGCAAACGGCACGATACCAAAGCCTGTTGCCTCATAAGAACTTCCCCTGCAAACTGGAGCTTGCACAAGGGAAGATGGAAACCCAGTTCTAAAGCATTCAAAAATTTTTAGATGTCCAAGCAAATTCTCTTTTCCTTGGGTACTCCGAAGCAGAAAAAATGATATTAATATATCACTGATATTAAATCAGTTATTACTTCTAAATAATTTGCAAGGTTTAGGGCTGGGCTTTCTTGTTTGTTTTATACTGAGTTCTATTACTAAGAATGTGATACAGTTCATCCTGAGGAATGGGATCCTCTCCTGAATGAGAGCCTCTTTTTAGAAAGATAATACAGCTGTTCTCTTACTACCAGCTACTTTTATTAGTGACCTAACTATTCTATCTAAAATTTCTTCCAGAGGCATTACTGTTCACAAAACCATTTTACTAAATTGCCAAATCATTAGTCTACATACCAAAAAAAAAAAAAAAAAACAAAAAAACCAAAAAAAACTAAAATGTTTACAGGCACTGCCATCAAAAGCCCTAACAGAACAAAAACTTTGTGAAAATGGATCAGAAACTGGTGAAGAATGAAAGGCTCAAATATCAAATGTTTGTGCCCATCAGAGTTAATAATTTCCTTACTGATATCAGGAGGGAGAAAGACTGGAACCACAAAACAGAGATACCTTAGCTGTTGCAATCAATTCAATATTGGAAAGTACGCCTTGTAGCACCAGAATCTGAAATAAGCAGATCTACTGGTTTCTTTATTGTTGCTAAAGCCTAAGAAAAAAGGTTTGCATTAGTTATCAAAAGGCAAGGAAAATTATCTCAATGATTTAATAAATGTAATGGTCTTTAACAATAATGTTTATAGTTTTAGTATTATATTTTAGCCAAATTTAGGTTTTAAAAATGTAGAAAAGGGGTCAGAAGAGACCTATTATTTCTGTATTACTCTTTGACTAGAAGTGTCATGTTACAAAACTGGTACAAGAGCAATAACTTCTAAACAACTGGATTCCAGTTCAGTCAACTCTACTGTAGTCCTTAAAGTAAAAATGGACATTCAAATGTATGCCTCCAGGTCCTCTGATGTACAGAGCTGATACAGTAGAAGAGAAACATGTATTCAGTTCCCAAATTTCTAATTCACTGAAGTGAAAATTACTGCTAAAGCTAAAACTTTCAGAAGGGTGTTTTCTTCCTGCATATTGATCTTAAGCTGAAGTCTCTGCAAGTTTTTCCACTGGCCTCAGGAAGCTTTAGCTCCCATGACAATGTCAGTCTGAACAACCCAAACATTTGCTGTTCAGATTCCAACCTCTGACTTCCAGAACGTTAGTAAAATCTTGTTCCTGCCTTTAGCAAAACATTACGTGCTGTCATATTTTGCTGATATTAAAAAGGGAATATAAGGGGAAGTTTCATTTGTCTTAATGCAAGTAAGAAACTAAGGTAAAAGTGCATGTCTAAATATGGGGAAAGTAGTTTTTCATTATTTGAAACATTACAAATTCCTGTGTAGCATATCAAGAGCTTTTAATAATTTTGCTAGGATGTTTTATTTAGGTTTATATTAAAGTGCCTGTCCATTAGCCTAGGTGCTTTTAAAGTTGGATGTACAGCATAAAAAATAAAAAATGAACATGTGCAATGGGCTTCATGTACATCTTCAGTTACCATTTGCCACCTACAATATTAGTAACAATGACCTAAAAACGTAGTCACCCAATATCCCTTTGCCTGCCTACTACAGTTCAAACCCACAAAAAAGCAGAAATCCTTCCCCCTTTTTCTGGCATGTCCAACAGGGTAACAAATGTGGGGGAGACTGACAAGACAAACAGAATTTCAAGTTAGCTGAAGTTTACCATAAACTAGATTACTCAACTTTCAAACATATAGGCAACCTACAGTTTTAGTTTGACCTAAGACAAAACTGAACAAACTATTTTTAATTTGTAAACTTCTTGTTTGTTTCTATTAGAATTTCTATCAGCAAGATAGAAGTCTAATTGTGCAAATTTTTAATATGTGTACAAATCAGTTTAAGGCAGTTAAACGTTTCATAGAACACGTATTATTTCTACAAACTCTTCATTATGACTAGTTGTTTAAAAATTGCCTCCTTCTTAAAATAGACATATAAAGCTATTTGGTAAGTAGTTTAAAAAAAGGTGTCATGTTTAATTTTCCTTTTATATAATTAGTGACTGACAAGAAAGTGTGTCTTTCCCATTCTTTTCATTTTTCTTCCTACCATAGATTCAGTCACAAAACATTATCTTCTAGTTTTCTGCTGAGTTTTAAAAGTAACAGCTAAAGGAGTGTTTGAGGCCTAGCATGAAGAGTTTAGACTATATTAAGCAAAAACGTACTATTAACCTTTCAGATAAAAGTAAGTCTTAAATCAGATTGTATTTGTATGCAAAAGTTGCTTCTAACTTAGAAAGTCTGTTTTTCCAGTTTGGTAATAGCTAAGTTTTTAAGAATAAGTCTGTCTCCAAAGTAACCATACATTCATTGCATTAACCTTTCACATTTTATGGTTACAGTATTTTATCTTGCCTGGTAAACACTCTGATAATCGCATCTTATGTTTCAGGACACATACTCTGCATCTACGTTTACAGAGTGTTCATTGGTATTTTAAGTGCAATCAACTTAAATTTAACAAACAAAACATGTAATTGCATTCTAATTCTTATAAGCACACTCAGTTTTTTTGAAAGACTATATGTAAGTGACCACTACATCTTACAAAAAAATTCCCTGGCAAGTTTTATGACAGCATAGAAATAAATTTGCTTTGTCCAATTGCTTAATGTGAAAATTCCTTACGGAAATGAGCAAGCTTTCCTTCAGCAAGTATGAAAAATATACTGTAATATGTTAAAAAAAAAATAAACGAAAGCATGTTCTCAGTCAATGCTGATTATGTTGGCCTCTTGCAAAATGGCAAGCAAAATCATACTTATTTTTACACTTACACCCACATATGTTGCACTGAAAAGGATTTTCAAACCCATGACATCCCATATGAATAGTATAAAGGATATTGTCCGCAAAATACATGTCACAGTGCTGGCAGTGATGCAGAAGCTGAGGGTCCTGAACCGGAAGGGTTGGAGCTGGAGTACTTGGTTGACTGTTACTTATACTGGGAGTACTGGTGTGGGCACTGCGATCACTGCTGGGTCCTGCCACAGGACTATAGTTCCTTTGATTGTGTGTAGGCCGAGGATCTGGGCTGGTTGGAGACGAACTTTGAGGAATATTTGTTGACACAGCTGAAACTACTGCAGGTGCAGCAGGCTGCTGTATCATGAAAGGCTTTTCATCTTGACAGGAGACAACATCAGGAGAGGCTGGATTTTGGTTTTCAGGTGGCAAGCTAGATAACTGCCCAGCTAACGTAGACAGCTGATTTAAAGGATTATCTACCATAAGGTCTTGATCTCTTGGCAACCCACTGCTCTGCGTTGGTTTTGTCATACTGTCATATGCTTCAGTCTGGATATTTGGGATTTCATGAGTGAAATCATTAAGGTAGTCTGGTTTCTGAACCACCATGGAAGGTGGACTCAAATTAATTAATGCTCTTCTGCTGTAACCCAAATTGCTGGTCTTTTTCTGCAAAACCCCCCACATTTTCTTGCTGCTTAGGGAAGACCTTGTACCCTTGATAGGCACCATTTTGTGTTTACGCCTACGATGATGAGATAAGTTGCTTCTGTCACTGCAGCGGAAGGAACACAATTCACATTTGTATGGTTTTTCACCAGTATGCGATCGCATGTGAGCTTCTAGATGACGTTCGTAAGCTGATGCAAATGGACATAAATGGCATCTATGTGGCTTCTCACCTGGAAAATTAAGAAAGATTATACTATATCATTTCATGGAGCGTTTAAAAAAACCTTTTTGTGGAACGGAGTTGTTAACTGGAAGCTGCTAACTGAACAGTTCAAATTCAGCTCCAGAGACACTGCTAGTTCTGAGTTTAGTTGCGCATTTGGTAGAATAGTGGAGGAAGTTTAGACACCTCTGCTTTCTTAATGAACAGGAGTGAGCATCAGGAAAACTGTTTGCAGCAAGAGATACCCTGACTAGTAACTGCAGTAATGATGCCAAGGTCTGAATGCAATCATATTTGAATAGCGCTCTTAGCAGATCTAGAATATACCTCATGTTTAAAGCACATAAGCAATTGACTACAAAAACATCTGGACGACCACCACTGTAATCATTCTTCATGATATCTGTGTTTAAATGTTGATAGAAAGTATCCTTTTGATAAATTCCAAACATTCTTATAACGTAACTGTCCTGGCACTTCTATCTGAAAAACACACATACACATGTATGCACCCAAGAACTGAATTTTCTAGAAGGATTCTGCAGCCAAAGAGTGTATGTGCGTGCATGAGCGCATATACACGTATGTTAAGATCTGGTATAAACAGCCCTGTAAGGACTGAGAGAAACTCCTTGCACACAGGAACAATGTCTACATGAGTGGCTTATTCCACTCTAAACCAGTTACACAGAGAAAGATCTGCATGCCATGTTGCAAGTCTTCAATCCAACGCAGCTGGTGAACTACTAATTGTTAGTTAGCTGTTACACTCAGCATTAATTTAATTCTGCAGTAAGCTACAACTAGGTTACACTTAATAATGGTTATATGATCATGCCTGGGCCCTCACTACTTCAACAGATACCGAGCTGCACTTCCATGTTATCCAGCATGGATTATCTGTTTATTAATATAACTTACAGTGCTCTGAGGCTAATGGTCAGCTATCATTTCCCTGTTTTAATACTGATTCACTCACTCTGAGCTCTCATAGTCCACGCAAGCTGTGTGTTAGCCTTTTGTCATGCCTCCCCACCACATTTCTGAGTAGAACCACACTCAGAACTTGAATCTCCTTGCCCATAAGTGAAGAAAATCCTTCCTTGTTCTGGAGTCCCTTGGCTCTATGCAAAGAAACAAAGTGTGTCTTTCCGAAAGCACTATTCAGGTAATGGCTAAATGATGTTACTAACAGGGCACCATGTAGCGCTATATTAAAATTAAAGATATGAAATCTATTGTAAGAAAGCAAACAGGGAACAATACAGAAAAGAGAAAGGAGACTCTCAGCCACAGATTCCTGTCTGTATCATAAAACCGAACAAACCGGTATAGTGAAATGAACTGCTGCCATCGTACAATCATGGGTACTGTGGTAGGCATCAGACGACACCTGAACTAGTAATCTGGCAATAAAGCATTCATTGTATAAAGATGTGTCCAAATTACAGAAGCTTTTTGATACACAGAAGACTAACATCCCCTGTACCTCTCTCTCACTGCTAGTCAGCTTTCTGTAACTGAAGTAATTCAGAGTGCGTGATTTTGCAGCACACAGTGACGTATGCCTTCAATTTGGCTACCTTTTCCTAGCGCCTTTGTGAAAGTTTCTTTGATCAAATGAGTCATGCATATATCCTCCAATATTAGGAATACCTGCAGAAGCACTGACACAATAGTCAGCCCACACAGAAAGCTCTGTTCTTCCGCTTTTTCACAAAACATGAAGTCAGAGCTACCTTTTTGTTTTAAATAAAGCAATTCAAAGCACGATTACTTTTACTTGCTGCTTGTCTCCTACTCACTGTCCCATAATTCAGCTGTGGTATACTGCTATTAGTATTATATATTACGACCATGAGAAACAACTCGAAACGTTAGTCAAGGCACAAACCCAAAGTATTATGCTTCACCTCAAAAAAGGGGCATTCCCATTAGCTTGTGTAGCCCATGAAGTACTTGCAACTGAAGAACTACTGTCAGGTCAAAGATTCTTGAGGAAATTTCTTAGGCTTCCAAATTTTGGTTGGAATCTTTCTTGCTTTTGTACACGTTATGCTACAACTATGCTGAAATAATCAAAAAAAGATCCAGCAAGCACCACACGATACCTGGTATACTCTAATAGTAATTTATGCTTCCCATCACAGTGCTAGCAGTCAATCTATTCATGTGGGCAACTGGCTAGTAGTAACTGAGGGCTAGGGATGGGAGTTTAAATAGCAATAGTTGCATGCTGCCGAAGACATGGCATTTGGAAGCTGATGTGTTACTTCTGAAGCTCTAAGAACCTGAAGTGCTCCATTTACTACTTTAAATCTGTAGTACTTTTTTTCCCTCCCCCCACTAGACAACCCTGTTTTCACAAGCCCAGAAATGGCATTGTGGAGAATAAAGCTCTTAAAAGTAAACATCTCTTCTGTTGTCCACAAACCATGAGACACACAGGTAGATGAGGCTGTAGCTGCTGCTGCTGCTTTAATCAACAAGTCAAAAAAAATCGTTCAAAATACACTGCTGCTTTGCAAATCTGCAGTGAGCCACGTGTCAGAATGCAGGTGTGCAAGTCACAGTATTTTCTTCATTATTAGAATTACACAAAACTTCCATGGGGAATCCAAAAATGGCAACAGCTACACACAGAGGTAGCTTATGGTAGCACAGGAGGTTCAGACTGAAAATTTTGTAAATTCCTCTCAGCACTCTGATTTCTTGCTGCTTGTCCCTTTCTATCCCATCATGCATTGTAGAAACAAGTCAACACTGCAGGGAACATGAAAGGAGCACCAACTTCCCAGGAATATATCCCAGGAGTTTCTGCATAGAAGCAATAGTTTACAGCACAGTGAGCCTCTGACTAACAGCAACTATATCTTAAGATAGTTGCAACAATACGTTTTCCTTTGAAGCAAGTCCTTGAATGTCATCTACACAAGACTGTGGAAAAGAGTTAAAAATTTTTGGACAGTCCATACACCGACATACTCAAGACCTACAACAATTTCCATTCTTTGGAAAAAACACATTTTTTTCTTATTGCTACAGTAACCACCCCTAATGCCTTCTATATTATTTTAATACACTAGGTAGCTACTAACGTAAGACTTCAAAAAGATCTTTCACTTGTGTTTTCTCTCAACTACCGAAAAGTCACAGCTGATTTTATGAACAGTTTAGGATATTCTAACCTTTGTTGTGAGTTTTGCTTCTAATTGTTGGGTAACTCTAAGAACTAGCACACTGCTTGAAGATGTGAATTACAGATCGTAACACAAGAGTCAGTATCATAATGCCTCACAACAAAGTACTGTAGAACATTTCATACCTGTATGAATTCTGATATGCTCTATGAGCCGTGCTGTTCCTTTGCTGGCGTAGTTGCAATATCGACACTTTAACTTTCCATCAAATGTCCTTTCAAATCCATCCACTAACATTCCTGAGTTTTCATCCAGTGAGACTTCAACAGAAGGATGATCTAGTCCATTCTGATCACCTTCTGTCCCAGCTGCAAATAACGCAGCAGAGATTTTGACTGAGAATCACTGAGATACTATGTACAATGACAACAGCCCAAATACCTTACGCATTTTTACACCTTTGATCTTCAAATATACAGAACTCTGATCAACAAACCTTTATTAAAACAAAGATACATATACATCTTTTAGGAAAACTACTACCAGGAAAGTTTCCATACAGTTGTAGTAGTCTGCATAATTATCTGCAATGTAAACAATGCAGTCATTCTCAAAAAAGTAAAATCTGACAGCACTGAAATAAGCTTACCTCCCTGAAGTGTCTCTGCTTCCTTGTCTCCACTAACTGATCCAGAAATCATATTTACATGGTGAGTCTGCTGGGTAAGGTATTCCTGAAAATCTTTTACAAAGTCCAGAGGTTCTGGTTTCTTTTCACCCATATTCACACTTTAAGTTTATAATCTCTTCTGCCTGGAAGGAAAAATATCTTCAAATTACAAGTGCAATTAAATTCAAATGCATTCAAAAAAATCTGTAAGTGAAGGATTACTTCTGTCATGCTAAATAATACAATGTAACTGAATACATAAATTGACAACCATAAAAATATTATTTTTAGAATTCTTAACTCATTAAAGATCATCAAATACCTATTACTGGAGAAACAGTTTTTAGCAACAGTAATATAAAGACTACATAAAATAGGATAAATGACATAATAATCAAAAATCAACAAGACATTATTTGACTTGCTTTAAATAATAACAACCACAACAAAAACAAGAATAAAAAAGGTTGTACCTGAATTTCAGCTCCCTGCTAAGCAGCACACATACTCCAAAAGGTACTCCCAATAGGTCAGATTGAAAGCAGGGAACACAGCTCTCCCACTTTCCCTGGAAGGAAGGAAGGAAAAAAAACCACATAAATCTGTTATCCCCTCTGCCCTCTTAAAAGCTGTAAAAAGAGAAACTTGGGAAAAAGGTGGGGGGGAAGACAACTCTTTGCTGCTGTAAATTTTATTAAAGTCATTTTTATTTCCAGCAAGAACTTTTCAAAAATTGCATCTACTACTTACTCTCACTGATGTATGAGACACTCAAATATTTTCTCTGGTGAACAAACGGATCTGCAAAACCCAGAGTTTGGGAAGTCAGCCATGGACAACTGTAAAGCAGTCGCTGATGTTGGGAAACTGAGTGAATGTGACTGATTAGCAAGGATGGAAATAAGTCTTGTACAAAGCAATATTGCAAATTTCTCTTACACTAGAATTTTAGTATCCTACTCTAAGATCTTAATCTATTTCATTATTTTGCATTTAAGTAATGAAAATATTCACCAGATGTCACTTATAATCTTTTGCAGTCCTGTAGATGACATCATTACAATCTCTATTTGCAATGAATTTGTGAAGACTGAATTTAGGACTCAGTCTGAAAGTCTGTAATACAAAATGTTACGTGACCTACAAAAACTCCAGTCCCAAATTCAAGACCATATTTAATAATAAACACGCTCCTATATTTTCAAAAATATTTACAAATAATAGTTCATTTTGCTACTCTGCAATGCACTCCAGTAGTTTAGAAGTATAAGCCAATCCATTGCATATTGCTACTTTGTTCTGCCTGTTAGATATAAATGAAATCAGTTTTGTCTAACATTTGCAGCAGATATTTCTTAAAATGTGTTATCTGCACTTCTGAAGTCAGAGGATAAAACCCAGCCCTTCACAGATGCCATTTTTGGCATTCACATTTCACATCATGCCTAAGTATGCTCAACTACTATAATTGCTACCACTGTTAAATTAGTTCTGAACACATCTTGACACATTAAATTTTCCTACCCTCTTTCAGATGTCACCAGCCTCCTCCAGGCTTAAGTTAATTTGTTTTCCATTTGTTGGGGTCTCCTGCAATAAAACAAAGTACAAGGGACATTCATTAAAAATACAGAAGGGCTATAGGGGACAAAGTAATGTTGAATTCTGACCCGGGCATCTTTCAGCAAATTACAGCAGTAAGAAACAATAATTTAAGTTTAAATCACTTTGTATGCTGAATGATTCTGTGGAAATCAACACTAAAGGTCCATCTTTTCACAGAAGAATCTGTGTATCCCTTTTTTTAAGGCATAAAAACTTAAGTGCTTACTTTATTTAAGTTCTAAAGAAAATCACACATGATTTTAAGAATCAGATTGGGAGAAGACATTATTTGTAGGATCAGCTGCATAACTACTACATTCTCTGCCTCATAGATTTAGTTTGCAGAAGTCCATCCTTCACTACCTACTTTACCTAATGTAAATAAATTGCCACAATTTAACAACTGTCTCAGACATCTTCATTTGTATGTGCAAAAAGATATTTTTCTGACTTAACTGAGCCATTTTATAAACAATTAGGGTTTGTTTGTTTGTTTTTTACAGAGACACAATGGAATGTTCCCCTTTTCTTCAAAGAATGGTACAGATCAGATGTCTGATATACCCCTACTGCAAATTTATAAATACAACTATTGGAACCTGAGCAGACCAGCTCATGTTCCACATATCACATCCAATGATCTTAAAGCCCTACTTATAAAGAACAGGTATTACAAAGGAAAATAATTTTTTGCATAGACAACTGTATCTTCTCCAACTTTAAACTAGTTCATATAATACTAGGGGTTGATTTTTCAACATGGGTGCAACAATTCAATTTAGCATTAGTTATAGCTCAGATAACACTAAGTATACAATCTCAAAAGTGCTGTAGGATGTGCTACTATGAAAAGCAATGTTATAAATATTTTGTCTAAAGAATTTTGCCAATAAATAATTCATATATTGGAGTAAAAATAATTTATGTATAGTTTTAAAGAGTACTTTAAAAGTATACTTAATAAAAACTCAACCATACTTCAGAAATTATAACTATAAGAGAATGAGACGATATGACTGTAAGCACTTATTTGCATCCCATTTCCTTGTAAGGAAATTGGGAGGGGGGAAGAAGGGAGAGGGAGAAATCTCCCTGTCAGAGTCTCATCTCTTCCCTTACAAATGGCTTCAAACGGAAGGATCACGGAGGAAGGATCCACAACTCTACCCAAACCCTGCAACTCATGTTGTTTCACTCTCTTCCTCAGGAAGTTTCACGTGTAGAAAGGAAAATGGGAACCTCGATGCCCTGAAGCGTTTCTAGCTGCACTGCAGAGCCTCACGACGAGCCAACAAGAATTACCAGCTCCCTCCCGGACACCCGCGCTCTTGCCCGGCAGCACCAACACGCCCAGACTGCCCCCGCCGCTGTCTCCTCCTCAGACGGCGGGCGGCGGGGGCGGCCGCGCTACGGGGCGGGGGAACAACCGGCGGCCGGGGCGGCCCGGCTCCCGCGGCACCGGCCGGCCGCCCCCGGCTCCCCCTCGGCCGGGCGCCGCCGCCGCCGCCGCCCTGCGGCCCTCTCCCCACCGCCGGCCCCGCGCACGGCGAGGCCCCCGGGGACCCCGCGGCCGCCCGCCGGCCCGGCCGCAGGAGGGGAGGGGGAGGGCGCCACTCACCGCCGCCGCCCCGCGCCGCGCCCGCCGCCCGCTGCCGCCGCCGCCGCCGCCGCCATGTTTGTTATGCTCCCGCGGCCCGGCCCACCCGCCGCCTCGCGAGACCGCGGCGCGGCGCGCGCACCGCCGGGCGGGGCGGGGCGGGGCCGCGCGGCGGCGGCGGCGGCGGCACAAACATGGCGGCGGCGGCGGGAGCCTGGCTGAGGAGCGGCGCGAAGGTGAAGCGCGGCAGCGGCGGGCGTAGGCGCTGCGGCTCCCCCGCCGCCTGCGGGGCCGAGGGCGGGCGGGGGCCGCCGGGGACCCGCCTCGCCTCTGCCCTGAGCCCGCTGGTTGAAGTCGCCGCGGCCGCTTGCCGCGGTGCGTGGGGGACTGGGCGGCTCAGGCGCGGCTCTCCGCGGAGCGGAGGCGGGTTGGAAACGGGAAATGCCTCTTTTCCCACTCTTGCTGCTCTTCTGCCTTTTTTTATTTTATCTGTTTGTTTGTTTATTGTGTGGCCGTGTAGCACTAAGTTACTGCTAAGAGAAGTTGGTTCTAAGTCTTGTGCAACAGCCTGTAACTGGAAGACCCGGAGTGTGCCGGGGGGGAGGAAAGGGGCGCAATCTGGCTGCGGACTCTCTTGGCTATAAACGTTTTTTCCTTATCTAAACAGGCAAAAAACTGGCACAACATGGTTTTTCGTAATTGAGAGGCACTGGAAACGGCTGAAAGTCTTGGTCTGGGGCACTCGGCTACTTTCCCTGTGCGGAATGAGGAGAGGTGCTAGCCAGAGAGCTTCTCGAGAGTGGCTTTGGATGTGTTGTGGCACCTGAAATAAGGAAAACTGACCCTAGGCTCTCCTGAGAGTAGGAACTTTTTGGAAGCTAGCCAAATCTAGGACAAGTACAGAAATGAAAGTCACTGAGGGAAAGAGAGGGAGCTTAGGAAAACAGACCGATGCAACCTTTTTTATTTATTTCTTAGTACTACTACCAAGTCTACTACCATTAAAATCCCATGTTAAGTTGTAAAACAAGCAGAAAGAAGCCAGTAGGTTTGAGGCTTTTAACAGAAATTTGTGGTTAAACAATGAAAAAAACCCACGTTGTCTGCATGGGATCATCCTACAGTTTTTAAGATGTTTCAAGGTAGCCTTGTTATGAACGTTCCTTATGAACGTTCCTCTAGCGCAATCTCAGTACAATATCAAGCAAGTATTTGTTGAATGGTGTTCGCAATACGTATGCTTAGAAAAGCCTTCGTTCTGCTACTCACAAATGAGATACGGTGGAAGTGCCTGCAACTGAAAGCTTATTCAGTGGAGTGACAAGCTGGAATGGATTCTGCTGCAGGGAGGGGGGAAATGAACTCAAATGCTAACTTTCTCGAAACCTTTGGCATTGTTGCCAGCAATAGGCCTCCTATAATCGCCATAATCTGTAACAAGCACTGAGTTGTTTACTGTGCAGTGCCTCTGCTTGCTAACCAGGGATTTGGCAGGCCACCTCAGCTGATGTAGCCTCATGTACTTGCTGTGCTTGGCTGCCCTGAACATGTCAGCAATCCTTTTTTTTTCCTTAGTTTTTTTCCTTAGTTGTCTTTTTTTGTCTAGTGATGGTTAACTTTAGCAATTTCCATCTCTTGTTTGCCTTGGAGTGGTGTCAGAATCCTTGTGAGAAATATGAGAAGGGAAAGATTTCTTATATGAGCTACTAAATGGTTTGAATTAGGACCATAAAACTAAGGAAAGGAGGAAATGTTTGTTGAAGAACTGGGAGGAGACATCTCTGCAATGTTTTCAGCACTGCGTATCTGAGGTTCCCTCTAAATCAGTCTTACTAGAAAATTGGTATTTGTTTAGAGTATACATACTAGGTTCTGTGAGTTACCATTTTGCACTTCAGTTTTATGTTGTCTAAAAACATTTACAACCTACTTTGTTACTGCTCAAAAAGATTAAGTTTGTGCAGTAGTTTATAGGACAAAGTGGATTAGCAATTCCCACAATTTTATCAAATTAATAGAATGTGTTCATATAAATGTATAGCAAAGCTTTACACAGCTTTTTGAAACTATACAAGTTAATTTAATAATATTTGACTCTCACACACCAGTAAAGTGATTTTCAGGCCTCCTTGAGTCATGAAGGGCTTACCTGGCTTCCTTCACCTGAATGTCCAAAATCAGAACTTAGTCTCTACAGTTTCCTATTTTCTCTGCATGCGAATAAGACTCAGCAGTTAGCAATACAAACAGGAGTATCTGCTCAAAAAAAAATTGTACTTCCTACTTTGGACTGAACAAAGTGCTCTGTGTAGATTTAGTGGTGGTTTCACCTGCTTGCTTGATAATTCTACATCCAAGTGTCAAGTGCTGTCACAGGAAAGTATAGATGATGCCCAGAGTGCTACCAGTTGTTGTCTGAATGATACTGATTTGTCGGCAGAGTGTACCATTCTTGCAGCTTCAAAAGGTTGTGTATTCTTAAAAAGGTGTTGTGCATTTTTATTAGTATTGGTGAATACTCTGTGATTCATCATTAGTTTTGTCAGCATGAAAGAGAAATGCTCTTTGTACGTGAAATAAGGTAGAAAAAGCACAAAGTGCGTGTGATTTGTAGTCATGTAACTGTTCAAGAAGCTCATTGTATTGTGTGTGTGTGTGTATATGTACATTTTTGCCTCTCAAGCTTTCCAAGAATACAAGCTTGTGTTTGTGAATATTTTTACCAGTCTTGCACATCTGAGTGTTGACTTCCTACTTTAGACGTTCTGCATGCAGTCTCACTCCTGATTGATAGCTTCCAGAACACAATTACTGGGATTTATTTATTTGAAGCATTGCGTTTACTACTGATCGCCCAAAGTTTGCATTGCTGAATCTAGCCCTACTAGTTAGTATTTGTTTTATGTGGCCAGGAGGGCTGAATATAAATGAACTTTGAATGTTTGTAGGAATATCTGTGTTCTCTATAACAACGTCGTCTTTTTTTTTTCTTTTTTTTTTCTTTTTTGCTCATCTGTGACTGGTTATGCTAAAGACTTTGTAATTTCCCTACTTGGACATCTTGCCTCTTAAGACAAGAGGAGTCCATGGGTCTGTTTACATCTTTTTTTTTCTTTCTTTCTTTCTTTTTTTTTTAAGTCAGTGACGTGACAAGTATTTGAAAGTCAACATGAAAGAATGAATTATTAGAAGGATCAGAGGAATTTTGAGTTCCTGACCTCAAAGTTCTTGCCATTTTTTGAGGATGCTATCATAGTGTACGTTGCCAAAATGCCCTGTGTTCTGTGAGCTAAATAGTCTGTTTACAGTGCAGTTAGTATGCTTGCTGTGGGATTAGAAGTGCATGCTAGTAAAAATGTATTTTGTCAGGAATATGCTCACATACACGTTATTTTTATGGCAGCACAGCTGTGTCTGTTAGGGACTTCTGTCAGCAGTTGTCTTGGCAGGAACCGAGTGTCTCTGCGCTTTGGACTGATGTAGCAATAGGGACAGAAATCTGTAGCAGAGATGTGGTCTTTAGAAGTGAGCCATGTGGTAAGTTGGGTTTGGGGAGCTGTGAGAGCAAAGACATCTTTCTCTCTTGCCTCTTTTGAGATCACAGTCACTAAATCTATGCTTCTCTTCTGAATATTGCTTTTCAAGAATAAGCTTTGTAGCTTCTGTAAGCCTGTTACTTGTGGAGCCAGATTGTTTTTGTTACATTAACTTTTTTAAAACCCTAAGAAATTTTTCTATAGTTTAAAAATTAATTAAATTTCATACCTAGGATTTGTCGCTTTCCAAAGCGTGCTTTACCAAGTTAAGTCTTTGAACATTAAATTTATAGTTTCCCAAGATACTAAACCAGTTATCTATCCCATTATCTGCATGTCCACCCACCTAATAACCACCACCACCCACAACCACACATAACCACAACCACGTAACTTGCTTCCAAAAGCCACCATCTGTTCTGTTAATTGTTGTGACTTGTGGTATTTAGCCACATGTGCTTAACACCATTCTCCGTATGGTAAACTACTCTGTAGCACCTCTACTATCTTGACTGGATAACCTCTGCTTCTTGATACTATTTGATATTGTTGTGCATGAGTGGGGAGAGGCTGCTGAATTCAAGTATAATTTGCTCAATTCCAGTTCTGTCCTGTACTTTTTAAATAAATCAATGAAATAAGATAGTACTATGTAACTAATAATTAATGAATCAGCATACTAACTACAGAACTTAAATTATTATGTGGATAAGATTTCAATGAACTATGTAGAAATAATCATATGCCAGGACTTGGTTTGTGAAATGTATACTTACTCTGAAAATTATCAAGTGCTGAGTTTGGATATAAAAATCATAGCCTCAGTAAGGTTGGAAGGGACCTCTGGAGATCATCTAGTCCAACCTCCTGCTCAGCAGGGATCCTCCATGATATCAAAGTTATGCCATTTCATAGCAGAAGACTAATAATCCAACAAAAGAACGATCAAATTACTTGAAAAATGAGTTGTTGGCCCTTGAAAATCAAGGAGAAAACTTAATCTATTTTTAAAATTGAATGGTCTTCTGTACAGGTAAAGACGCCCATACATCTAGTTTGCATTTACTTTTATCATACATGTTAATAAAGAGATTAATTTTGCTGAAGTATACACTTACTAATAAGAATATCATAGCAGATTTTTGAAGCTGTAAAACAAAATATTACCAAGAGTATTTATTTGCCGTAAATATTAGAAATGACTGAGAAACTATTAATGTTTATAAATCTCTTGTAGAATAACATTGTAAGTGTTAGCAAAGTTCTAGAAAGCAATTGTTTGGGGTTAATAGATGTCAGATAAAAGAGGAGTAATGAACAGATACTTTCTTTTGGCGTGCAGTTGGGAGGGTTGCATGTTCTCAAAACTGTTGAAGTCAGAAACATTGAAATTAATCAGCTGTAGTTGTATTTCCTGTTCAATAACCAAATAAAAACATTGGGTAGAAGTGTTTATTACTGTCTGTCCACGGATCTTGGAGCGATAAAAATTCTGTTTTCTATTAACTGTTCTAATGTTCTGTATTTGTTGTCAACAGCTGAAAAGAAATGTGCCAGCGTACTTGGCTTCTTGGAAGGCTTCTCCATGCGTCTTTAGATCCTCCAAGTCGGGACTTATGCCAGATCTAGCCAGTGATGGAGTTGTCTGTGCTCCGCTTCAGACATTCACTGAAGAGGAGACAATGCTAAAAAATATGGGTACCTATGTTTTTTTTCTGTATTCCAAGCCATAGTACAGTTTACATAAATATTAATTTCTTAAAACTATTATAATGCAAAAGTGATATTTGATGGTATTGACTCATGTTCGTTCCAAAATGTCTGGTTCAGCTGAACTGAAATCCTGAAAGCCAACTGGAGCAGTTAATGTACACTCAGTATAGTGACAGATGTGATCAGAGAGTTTGCAATGTAGTCAAGCCTATATGAGACTACTTCAGAAGGAATCTTGAAAGCAAAAGGGGAAAGTGAGGGCCTGAATATCTGGGAAAGAGCTGATGAAAGACTTAAGATCAATTTTGTTTAGCCTATCTACAGAATTTGTACACTCAAAATAGCATGCATTAAAGCCTGAGACCATCTCTGTTAAACACAGATTAAATTTATAAAGAAAAAAGATACAGCTAACAGAATAAGTGGAATATTTGAAATACTTTCTATCATTTTTTTTTGGTCAACTAATGTCACAGGAAAGTGTAGCTGAGATGCTTTTGAAGTTTCTGAATCTATAAGCAGTATTTGTTACTTCAGAGTTTTCTAACTGAGTTTGGAAAACACTTTGATAAATGAGCTTTGTGGCACAATACACTGCTTTACATGAGCAGCTTCTGGGCCTTTAAAGTAGTTGTCTGGGAGACTCAAGGAATAATATACCTAACCTGTCAGAAATACTGCATTGCTGTTATATTGATCCTCAAGTGGAGTTTTAGAATACTTTTACTCTTTCTTTCTTTCTTCTCTTCATTACAGTGAAAAAATTTGCTCAGGAACGAGTTGCACCTCTGGTGAAAAAAATGGATGAGAATTCAAAAATGGAAGAATCTGTAATAAAGGGATTGTTTGAACAAGGGGTCTGCACACTTTTACTTAATCTTTTAGCCAGAAAATGACATTGTTAATATAGATTTATAGCTGTGCACTTTTCAGATGATGAAAAGATTGAGGTATATGATTCAAATGAACTGATGAGTCATTAAAAATTGTGGAATTATCAACAGCAGGGTAACCTTTCTCTTCTCTACTGTATTATTACTCTCTCTTTTACTGTAATATTCTATCCATCTCTTCTGTGCCTGTACCACATTCTTAATCTTATTTTTGAGTTCTCTATCTTTTCCTCTCTTTTTTCGTAGATAAGCATAATTGTAAAGAATCCTAGAACTGGCATGACTCTGGTAATAATGTTGCTGGAGAGGGGTACCAGGAGTCCTCTATGTGCTAATTGGGCAGCCAGTTATTGCAGACAACCAATTGATCATTCTTGGAATGAATTGGAACTAAATCTTGGTCTTTTCTACTATGAAACTTAATGTATGTGTTTAGAATGTCATTTTATGCAATGAAAATTCTAAGTATAAGACTTATTGCAGTTGTTCCACTGCAATTAGACGTTACAATTGTTACAGAAAATGTAATCAGATTAATTAGGTTGGTGATTGGCCTGTCTACTGCACATGTTAATTCTTTTTCTTGCATGAATTAACTGTAAACTTCTATGAGGAATTGTTAGTTTGTTACTTTTTTTAAAGGGAATTGAAGAAAAATAGGCCTTTTAGGCAAGGGTCTGGAAATAGTTATATTTTGTGGTTTGTCTTAATCTCTTGTCTTTAGTATCAGCCTGGGCTAAGAAGGTATTGACAAGAACTAACAAGAAAAATTGCTGTATTTTTACTCTTAGCTGATGAGTATTGAGCTTGAGGAAGAATATGGAGGAACTAGAGCTTCATTTTTTTCAACCATATTGGTAGTAGAAGAACTTGCCAAAGTTGATCCAGCTGTAGCTCTTCTATGTGAACTCCAAAATACACTAACTAATAAGTTGTTCACTGTATATGGAACAGAAGAACAAAAGAGAAATTACTTGCCCAGAGTGGCTAAAGATATGGTGAGTTAAAGTCTCACTTTACTAAATTATAATATAGTTTTAAATAGTTATGTAATGTTAATGATTAAGTGGTCAACTGCAAGATTAGAAATATCTTTATATATAAACTTTGAAACTCTTCCTAGAGATGAAATCTGTGGTGGTGTAGATATCTCCTGGTCATTAGTAGCTGAAAGGTTAAAAAGTGGAAAGACGCTCATTAGTTTCATTTTAATTTAATTTACTGTGGAAAAGAACTTTAAAGCAGTTGATTTTGAGATGCTTGTAACTACACAGTGTTTATATTCTTTATCTCCGCACCTGTAACTTAGTTACTTTGATGTTTAAGTTAAAATATTTTAATTTAACAGGCTTATGCTTGTTTATAATTATTTTCCTTTCAAAGCTAGTTACATTTGCCAATGTATACAATAACAAGTAAAATTATTTTTTCTCTTCAATTGATAGATAGGCAGTTTCTGTCTTTCGGAGGTTGGATCTGGGAGTGATGCATTTTCTTTGAAGACCCGGGCCGAAAAGAAGGGAGACTACTATATCATCAACGGCTCAAAGATGTGGATTAGCTTTGCGGAACATGCAGGAGTTTTCTTTGTAATGGCAAATACAGATCCTGCTTTGGTAATTTCCTAAGGAATAGTTGTATTTTCAGTGACAGCTGATAATATATTACTGTATTTGTATAAATAATCTGGTACTAAAGGTTGGTATTCTTTGCACCTTTTCGTAGCTGAAAAAAACATTTTGTTGAGAAATGTTTTTAAAGGGGGAACCTGCTGCACAGTTCAATAAATTTCTCCCGCTAAAATAAAAATGACAGAATTTTAATTGCACAGTGAAGAGCACAGCAAGCATTGGTGTTATCCTAGGTCACCAAAGAACAGACAGTCTAAGTCCTTCTGACATTTCTGACTTAACTGGCACATTACTGTTATTAGAAGGTGAACTAGAACTTAGGCTACATGCAATGAAAAATTAACACGTGTGTAACAGTAAAGTATGTTTATGTAACAAAACACAAAGCTGAACATTTGTGTTTCATCACATACCAACTTGGATATAGGTAGTAAAGATTCAAAAGAGTGAACTGCAGACTTTAAAATGCACTATACCAGAACAGAAGAGCAATAATCAAATACAAAACTAAATTGCTTACTTTTTTAAAAAACTTTAAGTATCTCTTTTTTAAAAGTTTATCTTGAAGATACCTATTTTTAAGTTTCAAAGTCGTAACTAATAAAAAGGAAGTTGTTTTTCTTTTACTCAGTGGAACAGTTGAGCATCCTGTCGTTTTCTTTCTGAATTTGAATTTGTTTGTTTAAAAGCAGACGGGTGATTTGAGTTCTACCTAAACTGAAAATAGATTTAGTAATACAGTGTCCATATTCATCAACTACTGATCATTGCCTAATCTGGAATTGTTTCTTTAATATAACATTTTACAAAAATGTGTGATAAGTATTTATCTTAAGTTATAAATTTGCTTTTATGTTTAAATATTTAAGAAGGAGATTAAAAGTTGATGTTGCTTGAAGTTTAAGTAACAGTTGACATAGATATAAATGAAAGAACAGACCACTGTGGAGTTGTATATTGAAATATACACTCTACACTAGCAGCTCCCAGTTGGTGAGACAGTTTGTCATTAAGGTGGTAAGGGCAGAAGAAACAGTAGGCTCACCTTTAATAAGAGACAACCCTTCTACAAGAATCACAGCACTTTTCCTTCCTCTGTCACCCTCTAATGAGAGGAACTGCTCTGCTAGGGACAGAAGGAGATGGGACCATGGCCAGGAACACCTCGCGTCTGTTCGTCTTGTGGCCCTTGTGTTAAGAGATGTGGTGTTTTGGGGGTAGGGGAAGGGACTGCTGTGAAATGTGAATGAGTGAGAAAAGGAGAGAGAAGAGAGAGTAACAATAAATGAAGAGAGAAAGAAACCACTATGAGGTCAGCTTAAGCGGTTTGGGAATCACTGTACTGTATTGCAAGAACCTATTTTAAAAGACTTCAGAGGTGTGAATATTTTAAGCCTGTGCTTAGAAGATGCCAGAATTTAGACTAGCTATACAATCTGTGTTGTCATGTGCTTTTCATGTCCTGTCTAAATCATGAACTGAATATCAAATTATTAACTCTTTGAGCTTTTTCATAAAAAAAAAATCATAATAACTTCAGTGCTTTATTAAATATTTTCCCCACAACCTCTCTGGTGTAAAAATACAGTACTAGTCATGTTCTACAGACCAGAAGCACGTGGAGAATGTGCCCTTTAATTCTGGTGTCCGCTTACATCTTTTATAATACTTATTAGGATATAACACTCTGAATATTCAAATGCAGTCCCCAGTGATGTCGGTCTTGGTAGGGAGTGCTCATAGTTTGGACAAACTCCAAAGGAAATGTATGTTGTTTGCAGGCCTCTGTGAGAAGTATATCTGAAGTAATTGGGCTTAAGTAAAATCCTGCATCCCGTAGACTCAAGTGACTGATGGTGGTAGGGCCATTATTCAGCTGACCACGTCAGCCTAAAGACATCCTCTGTTTACTTGCAGTCCTTCATTTAACTGTGACATATTCCAACAGCAAGCAGTAGCTTCAGTGCACAGCTCTGACTCGCTTTCCCAGAGACTTCCTGTATAGATAGGCACTATAAAAGATAGGTGCCTTTTTTTTTTTTTTTTTTTTTTTTTGGTAGTACCAGTCTCTAGTCTTATCATGAGAACTTTTAAGGTTTTTATTGTATTTTTCCCATTACTTTTTTTTTTTAATATAGAATGGTATACTTTGGCCTTTGTTAAGCTATAATTAGTCCACATAGAGGGAACAGGTGATGGTACCAGTGCTTTATTTAGTAATGTAATATTAAGCAAGTGTGAATTTCAGTATTGGAATGAGGTATTTGGACCCCATTTGCTGATACTGTTTTTTAAAAGTTTTTGATTATTTTTTAATTCATCTTAGGGATACAAGGGAATTACATGCTTCATAGTAGATCGCAACACAGAAGGACTACAGGTAGGGAAGAAGGAGAATAAGCTTGGAATTAGAGCATCCTCTACCTGCCCAGTAACATTTGAAAATGTTAAGGTATGGTAAGTTATTTAGCTGTTGAAACATAGTTTGTGCATAATTTGAGTATGGTCATATGTAAGAAAAGAATGTTAAGTAAATACCTGATTTTATTAATTTTTTTTTCTATAAACATACTGAGTATTTGCCTTTATGTGACTTTCCTCCCCATTCTTTCACAAAAGATCTGAGAGGGATTGAATTTCTTAAATTTTGATACAGTTTTTGACTCGTGAATTAATTCTGAATAGTTAATTATCGGTTTATAATCATTCATATTGGAGAAGGTTCTGATCATATACAGAATTAAATGTCTTATGTATTTTATGCCTTCATTTATGAGGAACGTTTGATTCATCTGTGAAACCTGCTAGCAGTTGCAAAGCTGAATAGAATAAGAATAACCAAGTGGTTTTATTCTGTAGGTTCCCGAGACCAATATCCTGGGACAGGTTGGGCAAGGCTATAAGTACGCAATTGGAATGCTAAATTGCGGAAGAATAGGTATTGCTGCACAGGTGGGTACTGGATGACAAATTGACCGTGAGCCAGCAATGTGCCCTTGTGCCCAGGAACGCCAATGGTGTCCTGGGGTGCATTAGGAAGAGTGTTGCCAGCAGGTCGAGGGAGGTGATCCTGCCCCTCTACTCAGCCCTGGGGAGGCCTCATCTCGAGTACTGTGTCCAGTTCTGGCCTCCCCAGGACAAGAGAGACATGGAGCTACTGGAGAGAGTCCAGCATAGGGCTACAAGGATGATCAGAGGGCTGGAGCACCTGCCCTAGGAGGAACAGCTGTGAGAGCTGGGCCTCTTCAGCCTGGGGAAGAGAAGACTGAGGGGGGATCTTATCAATGTGCACAAGTACCTGAAGGGAGGGTGTCAAGGGGACGGGGACAAACTCTTTTCAGTTGCCCCGTGTGACAGGACAAGAGGCAATGACAGAAACTGAAGCACAGGAAGTTCTGCCTGAGCGTGAGGGGGAATTTCTTCCCTGTGAGAGTGACGGAGCCCTGGACCAAGTTGCCCAGAGAGGTTGTGGAGTCTCCTTCTCTGGAGATCTTCAAGGCCCGCCTGGATGCAACCCTGTCTACCATGCTGTAGGTGACCCTGCTGAGCAGGAGGGTTGGACTGGATGATCTCCAGAAGTCCCTTCCAACCTTACTAATTCTATGATTCTATGACTTTTTAATACTGAATGCAGTCATTATAGGATTTTGAATTTGGGCTGAAACCTACAAAGTATTGAAAGTCTTAAAGAGTAAATATTTAGAAAATACTTCATGAAAAACTCTATTGCCACTAGATGTCACTATTCCTGTACCTAAGTTACAGCGACATACTGAAACGATAAATGGCAAAATTCTCATTTAGTGACATGAGCAGTAGATTTAAGAAACATTAAAGGCAATTAGTTTGCCTTTGGTTACCTACTGCTACTGAAGTATATCAACGTTCTTCGATTATGTTCTAGAAAACTAACTCTTTGGAAAATATAATGTACTGAGAAGCATAGTAATGCTTCTAGCCATAATTGTTTGGGATAGTCAAATGAGATCTTATGCTCTGTAACTTATTTTAAAATCACAAAATAAATATGAATTTTTAATATCAAAATTTTCTAGTTCATTGCTGTGCTTGAAAATAATATATTATGGCATCTTTGGGAAAAGTATTTGTGGACCTTTGAGTTATTTAAAAATACTATATTTTCTGTAAACTACATTTGGATCTCAAACTGCAGTTTGTTTCAGGAATCTGGATTCAGCAATGTGAAAACTTGCCATGAACTATCATATTTTCAATTTACCTCTAAAAGTAGATGCAATTAATAAATGTCTCTATTTTTTTATTTTTATTTTGTTGTGGATTATGTTGTGCTATAATAGATGTAATCTTTCTGTACTATTATTCTCCCTTATCTTTTACACAGGTCTGCAAACAGCCCAGGAGTAACAGGTCATCCTGAAGTTTAGGCTTTCCACACAGCAGTATGCTATGCTACTAAATGGATTGGCTTTTCTATCTTCTATCCTTTTTAAAGATTATCTGTGATTAAACTTTGTTTGATATGGCATTTAAAAACTGGAGCCATGGGACACATTGTTCCTGGAGATATAAATAATCTAGATACTCTGGCAGTAAAATACATGATCTATATTTTACTCTAATTACTCCAAGTTACACTTATAACCTCATTAAAAGTTAAGGTCAAGTAATTGTTATATTTTAGTTACTACTTTTGTTGGCACCTTCAAATGAAGTGTGCTTGAATGAGCAAGAATGGCAGTTCTAAAGCCCTATAGTATTGATTTTAGTTTTGCAGGAGAAATAGTTTAAAGACAGTTGACATCTTAAAAATATAATTGCAGCTGTGAAAAAAGTTTCAGTTAGTTCTAGTGCAAAGTAGTTCTATTATTATAGATGCTGAAGTTGGCTCATCTCTACATGTCATCTCTACATACCAAATCTGATAGTACAGCTAATCTGTGGTGTACTATATTACTTCTTTATGTTCATTTCCCATTTCCCTTTTTCTTTTTTTGCTTTTTTTTTTTTTTTTTTTTTAGAACCTTAAACTATTAGGGAGTGATGCGGCAGTGCACCAGGCTCATCCCTCATCCACCTGGCTAAAGGGCTCAACTTCTTTTCTCTTTCTGTTTTTTTTCTTCTTTTCTCCAGCCCTTGAATTGAGCTGGGACTCCTTAGGAGTGACCTTACAGCTCAGTAGCTCTGAAGTTACGCAGGGGTTATGGTCTATTTATGTATCTGAGTCCCATCAAAGTCACACTAGCAAAATGTGTGTGTGTGTGTGTGTGTGTGTGTGTGTGTGTGTATATATATATATATATATATACTATTGAACATCATTAAAAGTAAATGGATGTAAGCTGCTTGATGACAGAGCAGACTGTCATGCTCTAGTATCCTATCATGGCTTGGAAAAGTTTTAAGATTACAATTTAACTACTTACTACTATTTTTTTTCCTTTAGTTCATGTCATTCATTTCCATTTTATTCTTTCCTTATTTTATGTTTCCCTTGATGTAATTTTCTATTTTTTGTTTCTCTTATGAAGAAACTAGTTAGAAAGAATGCCTCCAGATGGATAGGTGGTTATGAAATTAAATCAGCTGATTTTATTTACTACCAGTGATATATTCCAAGCTATATGAAAGGCAGCATCCTTTCTTTACTGTGTTCTTTGCAATGTAATATGCTTCTCAAAATTCGGTATTTTCAAAGTTGTAAAACTTCTAGTATGCTTCACAGATTTCATAATGCTTGTTTAATGCTGACAAATTGGGAACTACATAGATGTAAATTAGTTTCTTTATAAATGTTAGCGTGTATTTTTCTCAGATCATGTCCTCCAGGATTAGTATATAATGCACTTAAATGTTTACAGACAAAACCAAGATCTTTTCAAATAATTATATCTTCATCCTGAGGCAAGCATTAATTCTTGTTAGCATTAATAGTGGATTATGGAGTGTTATTAAAGAAAAAACTGTGGCTTTTTACTGATGACATTCAAGATGTGAGTATTAGGTAGGATGAATTCTGTTAACATTGCGTACTTGAGACATCATGTTCAGAGACAGAGTTCAGAGTACTAGTACTGCAACAGCTAGCTTCTTATTCCTTGGTCAATGATTTTGATCCAGCTCAACTAAGGAAGATTAAGTTTTCTTCTTAGTTACTGTTGATGCCTTGTACAAAATTCACTGTTGTGTTCTTCCAGTTCCTCGTAAGCAACTGTGTTCTGCTGTTTTCCTTAGACTGAGGAAAGTTTGTGGAAAGACAGTGGGTCTTCTGAAATTATTCTGTCAATGTGTTTTTTTTTTTTTTTCCAGAAAATGCTAGAACTAATGCTACGTCTCCTTTCACTATACTAATTCTCTAACTTCTAAAATAAATTACTGATTCTGACATCCTGGTATCTTCTATAAAAAGAGAAATTATTTTTAATGTGAGAATAATTTTAAATAATCCTTCAAATCATCTTTCTTTTAATAATGTAACATATCTGTAGCATTCAGTTTATAGTCATTTTCCTGTGTAATTTTCCCAGAAACATTTAATACTTGAGAAACCGTATTTGACCGATAACTCAAAGACAGGCGGCGTTTTTATAAATCTGTTGCCTTTAATGACAGGGTTTCTTTCAGGAGTATGGAATAGACTTCAGTCCTCAAACAATTATTTTGGTTATGACTTACCTCAGTGAGTCTAGTAATTGTTAGAACTCTGGCTTTTGAGATTCTATACAGAATTTTTATTATATTTTGGCTTTATGTAATTTTTAATAATCTCTAGGTAGGAAGAAAACTTAACTTTTCTCTTGAATATGAGGCTTTTTAGCAAGGCAAACTCTCTGACCAGAAGAATGACTGCTATCTCCATTGGATGCATTCAGATAACTAACCTTTTGCTGAATATGTTATTTGTTTCTTGCAGATGTTAGGATTGGCACAGGGATGTTTTGACCATACAATTCCCTATACAAAGCAGAGAGTCCAGTTTGGCAAAAGTGTCTTTGATTTCCAGGTATTTGTCAGTGGATATATGGGAAGTTTTCTGCAAGAGAATAGTAGTTATCACACAGTATGAAGTCAGTACAACAAGTAATCCGATTGGCATAATTTGTGCTTCATCTTGTGTTGTGTCTCTACTCTTCAGTATTTGTGCGTTGTTCAAAAAAATTTCAGATCAACATTTATTTGTCATGTAAAATATGTATGTTTATGCAAATACTATATAAAGATTTAAAACTTCAGTACATATTTAATGTAAATCTTTTGATAATATATTATTTGCATTTGAAAATATACACATGGAACTGTTTTTGGTTTTTAATCTCAGTGTGTTGAATATGTCAGTGTTTATACCCTTTTCATGAGGTAGGGGAAGGTATTTTTCTGGAGACATTAGAAAATACAAAGATGAGGAAAACCGATTGAATTACTAGATTTCCTGTGTTATACAAAGACATTTAGTTTTCATGATTATATCTTAAAATGAAAAAAGACTCTTTGTTACAAAAATGATGTATAGGAAGATGTATAAATTGCAATTACTATAGTAGTTTCCTCGTTAAAAGAAACCTACGTCTTGGCTGAAGAGAAGGAACATTAATACTACTCGTAATTTATAGAAATTTTAGGAAGCATCCGCAGATAACTAGAAGATTATTGGAACCATGTCTTTTGAATGGGAAATAGGATTTATAATTGTCTAATAATTCTGTTGTTTTGAGCCACATATGTATTTTTGCAAATTTTAGGGAGCAATGTTAATGTTGGGTAAATTCTAGTAAGATGAAAAATTTCATTGTATTTAGGAGCAAGTTGGACCTCTAAATGTTCATTTTTCAATCATCTTAATGTTTGGATCTTTTTACATAAACCTATTCTTCTATAATACCTACCATTCAGAAGTGAGCTCCATCACCTCTCTCTTCCGTGTGAGCCCATTCACCAGTCATGTCCTCTATACTTCTATGCTAGTCCTAAATCTTCTCTCATGGTTATGGGGCCGGGGAAGAAATAGTTGTCCCCTTGCTAGTTCCATCCCCACTCTCCTTGTTAGTTTCTTCAAAGGGGGCCTTTTCTTTGAGTCTTTCTGTGTTAAGCTTCCTCAGGGAACTAGACTTTTTAACATAAGAATTTTCTCAATAGATAGCTGCAAAATAAACAAATTTGGCTGAAGTTTTCCTTGATGTTCATGAAGGCAGTTAGGTTCATGTTACACCCTCTTACCTAGTCAAGATAGATTGTGTAGGCAAGAAGTTCCCCAGTACTCCTGAATACGAGAAGAGGGAAGGAAAGCATGGGAGTGCAGTTCCTAGAAAGGACTTCGGCTCAGTTTTTCCCGACTACGATATAGATGCAGAGGCATATGGAATTACTAGTCCATCTGGAACTTTGTTATTTTAGAGTATAGGTATGTTCCTTTGAGAGCAATGGTTTTGCTAGAAGCTCCAATTAAATACTAGTCTGTCTGACTTGCGGCCTGCTTATTACAGGGGATGCAACATCAGATAGCTCATGTGGCCACACAATTGGAAGCTGCAAGGTTGTTGACCTACAATGCAGCTCGGCTTGCAGAAGCAGGAAGGCCATTCATAAAGGAGGCAAGCATGGCCAAATACTATGCTGCTGAGGTAACTTAAGTTTATTTGTTGCTTCTGTTACAGACTGAATGGATTTAAATTCATATTTTGCTGTGAAATTTGTGGATGTACTTTTATCTTGTTTCTCACTCTCAGTTCAATAGGGAGTGTAAAGCAGGCCACTGAAGAATAAACTGCTCAAGCTCCTAAATAAAATTTTGAAAAATCAAACAACAACATTAGAAAAAAAAAAGTAAATTAGCATTTTCACTCATTCACAGAGATTACATTCTCTCAGAATT
This sequence comes from Rhea pennata, assembly GCF_028389875.1. Classification (NCBI taxonomy): domain Eukaryota; kingdom Metazoa; phylum Chordata; class Aves; order Rheiformes; family Rheidae; genus Rhea; species Rhea pennata. The sequence goes on along the minus strand of NC_084669.1, from coordinate 4,815,736 downwards.
CTTTTTGTGGTTAGGGCAATGGCATGGATAAAAGTCGTTTTGAGATCATGTCAACTCTTCTGGTCACAATATGAGTCTTAATAGAATTCAGAACCAGGTGTGTACAGGATCACTCATTCCAGTTGCTGTTTTGAATACTGCTACTACTACTCATGGTCAGTACAGAATATGAACTATTGCAATAACAGTGAATTCTACATGTCCTCAGGTAAGTGATATAAGAATGATTCTTGTTTGTATATTATCATATACATATCATATTAGCATATTATTTGTGTTCTAAAATAACTTACATAAAAAAAGTCCACTTTTCTAGTTACTACTTCAATTATTGTTTTGGTTTAAATAGCTTCAAAGAATAAAGTCTGCTACTACCTGTGTGAAGTTAAATGCTGATACTTTAACTGTGAAACTCATTTTTCATAGGTTGCAACACTCACGACTAGTAGATGTGTTGAATGGATGGGTGGTGTTGGATTCACGAAAGATTATCCAATTGAAAAATATTACCGTGATTGCAAGATAGGTGAGTCACATGTTTTTACTCAGTATTTCTTGTAGCATTACTCAAGTTTGAGCTTGAATGACAGACTGGTTTTTTTCATTATTATTTAAAGATATTTTTCGCTTGACACTATAATCAGGACTGATTTAAACGTTTAGCTATAAGGAGGTAAAACTTTAAGTATAAGGCCTAGCTAAAATGTTTGATTAGATATAGATAATACACAGATGCACATTTTGTCCTGTTTCATAGAAAAAAATGAAAATTCAGCTCATTAAGCTAAAGAAGGTATCTGTGTGGAGTTCTATTTTCAAGATTTCCTTATTTACAAGTCTAATTCCTAGACCTAGTCATGTGACATTTCCAACAGTATTATCCTTTACTTTTATTGGTGATATCATTTAAAAATACTTAAATTTTATTGGTTATTTAGGAATTGATTTTCAGGAGAATTTCTTGCTATTCAGTTTTACCAGCAGAAAAGGATTTTCACTCTTGTGGACAATAAAATATTAGCATTTATGTAAATATTAATTCTGCTCCCAAAACTTGCTCACCAAATCTTCATAATTGTAAGTGTTCTAACTGGAATGTTAGAACAAGAGCTTGATCTTTCTTCATATATTCACTGCCATTTTATATTCTTCTAATTTATATTCTTCTGATTTCAGGTACAATATATGAAGGAACTTCAAATATCCAGTTGAGCACCATTGCAAAAAGCTTAGCACAGGAATACTGAAACCATAAGGACTACTTGACTGTTACAGAAATTATTCCACTGAACATTAATCTTGAATTTTACATTTACCTGTAATTATAAAATCCTAAAGGAGATAAACCAAAAATACGTTGTCATTGATGAAATCATAAGGAAAACCATGAATTTACATTTCTTGATTGAGAGTAGTTTGTGTGAAATCATGGAATTCCATATTCAATTCCAAGTCATGATAAAAATATGTAATTGTATATCTTCTGACAACCTTCTATATAGTACACTGATTTAAATTAATTACTTTAGATTTTACAGTGTATCTCAATTCTGAGATTTCAAAACAAAAACAAAAGAAGCAAATTTTTGCCTGATGCAAAAGGATGTGTTAAGCTGCCTGGGAGAAAAAAAGATTCTGGAAGTGTAGTAGAGCTGCTGTTTGTTCTTGATACCCCATATTAGCAGGGGGTGCAAGGAGAGGTGTATGGAAATAGAAGTGATGGTTTCCTCTCTTCCTGGCTGAGCGATTCCTATGGAGTTGCTGTAATTGAAGTAATTTTTATAGCAACCCTTAGTGTATTCTTAAGTATATCTTGGTAATTAAGCCCTTCCAGCCCCAATTTGTAGTATGAATGGTAGATGATATCTACCACCCTTTCCAGCCTTCTTCAACTGTTAAGGGTTTTAATCTAAGGGGCTGTTTACAGTTCTCCTTTTATAAAAGGTTGAGTTGAAATCTCTGTGAAATGGGGTTAAAAAAGACCTAGTGGTTTTGCAAGACAAAGATATAAGGGAAGTAATAGGAATTCTGTAATACCACCTCACAGTAGCTTTTCCATGTTCAATGCATTTTACATAGAAAAACCCTGAGGATTTAAGTGAGCATTAGTTAATTTGCAAATGAGAACTCTCTCATGGAAGTCAATAGTTCTCTACAAGGAGAGAAGAGTGTTTCTCCATTTGAGATATCCTTTCCCCTTTTGAGGAGAAAAGAGAGAATTTTTTTATATATGTATGTGTGTATACGCACACACACACAATATTTTTCCAAGAGTATTTGTTTTATGTCCCTCTCTGTTTACTCTACTACTATGTTAGAAGTATTTCGTTTACCAAAGAAGTCTCCTCAGCGTTGGAGAGCTAATAAACTAAGAATCAAGAGACTGAAAACTTAGTAGCTGAAAAAATAACGCTGGTAATGAGAATTTGTTCAAGTGTTTTGGTGGAAAGAAGAGTTGTGTTTTGGCCAATTTAGAAGAATCTAATTTTTAAAGCTTACTTTACTGATGCTTTGCTTTACTTTACATCACTGATGCTTCACTTTGAATAGGGCTTAGGCTGAAGGGATAGGAATAGGGAGTCTGAAGCTCCCAAAAGATTTTCTAGTTAAGCTAGGAAAAATGAGATTTAACTAGTTTGATGCATGTTGAGTGAAACAAGCAGATTGTAGTGTGTAATACTATACAAAGAAACAAGCAAGACGGGAAAGCACCATTAAATTTGTAAATTGTTTTCTAACTTGTTGTCAGCCTAAAAGGGAAGTAACTACTTTAGTGAATGACTCCCCCACGCACCCACTTTGCCTGTTGATAGGCAAAGGATTAATGTTGTAATTATCCTTATGCCTAAGAAGCAAGTACCTTCCATATTTTTGATCAATAACTTGGAGATTTGCAAAATACAGGAGTAGAAGGATAGACTAGATGATATTTGAAGGTTTCTTCTAGCTGTATTATTAAAAATGCATTTTAGGCTTGCTTTCAGCTGAACACAGCCCCTGAGCATATTATTAGACTAGTATGAAGACTACATTCACTGCAACAGCTAACTATAATTATTCTACTCAAAATGTTCTACGTGTGAGCCTAAAGTGAGTATAACCAAGCTACAAAATGTTTGTTATATTGAAGAATATGAGTATATTAATAAAGAGAGGCAGTCCTTAACGACAGTTTAGCCTGCTTTGCTAACATGAGTGTCAATAGAGATCAGATTTTTGATTCATACTGTTTAATGGGTCTCCTAGTTTGATATACTGTCTTAGCCTGGCTTCTGGAGTTTTGCATGAGTCTAGGAAGTAAGTGAGTGGCATTACTCACCTGAGTTAACACAGTGCTAAAAGCAAACCTGTTATGGATCAAGTTTTATGGAGAAAAGTACTGAGCTCCCTGAAGGACTGCTAAAAGCTGGCTGTACAGGGTTATGTAAAAGGGCTATCTCTTTTTGTAGAACTCTCAGGAAAGCATTTTTTAAAAAAAATACTCTGAACAAATCAAAATAGTGTGATTTCCTGCAAACATAAATTGCATGCTATACTCCAGGAGACCACCTGAATAGCCTTGTCAGCTAATTAACAGTTCATCTTATAAAAGGAAGGCCAATGATTTGATCAGTTTTATAGCTGTGAATGTTTTGTGTCTCTTGGTTACATATGCTGTGTTCTGTAAGTGCACAATATCTTCTGAAAGAAATGTATGCATTATATTTGGTGCTTGTCTATGAAGTTCTGTGGAGAAATATGCATGTATGAATTGTAACCACTGAGTTCCACTGGAAAAAGCATCATGGATTGTCATAAATCACACTTCTACATTTGGCACTGATAGGCTTAGGACTGTCCATGGTGGTTGGTAGATTGTAGGGCTACAGAGGTGGTATTGTGAATGTTACAAAGCTTTCAGTGATGACGACAGGACTTAAATCTATTTTATGCAAGCACTGTGTTTATTGTAGTTAGTTTTCCCTTTTTATGCCTCACTCAACCCAGTCAATCTAATCTATTGCACTGGAACATCTTCAGTAATAGAAGGTTACAATTGTTCTTTTCTGGTTAGAAAAAATGACATGTATTGAGAATGTATAAAAAAGTGCATGCATTTGGTATTTGGCTAAATGCAATGCTAGTAGTGTGTGTCAGCTGAAGTTCTCTAATAATTTTAAATCTTGTCCCAGATCTTGTGCTTTTTTCATATGGGACACAATGAACAGATTTTTTTTTTTTTAAGTACTGTTCTGGTTCATGGTAAAGCTCCGAGACAGATTTGCAGAGCAGGGTTTAATTGCTGCATGGAAATTACTCAAATAGAGCATTTTATGTGATATTTTCTGTGGTGATGTTTGTTCTTTCTTTTTTTCTTTTTTTTTTTCCATATCAAGATTTTTAGAGAAGTCTTATGTGAAGTATAAAACATATAAGCTATTTAAAGATATTGATAAAAAGTTTTCAGCTTAGACAAGAAAAATGAAGGAGCTTTGGGTTGGCCTTGTGGTCACCATTGCAAACCTCAATACTGAAAAATAACACAGTTACGTGATTTAGTGCATTTCAAGTAACTGGAGAGAATTTTACATTGTCCGACAAGTAGAGCAAAAGAACAGTAGGATGAAATTAAGAAAAATATAAATTAGTTGGATATGATGAACTAATGAATTATTTTCATTAGATGGTGCAATGATCTAATTAAGATGAGAGCACTATTGTTTGAGTACTACACTACAATAGAGGAAGTACCTAAGGAAGTAGGAGCTGCTGATGTGCTAAATTAGAAGATTCATAGGAGAACAGAGTTTTACATTTTTCCATTTATTTTCCAGAGATTTACAGAAAAAGACTTGCTCTTTGTGAGCCTTTTACTGTTTAAAGAATATTCCAATTAATGTATTGCATTTGGAATTACATTACATGTCCATTTGGAAATCTTGGTGAGAGACCATTTCCAGTTCTTCATACCAAGAGAATCTCAATTTGAAATGCAATCTGGTTTGAAATGCAGTCTGGTTCTCAAGAAGCTGTCTGACTTTGAGCTTGTTGATTGAATATGTGAGAATTGAAAAAAACATTTCTCCTTTACCCCGAAGTATATTTACTGCACCAATGTGATAAATCTTCTTATAGGAGAGTTACATGAAAATGGTTAACAAATACCACAAATACTTCATAAATACTACCTGTTATGTTATTTCTATACAAACTATTGAAGGAGGCACAGATCAAATGAGAGTTGAAGGGAAGATGAATATATATTACATGATTCCCAAGGAATTTTCACGTGATTTGTTATTTGTTATTTTGAGTTACTGTAGTTGTAGAGTGTTTTCCAATGAATTGTCCTTGTGTTTGAGATGTAATTCTAGATCTAGGTGAAGTGGAATGGCTGGAATTCTTAACTGTATGCACTTGGCTGCCTAGAGCTAAGTGACACAGTCAACTGTATGCACAGGATGAGCAGGAAGCAAGTACATTCTTGGTTTGCTTCTAACCATTCTTGCTAAGTACATTTTGAAACTACACACAGTCAAGTATCAATGCATAATTAATCCAGAGCCCTAGACTAACAAATAGGAATTATAAAAATAGGCCAGTTTTAAAATCAGTCAAAACAAAGTCCAGCTTTGCAGCATTGAGGGTGGTTTCTCATCTGATACCAGAGACATTATTAAGCTGCTTTGAAGTCTTGACATTGATTATCCTCTAAAAATACTCTATTTATGTGTAATGTCTCTGTAACACATTAAGTTACCAGAACTAGCCAGTGTGTTTCCTAATAGCATATTTCATAAATCAGAGTGTTCGAATGTTAACTGATCGTTGATATGTTAAAGTTCTAAAAAATGTGCAATGTGCAATGTTACATTTTTTCTAGTAAAAAAAAATCTTACAAAGCATTTTTTTAAATAGAAATAAAGATATAAAGTCTCAACAGGCAGCCGTAGCATTCTTGTATATTATTCTCGTTTTCAGGATCAAATGGATTTACATCTTTGTGAAACTATTCTTCTTCTAAGTGTCGTCTTAGCTACATTGATACTAATACTAGAGGACTATGCACATAAAGAAATCTCATTGACTTTGCTAAATACTCTGACAAAAAACAAGCCTTCCTCCCAAACAGAAAACAGTATCTCTGTTTTCAGAGATAAGTAGCCAAGTAACCAGTGGTTTCAGAAGAACTCATTATCAAATGTATGCAATGGGGATTTTTTAAACATCTGGACAAACAATTTAATGAAAAATTTTGTGGGCTATCTGGAGAAAGAAAAACTATTACAAGCTGTAACTACTATTTTGCATGATGCTGTGAAGGAAGAAATCCTAAGAGTAGCAGGAAAACCTAAAATACAGCAATAAATCCTTAACTTTCACATTGCTAGCTTGTTTATTTGTGGGTTGCCTGACCAGGAAATTAGCATGTATGAACTGAAAAGTGAATTCTAATCTAGCCAGCAGAACTGAAGGCCTGCTTACAGTCTGCTTGAAATGTGACACAAACCATTGTCACAGTTTGACAGTTTTAAAATGTCTGTTATAAATCAACAGATAAGACGGGACTGCTTTTGATATGCTTAACAAAGAAGAAATGTCAACTTGCAGATATTAGCAGGACTTAAAATTAGGCTAGCTTCATCTGTAAGATGTCTAAAGGGTCATAATGGGAAAGTGCTCATTGGTGTAAAGAGCTGGAACGTTTTTTAGGGCCAAATGCAAATTAGCAGATCAAGAAATATCTTAAATTTTTCCATCAACGGTACAACTATTTTTCCTAATGTTAATAGGACAGAGAGAAGAGCTGAGCTGCGATATGATCAATTCGTGTTTGATTTGTATCCCATGTCTCTCTGGGCTGAGTAAGTTTGGTTCTTTTGGTTTTGAAAAAGTTTGCAGTGTGAAGCCTGCAGTACTCTGACTCTCTGCTTCATAGGAAAGAAGAAGCTCTGATACATACATCCAGAGCTGGCGTTTTTCTGGTTGCAGGGTTCTCTGTTGCCTTTCCATATGAAGGTTCAGCTAAGGATTTTTGAATAATGAATGACGTAGCTGATCAACAAAATAATCTGCAGATCATCATTTTCTTCAGGTTAAGTTTGCTGCAAGTTTCTCAGATAATCCTGGCCTGAATTGTTTTCAGGGCATACTGCAAGATTTTGCTGTTCGCTAAACTTTTCCTAAAGATGTGAATTAAATGCAGAGTGTTGATTTTTTTTTTCCAGTGTAGTCAGAGAAATCATTCAGTTTTGATAGTACCGAAACACATGAAGATGTTACATTTTAAAAAGACATGAGCTAGGTGCCTCAGGGATTTTTGAATTTTGAAAATGATTTCCCATTATGTACTAGAAGATGGTTATAAGATAAGTCTTCAGACTGTTTTTATGTTTGTATTCCTGTTTTCCTCATGCTCAAAAAAATTACTTATGTTCCATTATATTATTTTTATCAAATACAAACTGTGTTATGTCCACTTCTTAAATTCCAAATTACTTTGTTTTACTTTGCTTATCCAGACATGCTTTAAAAAGAAAGTAATTCTCAGTTTAATCCAGGCAATGTAAATAATTGATTCATATACCAGGTTATTTTACTTGTTGCTTGAATCGTAAAAGCTAGATGAAGGAAACTATTTGTCATAAAATATATTTGACTGTCATTGAGGATTTACAATTTCCAAGGTCCAAAGTAAAATACAATAGTAGGTCTTCCATTTTATACTGGAAGTATTGTAGTTTCACTGTGCTTTGACTTCAGTGATTCAATTTGCAGAGATGAACAATTCTCTGGAAGCAATATAGCTTGTCATTATTTAATAATTATTTAAAATGTGCTTCGTTACCTTTGTGTAAGAATCTGGGCCACAAAAATACTGTGGTTGTCCTCCAGTTCTTCAGGGCACTGACAAAGCACCCGATTATCTGGTAACATCAAATGATCTGGTATTTCAAACTATTGTAATTTAATAGCCAACATTTTTTATATTGTTACTTCTATTTAGAAGTGCCTTTTTTTTGTTTAATAACAGTAAAAGCCTTCTGGCATTGAATTGCATCCATTTCTTGACTGAAACATATCTGCTGTATGCTAACGTCATTATCCAGGAATGATTTCTAGAAGAGGAAGTGAAGAATAATTAAATCATTCCTAACTGAAGGAAATGCTTCGCAGAAGAACTATGCAAATTCCAATTTGGCTGTGGTTTCGTATTTTATGTCTGAGAAGGGCAGAGGGGGAAGCGGGTTATTTCTGGAGTTAGGCACAGCCAGGTTCTGGCTGGTGTTTCTCTTCCTCCAGATGCCAGGTGCTGATACCTCCTCGATCAGAAGGGAGCACGGTCCCTGCCACGGTGGCTTCTTGGGACCTGTTCTGCTTTAGCTGCTGGTACGTGCTAGACGCGTCCCACTGGCTGTGAGTGGTGTTTGCTGAACGGAGTGTTTCCCCTGCGCGCGTGGGGAGGGCTCTGCCCTGCTCTGCAGCAGTGACTTCCCCACCCTGCAGGCAGGCAGATCCGTGCTGCCCTCGCTTTGTTGGCCGAGGGCAAGGGTACAAAGGCTGCAGCCCCTCTTGCTCTCTGAATTGAGGTGCGCTTTCCTCCCACTCATTAATTACAGGGGAGGCAGGAGGCTTTCGCAGGGGTGCCCTCCGTGCACGGGTGGACGTTTGTCACGTGCCAGAGTCAGAAGCCGCGAGGTGCACGGCGCGCGGCGGGAGCGCCTGCGCTGGGCCTCCTGGTGCCCTGGCAGCGCTGGGCGAAGAGGCGCCCGGGGCGCCGGGCGGCGCGCCTGGGGCTGGGCACGGCCCTCCTGCAGCGCCGGGGCTCCCGCGCCGAGAGTCTCGTTTCTCCAGCTGCAAATATCATGCTTACAAGAGTTAAGACAAAAAAAATTACATGGGAATGTTTTCAAATACATTAGCGATGCGTAATTGAATTACTAACTGGAAAAATATAATTAGAGTGCTGGAAGAATGGCTTTTCAGTGTTCCACAACTTTTGTCTTTCAAGGAATCAAACTGCTAAAACAAGTTACGCATTCAAGAAATCCATTTAGAATTAATAACATATGTCCTACTTTTACAGCTTTGCCTTTAAAAGTTACATTATAATAATGAAGTATAAATAGCGAACTTCGGTGATTTGCAAAAGGTACCAGCCTTGTGTTTTTTTCTAAACTGGTTGATTTATGTGCTGTTTGCCGGTTTTGAGAACACAAAACAATTAATTTATGTGTGAAAAGAACAGTGAATTAATCCTAGAGAGCCCTGGAGCCTTTAAAGACCTGAATCATATGTTAAGCTCGTTTAAAACTTGCATAAGAAATTAATGTAGAATAAAGCCCTTTAATTTGAAAAGTGCATCTATAGTAGGTGTCCCTAGGATATCTTCTGGATCATTATTCAGAAAGGTTAAGGAGGACTTTATTTTTTTCTTTCTTTCTTTTTTTTATATTCAGTATGTATTTTCCAGTTACAGCTCAACATGGTGCATTTCAAGTTATAAAGAGACAGAGATTTTAAAAAGAAATGGGGAGCTTTTTATTCACCTTCCACTTAATTTCCTTGCTGCCTTGCCAGTCCCAGCTTAATGAATGTAATTGCTACCTTTGATGAAAATACTATTATCAAGATCACACATTACATTGGAAAACAGTTTTTCTTTAAACACAGCTACTGCAGTCTCTAATTATGCATGTAACAAGTGGCTCCTGAACAAAAGAGCATGTTGTCTACAATTGCTAGGAATTGGAGCAAGGCAAATTTGAACAAAGGACAGATTAGATTTGCTCCATACTCCACAAAGCCCATTCCCCTGATTAATTTCCTGCAAAAACTAAAACAATTCTCTCTTAAAAGAAACTAACCCTCATCCCCAGAATGATCCATATGCCATTTGTGTCAATCTATATGATGATAATGGCTACAGATTTAAATTATTAACTATTAGATGTAGTAAAATAGGAAAGCTCTTTTATAAACTTACCTTTTCATATGTAAATAAGCCGTACAAGGACTTAAGGAACAAGGAACAAAAACCTGACTTTTCTGTGAAAATCAGGAGCCAGAAAGCTCTCAGTAACTGAAAGTCTGAATTGTTCATGTATAATCCAATTATTTTGTCAGCTTACTCTGTACTGTGTATTCTGCACAGGCACTGCAGCAGGAATATGATGTCTCCTAATGTGCTGGTTTTTCCAAGAGTGACATGTTTAAAGACTGTGCTTCCTCTCTGTGCGCGTGTGTCCCTTAAGGGGAGTTCTTCTGAAAATGAGTTCACTTAATACTTAAAACACAAATGATTTTGTCAATGGGATCTACTGAGTCAAAATTTGAAATATGTTTAGCTATTATTCCGTGGAGCAGCCAGCAGATACTGGGAAAATTTTGAGTTGGTACCTGGCCATCGATAAAATCCTACCAATATTGATTGAATTGTTTGGGGGGTTTTTTGTATTACTAATGCAAGGAATTACTATAATTTTGAACATAGTATTATTTTCTTTCCTATTTGTATGCTTATAACATCCAGGGTCCCTCGCTGTGGCCTGCTGTGCAGGATGCATATAAAAGCCATTATCTGGGCAGAAGCAAAAGAAAAAAAAAAAGATAGTTCTACTTTATAGTTTTTACAAGTTAGGTTAAGACTGGATATGGACAGATTTAACCCCTTACCTGCATTATCTTTAAATAAAATTGGTGAGCAGAAACAGTAGAGTGGTGGAGGGTGCCTCTGCTCCTGCATCATCTCTCTTGCTCCAGCAGATAGTCCAACTTTACTCGCAAGGACGAAGCGTGGTCGCGTAAGGCTGGCAGCTTGTAAAGAGTAGTGGTGCCTGTTCAGCCCTTTCCCCTGCCAGGCAGCATCCAAAGCCCCCTTTGCTGGCAATAGGCCGTTATATATGCTACAGGCCTTGGTTCAGTTAGTTTGGTCTTGAGCTTTTTGGAGGTCGGGGCTTGAACGGTGTCAGCTCTGTCACCATAAGGCTCTAACTGGGCGGGCCAAGCACAGCCGCGTGTGTGAAGTCCTTCGCGGCCAAAGTCTTGTCGCTAAAGAAGCGGTGAAGTCTGCTCAGGGTCTCTCTCAATGCTCTGGCAGTGATAAACCCTCTCAGAAGCCTATTTAAGAGATGGAAACGTTGAGGCTTTTGTACAGTTTTAAAATAAATAATGAATTGTATTTTAGTAGGGTTGGTTTATACTCTTGGCACTTAGATTTATTTTATTTATATATATATATATAAATATATATATTTATAAATTATAAATTTATAAATTATTTATAAATAAATATTCATATATTTTAAATATATATATATATGTATGATTTTTTTTTAGTAAGGCACTGCTGAGAAATCTCCAAGCTTCATGACTGTTGTCTGCACGCCCAGTGCTTTTACACAAAGGATTACTTCTCTCCTCCTGATCTGCGATATATTTTAATGCACTGTTTATGCATGTCAGCTCTGCGTCTCACACTATCCTGTAACGTCTAGTTTAAATCTCTCCTAGGCTATATAACTGGTCTATAATGCTGTGCTTGAGAAATAGGTGATAAATCCTATACTGGAAGGATCCCATTATTTAGTCTAAGTTAGCACATGACTGTAAGATGCAGCACAAGATAAATGATTCTAAAATTAATGAAGTGCAATGGCCAGTTCTAGATTCCTGATTGCAAAGCTGTTTCACAAGAGTTAAAATGATAATGGCAGGGAGGGAAAGGAAAAGAGATACCAATTCTGTTTTTCAAATGGATATTCATCGCAACCAGCTTTTGTAAGTATCCAAGTAACGGAGTGTCAATAGGTCGTCTTCCTTCTCAGGACTCATCTCTAAGGTCCTATGGCCTCTGGTTCTCATTCAAATCTACATAAAAACCATGTAGGAGCTTCCCGGAACAAGCTGTCTGTGCTTTCAGCCAGGGCAGGTTTCCCCCATGCTGGGGCGTTCAACACAGGTGGAGCTGCACCAGCGTGAACTTGCATGCACGAACAGAGGCTTCCTGCTGCAGCCTGCACTATTTCTCCTGCATCTTTCTGTGCCTCTGGCTGTTTGATCGCCTCTGAGGAGGAGGGATAGCAGAGGGCAGGTTGCATTCAGTGCCAGCAGCGAGATGGCAGAGGTGTGTGTATTCATAACCTACAGTGTCCTTCTGCACAGCTGGTTCCAGGGTCTTCGAATTCTCATGGCAATGCAGAGATCAGGGAGACAACCCAGTTAGACCTGCCATTTATCCCTTCTCTGCCACTAAAGGTCCTTTGTTTTCGGATCAATACTCTTCTCCACAACTTACTTTGCTTGTAGTTACTTCAAAATCTTTAAGATATACCCTATGACTTTTTTTTTTTAAGAGCCTCTTAATTTTGCATGTGGCTACAACTAATCAACGTGTCATTATGACACCAAATGAAATCACGTAGAACATCATAAAAACCTTGTTCATCTGAGTGTCAGTATCGTTAAGAAACTGAATAAAAGAAATGAAAATCCCTTCTGTTGCCGAACACTTTTTCTTTGGCCTTTCAGATATGATGGCCCTTCCGATGAGGAGATGTTGTGGAGCTTGCGCTGGTGAGAAAGGAACCTAAGGGCAGCTCCATATTCTTTAGTCACTTGGCTACAAATGAGAGTGCCAAAAAGGAACAGGTCTGTAATCGCTAGTTATAGCAGCTGCAGAACAAAAGCAGTATCTTTCTTTAAATCGAGTTACTTGAGTTTTGGTTCCTCATTTTTCCTAAAATAAGTGTCAAGATGAAAGTAACCTCATAAATTTGAGGAAAGGAATCTGTGTGTTTTTCTGAAGAAGTGGTAGGCTGAGAGGTGTTTTTTTTTTTTTTTTTGTTTTTTTTTTTTTTTAATAAAATGATCTGTTGTTCCCTGCAGTGGGTGTTAGACTCTTGTTTTACTGTAATGTTTAATGCAGCCACTGCAAAAAGGCAGGCAGGAGAGAAGACGTGGCAGTTTAAGAGCATGAATATTTAGCCTTTCATCACAGCATCTCTGCTTAAATCTCTAAACAGCCAGTTTAAGCAGTTTTGCACAACTACTAGTTACCCCTTCCAAGTTAAAATGTCATCTCAATCATATGGTGACCCCCATACTCATAAGTATTCTTCCAAGCATATTGATGTGGCACCTAATAATGCAGATTTTAGCATAGATGTTGTTTGGGATAAACATTAATTCACGGACTCCCTCATAGCTCCTAATACAGCGGTTGTACAGGGATTTAGAAGAGCTCTCTCTGAGAGTGTGGTGCTGCGGAGGAGCTCAAGCTTAGTATCAGTCAGCATCAGTTATTTGGTACAGGCAGATCAAAGCAGGAACCTTAGGACTCAGGTGTCAAAGGCAGCACGTGAGGCCACGAGGAATGAAAAGCAACCAGCCTGGGTTGATCTCTGGGTGATCTTTTGCTCCTGAGCAAAGTGCTACTCGGTCCAAAGGTAGCACTGAACCCTCACGTTGCACTGGTACTAATGACAGCAGGGTGTTTGTGATGACCGCAAACGGGGATCTAAATATTGTATAGCTGGTGGCAGGGGCCAGAAGAGGACCTTCAGGATGTCGCTTGGAGGGAGAGATGTGCAGGAGTGGGTGGAGGAGGACTGGGAAGAATGATCTTTCAGGAGAGAAGTGACAGGGAGGAGGTGTCTGAGGAGCTTGTAGCAGGCTCAGTCTTCTCCTTCCTTCCTTGGTTAGATTCTTAAGCTTACACTGAGGAGGGGGCAAATCTTGCATTTGATATTAATTAATTGTATTTCACTCAATACAAATGCAAAAGGGAAAGGATAGTTGGTGCAAGAGGCGTTTCAGCTACAGAAATAACTTGCTTTTGCCTAATTCATGAAGCTGAGAACAGGTCAGCTCAGTACACTTCACTTACATGCACTGCTCATTTATTTCACGCTCTTCCCAAAACTAGATGTATGATACAGAAAGAAGGAAAAAGTAGTTCAGGTTTAAGCTCTTATCACTAAAGTGAGTCTCCCTCTACACTAAAAAACTATCTAGCCATTGTAACAGGAATGGGTTCAGTTCTTGTGTCATAAATTTGTGTGTGTAGAAAAAAGACTTATTGGTGAATTTAGCAGTATTTTTCGTTGAACTGGCAGTTGCTAACCATTACACCAGTATTTATTTGATTCTTAAAGAGCACAAAAGCATGGACTACAAATAAAGAAGATGGAGTAATAGCTTTTGACTGGGCCACTAGCTTTAAACTTGAAATGAAGTGTCCAGTTTTGAGTTACTGTGTCCAAATGCCATTTGTACAGTTTGAAAAGTGGGGGCATTTTTCCAGCTTGTCACAGTTAGCTGTAGTTCATTCCAGTGAATGATATCACTGAAGGAGCAGTTGTTCTGCTATAAGTACTTCACTCATGACTGGAATGTATTAAATGTATTAATCTGTGCCTCAGAGTGTAATTTAGGGAAGCCCTGCATTTGACACATTCTTGTACATCCTTATTTTATTGCCTTATCCTGCAGGTAACAATGTCTCAAAAGCAAAGAGACTGGATAAAGTTAAAATTACATGTCACAAAATATTATATGCACTTTTGTTGCCCTTTTTGCTGTCAGAATTACAGATTTTCAACAACATTAGTTTAAATATGTTTATGACTTGATTTACACCTCTGATGTCAAAATAAAATCCCGGGCAGGAATCCAAGGGTCCTAATGATCCAGGAGATTAAATGAAGCCATGAGGGGAACGTCCCCGTCCTCACAGCCACATCTTTAGTGACAAAACTCTGTCACAAACAGCACGTAGGCCGCCCAAGGATAAAAACTGAGGGTTGAGTTATCCTGGAGAGTATTTGTCAAACCTGCTTTAAGTCAGCAGAATAAAAATGTATTTTTCAAGCAAGGTTAGACCTTATGTCAACTAAGGGAACTCATAAAGCATTTATAGCCACCTCTTGACTATTACGTATCATAAATTTGCAATAGACTTAATCCATAAGTGTATAATTTTGAGGTACTGTGAGATACTCTTACTACTTTATATTTTCCTTGTAACAATCACCTGTATTGTTGTCGGCAATTAAGGAAGGGCATTATTAGTAGTGATAAATGAAATTTTCTGAACTGAATTATGAGTTAGCACCTGCAAAAAGAAATATAAGTCTTGCGATCTAAAGCAGGCGTAGGTATCCCAGAACTGGTTGTTGCGGGCGACATCCTGACATCCCGACATAGGCACGTCTCAGATTCCTGACAATTACTGCAGTTTACTTTAAGTAGTCAGAGTGGAAGGTATAACGCTAGTGGCTATGTGCTGAAGCAGACTTAGCTCCCGCTCCTTTGTGTTATGTGGAGTGCATTTAACCACCGGGGTCTCCCTTATTTATATTTAATCAGAATTTCATTGGAAAAGATTATGCCAGCGCTGCACTACAAGCCAGCAATATTTACTATAAATACATTGGGCTTCTTTTCTTTTATTGACTTCCACGTCTTCCCCTGTATACATTTCAAAATAAATACCCAGAGCTACCCACAGATTTTCCTACAGGGCCGAAGAGCCTTTGCTGTGGAGCGAGGCAATTCATAAACGTAGAGAAGTGCCCTGGTCCACCTGCAGGCATCGTTAGCTAGCAATGATGGGGATGATAGAAGAGATGGGAACAGTGACTGAACTCCGACCTTATCGATCGAGCCACCTCCACCCAGCTGAGTTGCTGCGGCCCAGTCAGCTGAAAAGGAATTTAAAGGGCAGTCGTCTTCACTGTTAAACCCTCCTGTCATTAATAACGTTTTCATCCATGACAGTGATAAACACGCGGTACTTGAGGAGAGTTTATTAAGGTCAGTCTATAAATAAAAATTAAAATTTAAAAAAATGGGTTTACACAGATGAACAGATGGATGAATAAAGTGATTGGTAAAACAATAAATATGAAAATAGACAGATGGATGAAGTATCTGGCAGTGATCCTCTAAAAGCCCAATGCCTCAAATACTGGCAACATTATACCAGACCCTTCTCTCCCCTCTGATAAAAACAGATTTAATGAAGCTGCTTCAGAACTTATAGGTTTCATGGATCTATGGCCTGACTAATATTTTGTCATTTAATGCCTATTCTCCAGCCTGATAAAAAGGATTGCAGCCATTTCTCTGTGTCAGGTATATAACTGAGTGCTACTAAAATTTAAATGTCTCATCTGTCCTTGGATTTAAATACAGATGGCCTTAAACCTCTGAGTTTTTCTTAATGCACGATGGTATACAATACCTTGGCTGGCTTCTTTTGTCATTCTCAAAGAGATGGAGATTCGTATCTCCAGTGGAATTCAGGCCAGCAGCAAGCAAATGTACTTCTTAACTTCCAAAATCTGGGTAGTGTTCAGAAAAACAAACCCAAGAAACCCCAACAACCTTTCAGTCCACATTGTCCGGGGAGTGTTAGCAGACCTGCACGTTTGCTTTATAAAACCCGAGTCCACTCGGTCCAAAATTTCCCTGAGAATCCTTTAATGGCTTGCTGTCATGCAAGCTAAGTTATAAATCATAGCGTTAACGGTGACTTTTTAGAAGTCACTATAAGCAAGCAAAGGAGAAGTTCACTGAAGTTTCTTGTCATTTCCAAAGCTGGTCTCTGCGCTGGCTCTGCAGGTAGCCGAGTCTGAGCACGAGAGGGGGAGTCATTTGGGGAAACTCGTACAATCATTAAGGGTAAACACTTGACTCAGATTCAAGACCGTGGGCTCTAAGTCTGCAACATCTAAAAGAACCTTCTTAATTGTTGCCTCTAGTTAAATATTTCAAACCCGTTACCTAGATCATTGCAATTATTGATCCTTTATTACGCCTTCATTCCTTGATGGTCATGCAACGACATTAACTTGCGTTAAGCAGGGAATAGTCATGTGTAGCACTGTTTGCTGCAGATGAAGAGTTTGAATGCTGAATCTGAGAGCAGGCTCAGGACTCCTGGAGCTGGAGCGTGCCATCAATTTCCATGGAGAGCAGCTGCTTAAGTGAAACGGATGAGAAGAGAGGGTGCCCAATGCCTCGCAGAAACTGCGAGCCGCTTTGCATGATTTGGTCCTTAGGAAGCAATTCAGCCTAATAACAAAGAAGTGATGGAGCACATAACTACTGTTAGTTAAATCCAGGTTTAACTGGAATAAACCAAGGGTATTGCAGGTCCCTAATGAACAATCAAAGAGGAGGTTAGGATTGTGCAGAGCAGCTGCATTACTTAAAACTAAGCAAGGGTAGGGCGATTGTGGTTTTCAGCCAGTTGTCAAGTAGACCACACCAGCAAAGGCTGAGTGACGGCTTGGAAAGGAAGCAGAGATGCTTCCGCCAGCCGTCCCAGTCCAGCCCTGCGCAGAGCCGGCCATAAGCCGTGACGGCGATGCCAGTGCCCGCCCACGGGGCCGGCCGGAGCCAGCGCGCCCTGGCAGCACGGTGGGTTTTCAAAACGGGAGCAGACAGCCGTTGTTCGTTGGGTTTTCTGGGGAAGGGCGGGAGCTTGGTTCCTGTGTGGCACAGCGTTATGGTTGCACAAGATTTTGCCTGGAAAGGCCTTCAAAAAGGCCTGCTGAAAGGCCAGCTATTCCTTACTTCCTATTCAATTAGTTGACCAGAAGTATCCAAAGAGATTCCAGGTTAGTTTTAATGTTAGCAGAGTGGCAAACTCATAAACATGCACGCTTGGGGAGGATCATCATTATTAGTTTTTGTTCAAGGCACTTCTGAGTGATTTCCAAGAATTTCATGAACTTCAGTGAAATCATGAAGAAACAAAGTAGTGTCATGCGACGCAGATAAGCAAAATTATGCTGAAAATTGTGAACAGAGTCAGTGAAAGGTCTTGTGAGTGCCCAGCAGCTGAGCTGGGGTCAGTGTAAGCGACCTGGTGCAAACCTGCAAAGCAGCATCAAGGCTGGTTTGTGCCCTCTGCCAGGAGAGAAAAGGAAGTAAATTAACCGGAGTTCACAACAGAGGATTGAAGCCTCCCACCAAAGTATCGACAAGGTGACATGGCACTTGGGGAGAGGATTGTCAGGCAGCAGCTTTGCAGGAAAGGGATGCTTTGGCGGCCTTCTTTTGCTGCATGTCCCCTGTAAGGCTCCTGGGATATTTTAGGAAATCTTCTCCAAAATTGTGACTTCACCTGAGGACTTCCAGCAGACCTGCTGGGTGCTGCCACTGGCATGGTGGGTCTAGTACACAGATGGTGCCTAGGAGCTGTGAGTGCGACCATTTACTGTGCCGTGGTGACACGACCTGGGGCT